>NC_140498.1:93970862-94438362 GCF_964271855.1 Acomys minous
ATGGTGAGGTAACAGGCTGTGATGGCGAAGACGGGGATCAGGAAGCCACAAAGGAAGCGGGTGATGGTGACCACCACGTGTCTGCTGTACCTTATGGAATTCATTTCGGGGTGGGTGAGATGGGGGAACGGCTCAGGTGCAGACAAGCTGAAGTTGTTGAAGCAGGATATTTTCCCATGCACGTTGGTCGTGTCCCGGAAGACGAGAGACGGGGAACTCAAGAAGAAAGCCAGGACCCAGACGGCCACACAGGTCACGTAGGCCAGACGGATGCTCCGGTGGTTCTGGGACCAGACAGGAAGCAGCACAGAGATGCAGCGGTCAAAGCTGATGACGGTCAGCAGGAAGACGCTGGTGTACATGTTGTGGCTGAGCAGGAAGTTACTGATCTTGCACATAGCCTTCCCGAACACCCAGTGGTAGTCCATGGCGGCATAGGTGATGTGGATCGGCAGGAAGACATTGAACAGGAAATCAGCCACTGCCAGGTTGAGGAACCACACAGTGTTCACTGTCTTCTTCATCTTGAAGGTGGCGATGACAATCACCAGACCGTTGCCTAGGATCCCAAGGAAGCACACTAAGCTGTAGATTACCACCAGAAAGACCCGGGCCATCTTGGTGTCCGGGGGATCTGCCTCCTCCAAGTCCATGATGAGGTCAAAGCCTTCAGCATACTCATCACTGTAGGCACCGGAATAGTTGTAATTGTCGTACTCCATCTCTGCAAGGAAACACAGGGTCATGGGCTAAAGACCTCCATGGGCAGGTGCTGAGGCGTTGCCTGGCACCAGAGAGGCCAACCACTTCCTCCTCATCTGAGCAAGGCCAGGGTGGTAAGCCAACCACCTCACCCTTTGCCATTTCATGTCTTTATCTTGCATTCGTTTGCCTGCTTGTGAGTGTATGTATGTGCAAGTACACGTGCTCGTGCGGAGGTGCATGTGGAGGGCACAGAGGGCAAAGTCATAGAAGACAGGGTCTCTCACTGAATATGAAGTTCATTAGTTCAACTAGTACTGACAACCATCTCTCCAGCTCCACGCATTTCTTCTTCTCCTTCTCCTTCTTCTTCCTCTTCCTCCTCTCCCTTTCCTTCTTTTTCTGAGACAAGGTCTCCTATGCAGCCTTGGTTGACTTGAAACTCATTATCTGGACCAGGCTGTCCTCAAACTCAGAGATCCACCTTCCTCTGCCTCCTAGGTGCTGGAAGTAAAGGTGTGCGCCACCACACCTGGCCTACTTTGTTTCTTTTTTTTTTTAAGTTATTTATTATTATCTATACAGTGCTCTGCCTGCACATATACCTGTAGGCCAGAAGAGGGCATCAGATCACATTATAGATGGCTGTGAGCCACCATATGGTTACTGGGAATTGAACTCAGGACCTCTGGGAGAGCAGCCAGTGCTCTTAACCTCTGAGCCATCTCTCCAGCCACCTACTTTGTTTCTTTGACAAACATCTGCAGCCATCTTGCAAACCAGGTGCTATGATAAGGGTTAGCATAGCGAGACAATAACAGCCGGACCTCACAGGTTTAGGTAGGAATATGAGGCCAGATGGAGAGTCAACCCTGAACAAGCTGAAGCTGTAGAGGCAGGATGGGTTAGGAAACTTGTGGTGGTTTGAGTGAGACTGACCCCCGTAGGCTCATAATTTTGAATACTGGGGCCGTGGCGGAGCTGTTTGAGAAGGATTAGGAGGTGTGGTCTTGTGGGAGGAGCTGCATCACTGGGGTCGGGCGTGGCCTCTGCCTCCTGCTTGTGAGACATGAACGCTCAGCCACCTGTTGTCACGCCTTTGCTCCGCCATGATAAGACTCCAGCCTTCTGAACTGTGGGCCTCATTGAACACTTTCTTTTGTAAGTTGACTTGGTCATGGTGTTTTACCACAGCAACAGAAAA
Organism: Acomys minous; assembly: GCF_964271855.1. Taxonomy (NCBI): domain Eukaryota; kingdom Metazoa; phylum Chordata; class Mammalia; order Rodentia; family Muridae; genus Acomys; species Acomys minous. Next base: position 93,972,769 of record NC_140498.1, read on the forward strand.
GAGTCTAATATAAACCTAAGTGAGGGCAAGGATGAAGCCCTCCACCCTCAGCACAGGAAAAGATGGGCCTGACCCGCCTCTTAAGGACCCTTCCTTCCCCTATAGTCTGTGTGTGAGGCAATTAGTCATTCAGAGCCTCCTTGGGTGTGGACTATCACACCAGCTCTGCATGCAGTGGAGAAAGGAGCCTGGTGCTGTGACCTTGGTCCCACCCACAGTCCCAAAGCCATCCTGGCATCCTCCCCTGATGCCACTAGTCCCGTGTGGACACGTGAGTCCCTACCTTTGGAGACCTCCAATGTTCACTGCTGCAGAATAGAACTCCAAAATGATCCAATATGGTGCCCAGCTGGGAATGCCTGCAGGAAGGGAAGAAGAAAGCCCATCAAGGAATAAACAGCAACGCGGAGAGGTGAGAGCCATCCAGCCAAGCTTTCCTTGCTGAGAAGGGCAAAGCCCTTGAAGCTAGAACCGACTGGATCTATCCAGATCAACTGCCATACCTAAGTCAGTACCAGCACAAAGAGCTAAAGGCAGGTGGGTGCAATGCAGATGCTACCCAGACTGTAGATGGCTCCCGTGGACACTCACCAACATGGAATGGCCCAGAAAACACCAACCCATCAGGCAGTTGAGGGAGAAAAGATGGAAGGGTTGCTCCTGTACCTGCAAGGCAACCCAGGACACATCCCTTCCTGTCACCTAGTCCTCCCGGGGCCTCTTCCCAGCTGACATTGCGGCTCTTGCTTTACAAATATGGACAACTAGGCTGGTAGGATGGCTCAGTGGGTAGAGATGCTCGCTGTCGAGCCTGACAACCTGAATTCAGTCCTGGGGGCCCACGTGGAAGAAGAAAGTCCCCCAGAATTGACCTCTGAGCTCTGTACATGAACGTGGACACATTCTTGCCCACACATATGTGCCAAATAAGTAAATAAATGATTCTTAAAATTAGAAATGTGGAAAATGAAATGGCTCGTGTTTATAATCCTGGCACTTGGGGAGGCTGAGGCATGAGGATGATGAGTTGGAGACCAGCCTGGGCTACAACATATTAAGACTGCCTCCAAAAAAAGCATGAAAACCTTTTCTAGGGCCCAGCAGTCACCATGAGTTGGTTACAAACCTTCCCATCCTGGTGATGTCGTGTGGGGATAGTGACTCACACAGCCCCCGAGCGTTGGCAGGGCAGGCAGCCAAGCCTCATAGTAACCCTGCTGGGTTTCTAAGCAGAGTCTTGAGAGTCTGTGAACTTGGAGGCGCCTGAGGCAGTGGTTGGGTTCAGGGTTCAAATGTGTCACCTCCAAGATGTGCACCTGTAGCATACGAGTTCTCTCAGGGCGTCAGTCTCCCCACCAAGAAAACATTCACATCCCAGAAGGTGTGTCCCAGAGCAACGGACGTCAGGACATGGGCACTTAGCTTGGCTGGCCATACTTAGGAGTGAGACAACACCGCCCAGCGGTGCATCATGGGATTTGAACTGAAGGCTTCTAACCCTAGAGAGCCTGCCAATCAAAGCCTCCTTGTTACCAGCCTGCACTTGCACTTTTGTCCAAGGATGCTCCTCTGGGGCTTGAGCTCACCTCTCACTACAGAGAAACACTTGTGCTTCCGTGAGAGCTACCTGGGGAGTCTCACTGGGGCTCTGAGCTCAAGGGACCCAGACGTGCGCTTGGGTGCCACCACACTTTGCAGACTGGAAGCGTATCCCAAGGGTGTCCAAGGAATGGGCTGGTTAGAACAGACACAGAGGGCAGAGATGCAGCACAGTGAAGGGATGCTCACGTAGCCAGCACCTGCAGATTCACACCCCTAGTGCTGGGGCAGGGGTGAGGAGGGGGAGAGAAAAAGAAGGAGGGAGAAGGAGGGAGGGAAGGAGAAGGAGGGAGGGAGGGAGGGAGGGAGGGAGGGAGGGAGGGAGGAAAGTGGTAGGTAAAGAGAGAGGCCCTATTAGAAAATACTTACAGTCAATAATAAATGAGGTGTCACATTCAACTCTTATGTGTTCAAAAATGTACTGAGCACTCAGTCCCAATGGTCCTACTGTGCACATATGTGTGTGTGTTCATATGTGTACATATTTGTGGGAACTTTTTTTTTTTTTTTTTTTTTTTTGGTTTAGGGATTGAACTTCAGTCCTTGTGATGGCGGAACAAGCTCTTCACTGAGCAAGCCATCTCCCCCCCCCCCCCGCCCCACCTCACCCCCTCTGCCCCCCCCCTTCTCTAGTGCCACTCCCCTTTAGCCCTGGAAGGGATGCCATGTGGCTTGGGGAGCAGAAGGCCTTGACTAAGCACACAGATGCGTGAGAAAGCCATCTGAAGGCCACAGAGCCCAGGGCTTAACTGTCGTGCCGCGGTGCCCCACGACCACTGCCATTTGTGTGTCCACACTCTCCCTGTGCTGGGCTCACAGGCATCGACAGAGGGGTACTGCTGGGCCAGGATGAGCCCCACTATCCCAAGAAGGAAGAGGGGCTGGCATCCGTCTTCCTGGGACGAGGGGCCTCCCCGTCAGAGTAAAGGATAAGCAGGGCCCTAGGATGTGGAGGCGGAGAGAGGTGGGAGGGCTCCACCCAGCCCCCCATCACGGCACAGGGGCTGCAGAGACGCCGCTGGCTATAGGAGGAAGGTGATGTCATGTCTGATTTGGTAGGCTGGGCTGGGAGTAGCTGGGGTCAGAGGCTGAGCCAGGCCCAGCAGGGAAGCTCCGTCCTATTAGAAGCAGGCCATCTGCTGGTGTAGCCTTCACCTCCCTGCCTCCAGCCCTCCAGGGAAGTGGGGGAAGGCCCTCAGCCTGCCTCTGACGCCACCCCACCACCACCACACACAGCCTGAGCTGCATGGATTTCCCGCAGACCTGGAGGGAGGGAGTCCGTGATCTCAGCACCTCAGTTACCTTGTCTGTAAAGGGAAGGGAAAAGGGTGACAGGTCCAGCAGTGTAAGAGGTCCAAGGACTCTATGGGATGTAGGGACGGGCTCCCACGTGCCTCCTGAATACCCAAACCCTCACAGCCATCTCTAAAATAGCATAATATTTGCATATAAACCCATATGCACCCTGCAAGATATTTTAAGTTTCCTGGGATTAGTTTAATGTCTAATGTCATGGGCATGCTGTGCACATAGTCCTTGAACAGTGGCATTTTGTGACAAGAAAAGGCTGCACATGCTCAGTATATAAGCAATCTCTCTCTCTCTGTCTCTCTCTCTCTCAACAAAAACCAAACCAAACTAAACAAACAAAACCCAAGGAAGACAGAAAAGCAAAACAGAAAAGAGAGAGAATCTTGTTATATAGGCCAGCCTGTCCTCAAACTGGGGATCCTCCTGCCTCTGAGTGCTGGGACTAAGGGTGTACGCCAAAATACTTTTCACCTGTGGCTGGTCAAATCCAGGGATACACAGTCTGTGGATAAGGGTGGCTGGCTCTGCTCGGAGCTGTCCTGGCACACCGAGTGTGCCCTTCATATACCCCCTCTGGTGGCCTCTGTCAAGGCAGATGGGAAAAGGCCAACAGCGAGGCCCCCGGGGAACAACCTGTTCCAGTCTATCTGCCATCCTGCTCCGCTTCAGGGCCAGGACATGGGCGAAAGGCCGACCACTCCTGACACCTGAGTTCTGTCGCAGTCACGGCAAGTGTCTCCCTCCTGCTGCCCAGAACACTGCATGTGATGACAACGGATACTCGGCCTCTGCCAACTTCAAAGAGCTATGACAGTCCTGTCATATTCCCTGTACCCCCCCACCCCCACCCCCACCAGGAAGCTCAGAGAATAAAGAAGTACGCATCCCTAGTCCACAACAGTAGCTGACCCAGGCCAGAGCCCTGGCTGCACGCCAGACACCTCTGCCGTGTTCAGATGGCCCCGCAGGGAAAACTCCATTCTGTCAGTGAGAAAACGGGTTCGGAGAGGCGACACCTCTCGCCTGTGGACACACAGCTAGCTGTAAGTATGAGCAGAGAGCCTGATGCCTACTGAAAAGAAAGGCCGAGACAGCTGGGCTCCCCTGAAGAGTGGGCAGCCCCCAACTCCAGCGCTCCAAGCCTCCAAGCTCGGCCCTCCCCCGCCCTGATCCCACAGATCTGCCGTCCCTAAGCCTCCTTCCCAGGGGTCCCTTCATTGTCCCCTTAAAGTCACTGTAACAGCAATCTGTGGAAATCACCCCCCGCGTGGCTGTTTGACTCGTGTCCAGGAACGCCACAAGGCGCCCACCGAGAAACACCCTCGAGGAAGCTGTGGTAAAGAGCATCACTGTTTCCCTCGAAGAACTGCTATTTCCGCTCTCTTGGTGTCTGTAAGAATCACACCTCCTTTTTCCATATGGCCACAAGGAAGCTTGAGGTCATGTTTTGTAGAGCTGCTGTGACTCCCTTAACTCTGGTTCTGCAGTTTTCCTCAGTTTCCCCAGCTGGTCCTGGTGTATCTAACCTGACTCGCTACTGGTTTCAGTTCCCTGGGCTAAATAGCAGCTGATTGATTACACAGTCAGCCAGACGTTGCGCTGAGCACCTTCAACGTCATCAGCTGCAAAGCCTCCCCCAGCGCTCAGGGGTTGCTGCTACTGTCACCCCACTATAAAGGTGAGGGTGCGCAGCTCACATCATGCTCAGCCAGAGACTGCCTCACGCCCGGATCACCCCAACCTCCACCCGTGCTCATAGAACACAGGACACGCTGAGGCTGCCCGCTGGCTTCCAGATGCCCCAGGGTGCCCTCCTCCCTAACAAGATACCCTCAAAAAAATAAATAAATAAATAAAAATTAAAAAATAAAAATTAAAAAAAAAATAAAAATAATAAAAATAAAAAAGACACCCTCCCTGTGGTGGTTACAGTAAGAACGGCTCCCCATAGGCTCATATATTCAAATGCTGAGTCACCAGGGAGTGGCACTACTTGAAAGGATTAAAAGGACTAGAAGATGTGGCCTTGTTGGAGGGAGTGTGTCGCTGAGGGTGGGCTTTGGGGGTTTCAAAAGCCAATGCCAAGCCTGGAGTCTCTCCAAGATGGATCCGGATGACGTGCCCAGCTCCATGCCTGCCTGCATGCCGCCATGCCCCCACCCCCCCATAAAAATAATGGACTAAACCTCGGAAACTGTAAGCAAGCGTCCAATTAAATGTTTTCTTTTATAAGAACAGTGACTAAGATACTTCCTCTTGTCCCACTTTTTTACACCCTGCCCCTCCTGGCCAAGGAGCTCTCCATCTGGCTGAGGTCAGGAACAGACAGGGTCACAGATGAAGCCAGCATGTCTGCCTGCCTCTCCTGTCCTCAGTTCCCCCCGACCAGAGCCCAGGGGACAGGAAAATTATCCTGCCTACCCAAAGCTTCCGGAGACTCTGCTCCTACCCAGAGTGGCCTGCCTGTTCCACAAAACCTTAAGCCTGCCTGTCTTGTCCTCCCCTGGGGTAGTCTGTTGGGTCTCTAGAAAAGGATGGGACACAGGAGGTGGTGGCAGCACAGGAGGCCTCTGAATTAATTTCCCTTCCTGGGCTGCAGGGGTACACTCTGGGATATAAGACGATGACAACACCCACCCCGGCTGAAACTTACCAGGCCCTGGACCCACCAACACCAAAAAGCTGCGACAGTGGGGATAGAGGCTCCGAGGCATCCCAATGCCCCGCACGCGCCTGACTAAGGTCCACCTTGCTCATCCCGGTCCCACTGAGCTCAACGGAGGAAACCGAGAAAAGCCAAGTCATGGCCCCAGGAGGCCTGAGCCCTCCAGTTGTGCCAGGGAAGCTGGTGAGAAGTTTGGAAATGGAATATCTTCTTGGACCAGAGCCAACGCAAGCAGCAACCACCATGATGCAAAATGGCGTTTCCATCTCCAAGTTCAAAGGACATCCTTGAGAAGCGGGGTTCAAGACCTCACAGGGGAATCTTCCCTTGGAGTCTCTTCCCCGGTAGTGGCTGGGACGATGCCCACTCTCTCAGAGAAGTGTGTCCACTGCAGTCTGTGAATCTAGAGCTACTTAAGAGGAGGGTCTTTGTGAAAGTCATTAAGGCAAGGCTGCCCTGACTGGAAGGGGTCCTGAGTGAGGTGAAAGGAAGAGGAGGAGGCCTGTGATCCTCGGACTCGGGAAAGAGGCAGGGGCACTGTGCATTCCCGGCCAGCCAGAGCTACATAGTGAGGGCTTGCAGGGGGGCGGGTGACGGTGCGGGGGTAGGGGGAAATGGGGTGGGGGGGATAGATAGAGGGGTGAACAGAAACGAAGACAAAGGCAGACAGCGAGAGACAGGGGACATGACAGAAATTTACATCAGAAGATGAGGCCACATGAAAATGCAACCAAGACGGCCACCTGGCGCCACCAGAGGAACAGGAGGAGACCCCCTGGGTGATCCTATCTGACCCCTTGGACCCTGGCTTCTTCCCCCCCACCCCCAGAGCTTCCAAGAAACAATCTCCTATTGCTTTCAGCCTTAGGAGATAAACACTAGGACTCCATGCCAGCTCCCCCAGCAGCCTGCTCACACCGGCAGCCTGCTCACACCGGCAACCTGCTCACACCGGCAACCTGCTCACACCGGCAACCTGCTCACACCGGCAACCTGCTCACACCGGCAACCTGCTCACACCAGCAACCTGCTCACACCCACCGGCAGGGCCTGTTGTCCTGCAGAAGCAGAAGACTGTTATAGACACTTATAGACACTACCCCCCCCCCCCAGAACACCGGGGTCTGGCTCTGCTTTGCCCCTCTCAGGTCAGTTAGAACAAACTGGGACACCAACTGTTATTCCTTCTGATTGCATGGATGCATGGTGACCTCGGAGCGGTGGATTCTACGTCACAGCCCTGCGTTTCGGGAGTGGGCAAATCCTGGCATCACTCCTTTCCCCTTTTCACGTGTTCATTTAAAACAGTTATAGGCACGCACACACACACACACACACACACACACACACACACACACACACACGGTGCAGCACACACAGCTCTGGCCTAGAAACTGCAATCCCATCTAGTGAGTGGATAGCTGAGTGAACAATCGGGTGAGTGAACATGCCCCTTAAAGACTCTCTGAGTCGGTCTAGACGACAGAAGTGCACACTCCAGCGTCATGCTGGCCTCACAACCACCAGCCATAGAATGCTTGCGTCCTTACTGCTCAGTCCTGTTAGTGTCTGCTGCAGATCTCTGGGGTTCAGCCTCTGGGGTCTAGAGTGAAGGCTGGTGTGAAGGCTGGCATCCTTCTTAAGCTTTAACTGTGAACTTGACACAACCTAGTCACCTGAGAAGGGAGTCTCAATTGAAAGACTGCCCAGATCAGGTTGGTTAGGGACATGTCTGTGAGTGTGTATGTGTGTGTGTGTGTGTGTGTGTGTTGATGCAGGAGGGTCCAGCCCACTCTGGGCAGCTGTGTGTGTGTGTGTGTGTGTGTGTGTGTGTGTGAGTGAGAGAGAGAGAGAGAGAGAGAGAGAGAGAGAGAGAGAGAGAGAGAGGAGTATGTGTGTGTGTGTGTGTATGTTTGTGAGCTGTTGCAGGAGGGTCCACTGTGGGCAGATCTGTGTGTGTGTGTGTATGTGTGTGTGTGTGTGTGTGTGTGTGTGTGTGTGTGTATGTGTGTGTGTGTGTGTGTGTTTGTGTGTGTGTGTGTGTGTGTGTGTGTGTGTGTGTATGAGCTGATGCAGGAGGGTCCAGCCCACTGTGGCAGCTGTGTGTGTGTATGTGTATGTGTATGTGTGTGTATGCTGATGCAGGAGGGTCCAGCCCACTGTGGCTGCTGTGTGTGTGTGTGTGTGTGTGTGTGTGTGTGTGTGCTGATGCAGGAGGGTCCAGCCCACTGTGGCAGCTGTGTGTGTGTGTGTGTGTGTGTGTGTGTGTGTGTGTGTGTGTGTGTATATGTGTGTGTGCTGATGCAGGAGGGTCCAGCCCACTGTGGGCAGCTGTGTGTGTGTGTGTGTGTGTGTGTGTGTGTGTGTGTGTGTGTGTGTATGTGTGTGTGCTGATGCAGGAGGGTCCAGCCCACTTTGGACAGCGCCATTCCCTTGGCAGGTGGTCCTGGGCCAGCTAGTTAGGCCTGGGCCTGTGAGTGAGCCAACAAGCAGTAGCCTCTGTGCTTTCTTCCTTCAAGATCCCACCTGAGTCCCTGCCCTGACTTCTGTCAAGGCATGTGAAATAAGCTCATGTAAATGATGCTGCCTATTGGTCCAGGGCTTGCCCCGCCCAAGGAGAGCTCAGAGTGACCCGGCATGCAGCCCTCACAGCAGCCCTACAGGCTCCCAGCATGAAAGCACACCTTTCCAGGTTTGGATAGGAGCTCTGGAGGCCCTGTGGGCTGTTCTGTTCTCTGATCAGTGTAAAGGTTCGATGTTGCTGGCGGTGGTGGCTCTTACACAGCGAGAACCCCCAGGTCGTCCCCTCCCTCTTTCTTCTGTGTCACTGTCTCCAAACCCCGGGTCCCCTCCTGTCAGTGACTGTATTCCATCTCTGCTCACCCCCAATATCACCATATAACAGGGGTCTACTGCCTGATGTAGGCTCCAGCCCTGCTCTGGCCCAGCACACAGTAGGTAACCCTCTCTCTTACAACATCAGATCTGGCTCAGCACACAGTAGGTACCCCTCCCTCTTACAACATCAGAGTCCGTTGCACACTTTCTACATGCATGTCCAGCCAGTCAGCTGTGCCGCACACACCCCCCCTCCCAGAGCTCTGCAGTGAGTGTGACATCTACCATCCACTTTATTTATTTATTTATTTGGTTTTTCGACACAGGGTCTCTCTGTGTAGCCCTGCCTGTCCTGGACTCATATTGTAGACCAGGTTGGCTTCGAACTCACAGTGATTCTGCCTGCCTCTGCCTCCCGAGTGCTGGGATTAAAGGTGTGCGTCACCACCGCTTGCCTCTACCACCCACTTTAAAGATGAGGGCCTGAGGCTCTCACGTGAGCACCGTCCTGTGCCGAACGGGATCTTTGGCAACTCCACGTACAAGATTCCAGAAGCATCACTGATCGATTGGTAGCAGCCAGGCTACTACAGTCTTTTCATTTGGATCCTTTCTCGGGTCACACGGCGAGAGCCGGGATGCTCCCTGGGCTCGGGTTCTTCCTCAAGCCCCCACTGCGTCCAATGACACCTCGAGCATCATGCCCTCTCTGCCAACAAGACTATCTCCCCTCAAACCGTGAGCTGAAGCAAATGCTTCCAGAGATGGGAAATTCCAGGATGGGAAGTGACCACAGTGGCCCCCGCTCACCTCCCATGCATGATCAGAAGAACCAAAGAGAAACGGCCATCTAGAATGGACAGGGACCCTCCAGCGGTCCAAAAGGAGACAGCAAACCTGACAGAAAAACAGCCCAGGGATGGGACCAGAACATACACATGCCAAGCTAAAGGAAAAGGACACACAGGCCGCTGCAGTGATCTTTGAAGAACTAGACACCTCAGGTGTCTACCTCAGTGAAAGCTCCTGACTGAGCTCCCAGACTCCCCCTCCCCCCACAGCCTGGCACACACAGGGGCCACCTGCACTGCAGGGGGAGTGTCTTCCTCCACAAGCAAGCACCCCAGTGAGGATTCCTATACACAGCGGATGCTGGGGTGGGGGATGGGGGGTGGGGATGTCTGGACTGGAGAGTGGGGCAGGAGGCCGGGAGTCAGAAGAGGTCAGCTGTGGCATCATCCAAAAGGTGACCTGGGCTCACTCGCACCCACAGAGTACGAAGCACTGCATTGTGGGAACAAAGCAGGCCATGTTCCATGTTCCCGAAGGCTGCATGGGTCCACCCCTGCCCTTCCTGCCGCCAGCATCCCAGATGCTCCCCACCTGTTAGCCCTCCAGGACAGCCCCAGGCCCTAGGTGCTGGGAGTGAGAGTCCACAGGGAAACAAGTGTTTGAAAATAGTCAAGGTTCTCAGGACATTGGGTGGGACACAGGTCACAGGTGCCTCTGCCAAAGGCTGGGTGCTCATGGGAGAGGAGGCAGGAGAAAGGTAGTGGGGGGGGGCAGGCCTTCACCCTGGGATATTGAGTCACGGCAAAGAGCTGCGATGCACCGAGCACTCACAGAGCAGGGGAGTACACAGGAAACTCACGCAAAGAAGCAGCAGGCAGCAGGGACCCTGTGACCCACAGACCTGCACTGGACCAGCTGCGTGGAGGGAGAAGGGGAGCACTCCCGGAGGAGCACTCAGGGGGAGCACTCCAGGGAAGCCAGGCCCAGAGGAGCCCTAACAGAGGCCACTAAGATCAGAGCGGGGCCTGCGAGTAATAGGCACGGCTGTGAAAGCAGAAGCATGTCACCTTCCTCATATCTTTCTTGAGGGGAAAAACAAACAACAACAACAATAACAACAAAAATCCCAACAACAACAAAAAAAACTTGCCTGGGGTTCACATCTGGGTGACATGATGTCGAGATCACTGACACCACAACCAAGCTATGCTAGCAGACAGAAAGACAAACAAGCCCCTCTCAGGGACACACCCAACAGCTCTCTCTCTCTCTCTCCCTGTCCAGCTGGGGTGACCCAAGGGAAGGAAGAGTGACAGTTCAGCGGGAAGTCACTGGTCAGTGTCCCCACATCAGAAGGTCCTCACCAAGACAATACTTGCAGGACAGCCGGCAGATGGCCGCTTCTGCCCACATCCCACATCTGGTTTTACCAGCCACAGAGAGCAAAGCCCCAAGGCAGATGTCATCACCTTCTTCCTCATTAAACTACCATGTGCTGGCCACAGTCTCACACACTCTTCCAAAGAGGCGACTGTGGCACAGAGAACCTAAGCCATGAGCCTAAGCTCACGCAGTGCGCTCAGACAAGAAAGGTGCATCAAATTCACCACTCGGCCTTAGGGAGAAATGCAGAAGTGGTGGGCGGGAGCCTATGAGATAGCCCTTGCTCCTTCCTAAGACACACCAGGACCCTTTGTCCTTTGCCTTAGAGGAACCTCATAGAACCCCCACAGGATGGATGCCACAGTGTCCGCGGTGTACACTGTTCTGTGGTTCCCTCCAGCTCCTCTGCTTTTAGTGGGTGGCCGCCTAAGGGGTACCTCTGGTCATTCACTGCAGACATGCCCTTCAGAGGGGCTCATTGTCCTTCATCTTTCAAGGATGTGTGTGGAGGGAGGGGGTAAGGGGAGGGGGTCAACTCCCTGAAACTAGTGTAGAGCCTGGAATGGTCCTAGCCACAGGCAGATGGTTCCCACCTCACTACAAAGGCACCTGAGGCTCGGCCCAGGCCAGCAGCTTGCCCAAGGTCGCCTGTATCTTACCTGGCAGGTGGTAGCACAGGCTTGTGCTCCCTATGGAGGCAGAACTCTACCTCTGCCACCTCTCGCTGCCCGGTGCCTACTGCCGCCAAGGGCTGAGGATGGTAGAGCCAGGGGACGTCTGAGCAGCAGATGTCTGTCTTCAACTCTGCTTCTGTCACCTCTTGTACTTTGGACCACTCTCAGACGATCCCTCCTGCTGGCTTCTGTGCCTCAGCGCCTCTCTCTGCCCCCTTTTGTCTCTTTCTCTGCAATCCCCCTCCCTGCCCCACCCTCCACACCCCCCTCCCTGACCCAACCATGGCCCTTCACCTACATCGCTCACCTTTGCATGCACCTGGGCCTCCAGGCAGCTGTTTGTCTCTTTGTTGTTGTTGTTGTTGTTGTTTCCCTTTTCTCTCTCTATCTCCCCCCACTCCCTCCCTCTGAATAGATACTGACCAGTCCAGCGATCCCAGGACAAACAGGAGGGCCTTATCAGGGCAGTGGGCGTGGGAGTTCAGGAACAAACTGAAAACCCTTCCCCAGCTCCACAGGGCTTATTTGTTTGGTCTGGCTCCTGTCCTCATCTCCCGCTGTCCAGCTCAGCCTTGTTCCTAGTTCTCTCAGCCTCCAAAGAGCTTTTAGGAACTGAGAAGTCCCTCAGAGGGTGTTCTGGGCTGGAAGCTGAGGTCAGGGGAGGATGACTCGCCCTCTCTAAGCCACAGAGCAAGGAGAGTCGGGCTGTCATGTGCACGATGTACCTCGGAGCCTAGGGCCCAGAACCTCACACACCTTATGCTTCCGTAGGCACACCTTGTGCCTGTGTCATAGATTTGCATCCACAGAGAGGCCACATGACCAGCACAAGCTCACACACGGTTCCCAGAGAACAACTCCAGGCTGGGACGTCTTTGAGAGTTAGTGCTGTTCACTCACAGCAGAGAAGGGCCTCCCCCTCCCCCCTCCCCCCATCCTGCTCTTGTGGATGGTTCTAGAACCACTTAGGGGTTCAGCCCATGGGGCCCCAGGTATCTGGAAACCACACAGGCCTGGCTCCCAGCCCCGGACAGAATTAGCTCTCGGTCAGGGATACAGTTTCCTCCCTGGTCGCACACCCCCGCGCCCAGCTCACTCTGAGTCACCGGGAGACCGGCCCCATGTGCTCTCTGCTATGCCTGAGTGCGGGACTCTGTGAGGATTGGCAGAAGTAAGCAGCCCACAGGCACAGAGGGTGGCAGACCCCAGGACACCTCTTATGTCTGGTGGGGACACAGATCAAGGGGGACACAGATCAAACACCCACACCACCTCCTATCTTCTCCCACTAGGGTATCTGGGATTCACTGTAGGAGCCCAAAAGCCTTTCTTAGAGTGTCGGGTCTTTGACCCACTGCATTCCCGCCCTTACCCCTAGAATGTCCCAGAAGTAATCATCAAGAGGTTTCCCCTGCCAGGTATGGGGGTACACAGCTCAAGAGGCAGAGGCAGGAGCATCACCACATGTTCAAGGCTAACCTGGGCTATATAGTAAGTTATAGACTAGCCAAGGATGTCCTAGTAAGACCCTCCCATTTAAATAAAAGCCTCCCCAAGTCAGGTACACAGTGTCACTGGAAAGCACAGGGCACTCATGGGAGCTGCTCAGGATGGTGTCCATCTCTCCCACACTAGGGTCCAGCCTACAGCTTCCACTAGACATGCTGCTCAAAGCATAAACTTAGAGGTTAGAAGCTGAGGGGCCGGTGGGGGTGGGTGGGGCGGGGCTCCTGAAGAGGTGGTCCTGTAGCCCTGGGTTCCCTAAAGCCAGGCCTTCCGCAAGAAAGACAACGCACGCCAGGGATGGGCTGGAGACAGCACTCCTCCTTGGCACTAGTGCTGGCCGCTTCCTCAGCCCACCCCCGCAGGAGACAAGAGGGTGAGCCTCCAGGCTGGGCTCCTCCCAGGGAGGAGCTCTCTCTCTTCTCCCGTCTGTCATAAGAATGAGGGCACCTTATCAGGCCCCTGGTTCTCCTTCAGAGCTGACTCAGGTCCGCAGAAGGCCTCCTGGACCACCCTTCGGAGAGACACTGGAACCCAGGATGCCAAGACTCTGAATAACAGTGGCCCTGCTAGCTCCATTTTCTTGGGTGCCTACCATGTGCTAGAAGACTCAGAGGCTCTGTAAGGCCAGTCTAGCCCAGACTGTGGGGTGGTGGCCTTTCTCTTTCCCATCCTTGGCCTCATTTAGGACCCGTCCTTACAAATAACTTAGCTGGGTGTGGTGGAGCATGGGCTGCCTAGCAAGACCCTGGCTCAAAAAATAAAATAAAATAAAAAAACACCCACAAATATGCCTGACTCCTTGGAGCCTCAGTGATTTCATAGGATCTTGTCCAACTTGATACCGTATTTGGGCCAAGAGCCTATGCCCAGCTTAGTGCTACAGCTCCTAAAAAAGGCAGCATGCCTCAGCTCCCCGCTGTGTGACCCTAGACAAGATACCTTACATCTCTGAACCGTGAGCCAACCAATCATGAAATAAATAATAAAACCTTTGCAAGAATGAGGGCATGTAAAGAAAGGGATCCTTGGGGGATCTTCTGGAGCTACAAGGTCTTTAGGCTGGGCTCTGGCTGACAAGAACAGGTGTTCGTAGCTACAGGAGCATACAGGAGTCTGTCACCGGGAGCTGGCCAGACCAGGTAGATTAAAGGTTCTCTGTGGAGAGCCCGGCGTGGTGTCGCATGCCTTTAATCCCAGCACTCGGGAGGCAGAGGCAGGTGGATCACTGTGAGTTTGAAGCCAGCTTGGTCTACAAAGAGAGTCCAGGACAGCCAAGGCTACACAGAGAGGCCCTGTCTCGGAAAACAACAACAACAAAAAGGTTCTCTGTGGCTGTCAATGTGGACTAACCACCTCTGACCTCTGAGCTGACTCCGTAAATGGGGTTCATGTCCCCCCACCCCTCTGAGGGTGCCCACGAGCATGGCAGCAGACAGTGCTGAGAATACACAGTTCAGCACACAGACACAAGATGGGCCATTGTGCTGGGAACCAGCTACCTGCCCTCCGTGGTGACAAGGGGAGGCTGACCAGGCTACCCATCCTAAACCAGTGACTCAGTTTCCCTTTTTAGATTTCCTCTTCCCACACTGTGTAGCTTTGATAGAAAGAAGTATCACCCACGGGCGGCTGCCCTGCATTTCTAAGGGGCTCCTTGGGGGCTCAGTGCTTTAGGGCCCAGGGTCCACTCCCCACACAACAGCTGCTGCAGCTGTTGGCCAAAGCACACACTAGGGACCCTTGTTGGCTGGACAACAGTGGCCACCACCCACTGTGTTCCAGAAACCCATGGCTCCTGTGTGGCAGGAAGTGGGCTTGGCAGGACCTCAGATGGTGGTGATAAAGGAAGCATTGCAGCTCCATTTGGCACATCTGCCAGAGAGGGGTCAGGAGACAGCGGTCCTCCTGGGGGCCAGGGTGAGCTTCACCCAGATAGGCTCAAGCCTCCAAAAGATGGAGCCACTTCCAACAAGGTGACCTTGACCTTGGATTAGGCTCTAAGGACCAACCATTCTCCATCCCAACAGGGTTAGTGTTAGGGTTTGGGTCCCTGTTCCCTCCGTCCTTCCAGAAAACACTAACCAAGCCCCTGTGATGGGCCAAGCCAGATGTGGGCGCAGGGTAATATAGCAGAGAACAGAAAAGAACCTATTTACGGGCGGGAAGGAGTGTGAGTGACCCCTGAGGTGATGCAAGACAGAGCAAACACCTCAGAGCCACTGTCTGAGGATGAGTCCCAATTCTGCTGTGTCACCGGGGCAAGCCCCACATCTCGCTGTGCCTCTGGTCCTGCACCTAAAGACTAAAGAGAGGCAGAAACTCCTAGCCCTTGGGGTGTCCAGAAGGATGTGCCCACAGCGTTTCAGAAGCAAGCCCGACCCCTGGGAGCCTCACAGGAATGTCACATATTTAAGAACAACAGCGGCTCTAGGCTGCGAACACACAGAGAAGAGGGGCAGGGCCTAATGCATGCACATTCAGGGGAGCCACTCTGGGGAGTCAGGTGGCAGCAGAGCATTCTGGGAAGTGGAAATAGAAAGTGCAAAGGTCCAGAGGCAGGGGTGGGTCCTGCACCCATGTGTGCACCCACCAATTTCCTGGAAAAGCTACAGGTGAGTACCTCCTAGCTGCCAGGTGTTGTGGGATGACATAGCCCATCCCCTACCCTCAGAGACAAATGGCACGGTCTGGGTGGAGCTGCCACAGCCCCCCCCTGCTCCATATTCTCCCTGCTGTTCTGCAACTCTGGCGCTGTGGAAGGAAGCACTAGGGAGGATAAAAGAGAAGAAAGTCATCCCGGTCTTCCTTCGGGCTCTGGAAAATGTCCGCCTGCTGCTTCTCCGTGGCTCCTGTCTAGCCCCCCTGGCCACTGGGTTTGTGAGTCCTGGCTCTGCACAAAGCAAGGAGCAGGAGGCCCGGGACGAGGGGAAGCTTCTAGGGGAGGTGACGTGTGAACTGACCTCTGTCCCAGGGGAGGGTGCTGTGTGCTGGTCACGTAGCACGTGGGTAGAGTGAGGGGAGATGGCAGGAGAGACGCCCATCACAACACACCAACAGACCTGGGACTGTATCATGCAGGCGACAGGGAGCCACGGAGGAGACGTCCAAACAGAGAGTGTGCATCTTTCTAAGAAGACAGACCTGGGTGGATGAGGTGGGGTCTTAACTGGAAGAAAGGAGGCTGGAGGGAAAACTGAGGCACGAAGCAGAAAAGGCTCTGACCCAGGACCTCAGAGCCAGGACCAGCAGAGGGATTTGAATGCAAGAAGCCTGACTCCTCTTCCTCCTCTTCTTCCTCCTCCTCCTATTACTATTATTATTATGATGATGATGATGATGATGATGATGATGATGATGATGATGATGTGTACAGTGCTCTGCCTGCATGTACACCTGCAGGCCAGAAGAGGGCGCCAGATCACACTATAGATGGTTATGAGCCACCATGTATTTGCTGGGAATTGAACTCAGGACCTCTGGAAGAGCAGTCAGTACTCTTAACCCTGAGCCATCTCTCTAGCCCCAGCTAGCACAGGAAGCATATCTCGAGAACTTGGAAGAAACAATACCTCCCCGAGTTGAGTTTTGATATGACTATGCTTCCTTGCCCACCCGAGGTTTTATTACACCAGAAAACTTTTTTCCCCCAAATTATAGTGGGCTCCAATACACTGGGAACAAATGGCCTGCTACTGAACTCCTCAAAGTCTGATCCAGGTTGACAAAGCCAATCACGCCGGGTTTTCATTCGTTCGTATCTCTTCACGGGGCTCACTGCCCTGTATGACATCTGCAGAGACCTCCTCATCCACTAGCCGTGTCCTGCGGCTCATCTGTTGGCTGCTGCCCTGCCCCTAGGCTGGCCTTGGTCTATCTGCCATTGCCGCTGACACCTCAGGAACCTCCAGTGATCCCAACTTACCCATCTCTTCACAGGGCTGTCTTCACACACAAGCTCCAAGGCAAGGAGAGGGCTGCAGGAACCTATACAGCCCAACAGGGCATGAGAGGACCCAGGGCCCTGACCTGGCCCAGGCACCCAACTACAGCCCAGCTCATGACAATTCCCTGGCTTTGGCCCTGGCAGTGACAAATGTGTTGTCACTGCTGCCAGGATGGTGGAGTGTGAGGAACCACCCTGTTCCCAGGCTCTTGGGGAGGAGGGACAGGGCAGTCTGCACACACACCCCTCCCCACCCCTTCTCCGCTCTGCTACGTCTTCCAAGGCACTGTGGAAGCCCACACTTTGACCTGGGAGGGGTCCAGCCAGGGAAATGCCCCCTCACCCTGCCCTGCCACCATCAGAGGACAAAACGCTGGCTGGGGACCAAAGGAAATCCAAAAATTCCTAAGAGTCATTGTCAAAAAGCTTTGGGGTGAGAACCTGCCACTTCATGTTGGAGACGAAGGGGGTCACCAGGCTCAGTGGCAAGAGCTTTAGCCTCATCTAATGGCCCCAGGGCCGGAGGTTCAGTTCAGCCGGCAGAGAGCCAACCATGCACAAATACCCGGATCCTACCCCCCCACATCCCCAGCACCTCACAAACCATACATGCTAGCCCAAAACCTATAACCTATGCCTTATAGGGGAGGATCATGTCTCAAGAAAGAGTAATAGAAACAACAACAAAGGCTGGATGTGGTGGCGCACGCAGTTGATCCCAGCACTCGGGAGGCAGAGGCTGTGAGTTTGAGGCCAGCCTGGTCTACAAAGCATTGTCCAGGACAGCCAAGGCTAACACAAAGAGACCCTGTCTCAAGAAACCAAACCAAGACAAAAACACACAACAACAAAACACACACACACACCCTTATCTACCTGCAACCTGGCCTCAGTTGCCATGATTCTGTGTCACAGGACCCCACAAGGCCTTGCAAGGACCTAAGGGCATCTAAGGGCACAGGAGTCAGTGCTAGAACGGGGACTGTCCCTGCAGGTCACCCCCACCTTTGCCATGGGTCAGTTCAACGCACACGACCTTTGGCAAGTGGTTTTCAGAGAGATGCTTCGGGGCTCAGTGAACAGGTTCAGTCCCCAGCCAGCAGAACTTCTAGTAAGACTCCTGAGTCACAGGGAGACGGTTCGCCAGCTGAACTGGGGCGGCCTGCTTCAGGCCCCGGGAACCCCGGGAGCCACCCAGAACATATACAACACCTCCTCATTCTGGCGGTGACTGCTTCCTCCCGTTGACCTTAGTCAGCATTTCCTCAGCACCCTTCTTAACTCCCCCCAACCTCCCACCCCTGCGCCAGCTGGCCCACCCCAAGCCCTCCCGAGGAAGGGTTAGGAAGAGATTCAGGGCACAGGTCAGCATGATAAGCTTATCTATTCGTCTGTTTGCGTGGGTACTTGCCTCGGTCCAGAAGAGGGTGAGCGTTCAAAGGAGAAGTTTTGCATACGAGGAACATAAATTAAAAGTCAGAGTGAAAGGAGGAAGGGACCTGGAGGGGACAGACTCCGAGCCAGGACTGAAAAGGAAACAGACCAGATGACAATGCCGGAACTGCCCCCAGGTCCTGGCCGGGAAGGGATGCCAACCTTTAGGTCACATGGTCCTGGATCTGAACGGTTCGAATCAAAGTGAAGCGGATTCCTGCTGTTAAGACCAGAGGACTCTTGTCCAGGCTCTTGGGGACCTAACCACACCCAGCCTGGGGTATCTTAGGACAGACTGGCCATACGGAGTCGGGGACACGGCTCCAAACAGCAGTTCAACCCATTTCCCCTGGGTGTATTGAGGAAGGTTAACTGTTCGGTCCAAAAGGGATATATGTGGTTAGCTTGAAACTGAAAGAAATTTCTAGAACATTCCCAAGAGACACTATTACCTCACTGCTCTAATGGGGAACAGGCCTGGACCAACACTGTGGTCCCTACACTCCTTGTTTCATAACTTAACACGGCTTGTTGCTTTCCTGCAGAGTCCCAGCTTGCCACAGACAATCCCAGCTTAACACCTATCATCCTAACTCTCACAGGGCCGAGTCTGGTCTCTCCAGCCTCACTTTCCAGCCAAGCCCTCAAGCTGGGTCACTATGTTTCAGTAATAAAACCCAGGAAGCAGGCGGCCTGTGAGCCACACCTGAGACGTAAGGAAATTAAGGCTCCAGAGCTGCTCGCCAAGGCCACCACAAGCTAGACACCTGGCCAGCAGATGCCCGGGACCCTCACAGCGGTCTACACAAAAAGAACTACTTGCCTCTATGTTCCAGTGTAATGACCGGGCCTTGGCTTGAGGAAGGACAGATGGCCTTGCGCCTCCTGTGGCCAGTTCAACAGGTGCCACCAAATCCCTTCAGAGTCACCTTTATCCCACACGGTCCACCAACTTTGGGCCCCTGGGCAAGTCACCTGGCCTCTCTAAACCTAAGTTTATTTCATCTGTGTAACGGCTAGGAGCCCAGTCAGCACCCTGCTGTTAGGTGAACAAGAGGCAGCCACGCCTGGCCCCTCATCTGTCTAACCTGGGGTCAACTTCCTCTAAGAAAGTCACAACGTTCCACGTGACCAGCTGAGGTGTGGACAGGCCCATTGCAACATGAAAACACAGCCCCTCGTCCCTAAAGCTTCATGGTCCTCAGAAGAGATGTTTGCAGAACCTCAGGTGTACCCCCACCTGGCCCTGGTCCCTGTACTGTCCCCTGTCCTCCAGGCTGGTCTGTTCTTGCCTCTGGGGAGATGAAGGATCAATTCTCCACGCTTCAGACTCCTGCAGGGCAGGGGCCTGGTGGCCTGGAAACACCAGAGTCAGGAGGAGGCATCGAGGAGCTCAAAGAAGTGTGGACAAGGGGGTTGACTGGTGACAGGAAGATGGAGGGGAGGAAGAAGTAATGGGGGAGGGGAGACACCAAAACAAGAAAGAAAGGCAGAGAAAATGAAGGACCACAGAGGGAGAGAGACTGAGAGGTAGGCTGCAACATCAGAGGTGAGTGCTAAGATCTAGAGCCAGTCAAGAGCTGCGGTGGATGTAAATATGTTTTTGTTTTGATCTCAAGTGTGGGATGTGGAACAGACTTGTGAAAGAACAGGTGATGTTTATCCACTTAGAAGTTGGACCACTTCATGGGGGGGCTTGGTTTTTGCCAGCCGAAAAACATCCTAGTGCAGACTTTGAGAGGATATATATATACACATACACACACACACACACACACACACACACACACACACACACACACAGACACGTGCCTACAACAGGAAGGGGTCTTGGTATTGTTTGGCTGTTCATTGCTTGGGAATCTGCTGTTCCAAGTTCCAGCATCACCTTTGGTTGAAATTGCTGGTCTGCTGAAATCCTGCTGACTACACCAGGGGAATCACTCCCAGGAACTGAACTCAACAAGGCCTGCTTCTCCTGTTCCCATTAACCTTCTCTCCCTCTCTCTCTCTCTCTCTCTCTCTCTCTCTCTCTCTCTCTCTCTCTTCTCCTCTCTTTCTCTGAGACAGGGTTTCTCTGTGGAGCCTTGGCTGTCCTGGACTCACTTTGTAGGCCAGGCTGGCCTTGAACACACAGAGATCCACCTGCCTCTGCCTTCCGAGTGCTGGGATTAAAGGCGTGTGCCACCATGCCAGCCCCTTCTTCTCTTATGTAGAGTAGGTGGGTTAGAAGGAAGGTATAAGCATTTAAATAATCCCAAATAAGGGCTGGAGAGATGGCTCAGAGGTTAAGAGCACTGACTGCTCTTCCTGAGTTCAATTCCCAGCAACCACATGGTGGCTCACAACCATCTGTAATGTGATCTGATGCCCTCTTCTGGTGTGCAGGTTTACATGCAGGCAGAGTACTGCATACATAATAATAAATAAATAAATCTTAAGAAAAAAAAAAAGAACCCCAAATAAAGTAGGTTTGGAAAAGATGAAGCCTACAAGGAGCAACCTGGGCTTTGGTCTGGGAGGTTCGAGCTACCAGCACCTGGGCAGCTCCTGTGTGGACAGAGAAGAGTCCACAAGAGCTTGTGATCTCCCAGAAAGGCTGAGGTTTGTTTTCTTGTTCACTGACTTACGCAATGCTGGAGATGGACCCCAGGGCCTTCTGCACAGCAGGCCTGAGCTCTGCCCTGACCTGCAGCCCTGTTCATCAGCGACGTTACTCAATGCAAGCTCTTTGGTGACAGGGGGAGGAGGACAGTGTTTGGGAAAGTTCTGGCAGAAACCAGAAGCATTAAGACATATCAGGCCACTTTCTAGACTTAGCGCGGGGTCACTGACTTCTCTAGAAGCTTTCACCACCATTGGAAGTAAGCACTGAGGAGAGCCAGCGGGGCACACACTGTTCTCCCAGAAGGCGCTTCACGGAGGCCTTGGGGCTCCAGATTGCTGTGGGAAGGAGACAGCAGGTCTGTGCTGGAGCGTCAGCTTGGCCCACAGGAGGCCACCGGATGCCCATCCCAGCTGGCAGGAGGATGGACTGGTCAGAGGAGTGATTCCCACACAAGCCCCTCAAGGGCCCTTCCCCCCGTGACACCTCAAAGAGCTAGAACCAAGGAGAGGTGATTCAACATCCCGGGCTTGTCCAAGATGACAGAGACCGCGGGCCCAGGAGTTTGCTACACACGCTCAAAGCACTTGTTACTGGTGTTTCCTGAGAGGGTCTCCATTCCCAATTCAAGTTTCATCTTTTTATCTAAATTATTAAATTGCCAGCTAGGTGACACAACTCTAATTAGAGACGTGTAAATTACGTAGAACTATAGAGAACAAGAGGCCATACCCCTTCCACACAGCCGTCCGCCTGTTCCCAGCGCACCCGCACCCGGCTCCTTATACTAAGTTCCTGG
The DNA here is from genome assembly GCF_964271855.1 of Acomys minous. NCBI lineage: Eukaryota > Metazoa > Chordata > Mammalia > Rodentia > Muridae > Acomys > Acomys minous. The sequence goes on from NC_140498.1 coordinate 93,994,318, forward strand.
CTGTCTTTCTGAGTAATTGCAGCGGATTTTCCTGATTTCCGTCCCACTTGGTATAAAAGGGAATAACCGTGCACCGTCCTTACCCAGTAGTGGGTTGGGGAGTGGGTAAAGCATAGCTGTTCTTCTAGATAATTACCTAGTATTTCACTGTTGGGTCTCCCGGCTTCTCAATAACCAGCCCCCTGGGGATGCGCTCCTGGCTTCCTTCCAATCCCTTACTGTTGGGATGTCACCCCAAGTGGATGTCTGGTCTCTGTCTAGGCTGTTAGTGTTACCGTGTTGTAAGCAATCTTGTCACATGTGTCACTATGGTGCAGTTGAATCCTTAGCTCTCCACTGCATCGCACCAGAGTTTGTTTGTTCTTTTTACGCTTCCTTTGTGTCACCCTTTGTACATGCCTGTTTGCTTTGTTGGAATGTGGTGGCTGAGATGGAACTCCGGGCCTTGTGCCTGCTACGTAAGTGCTCTGGCCCTCAAGGGCTTCTTATATTTTTGGCTGTGAGTCTAGCCTTTAAGGACTGAGCCATCTCTCTAGCCCCTGAAGGACTTCTATAGTGAGGAAACAAAGCCGGCCCCTTTACCTGTGTGAGAGCATCCTCCCTACACATGTGGTCCTCACATACAGCACAGCCACAGAAATCTCTGTCCTCACTCGGGTTGGTGACAGCTAGTCCCACTTCCGGCCCTCAGTTTCCATATCTATGCAGGCTGCTGCTTTGGGGAACAGAAATTCAGAGAGCTGCAGTGCACCTTGTCAGACGGATCCCTGGGCTCTAGGGAACCCCATGGGTACAGCTGCGTAGTGGGGGTTCAAAGAGGCAGCTTCCACAGGGAGCACAAGAAAAGGATGGTGGTCTGGAGGTGACCTGGCACACCGAGGACCCCAGCGGCCGCCAACTTGAAGTTGCATTCCATTTTTATTTGATTCTAAAATAAAACAGCAATAGCCCTGGGTGTGGGGTCAGGGGAGGAAGAAGACACTCCCCAAGCCCCTCGAGAAGGCTCTGGAGGATATCTCCCAGGCTGGCCCAGGAGCAATCCATCCCTGGCAGACTGCAGTGCCAGCCTGGCCCTGTTCTTTGGAACACTGGTGGGTTCTCCCACCAGGGCCTCCCTTCAGGGCCCCAAGTGGCTGACAGAGGAACCTTTGTCCCCCTCTCTGCTTCCCTGCCCTCCTGCCAAGAGTTCTGGCTGTGACTTCTCTGCTGGTTCAGGTTTCCAAGGCCTCTTGGGTCCTCAGCCAGGAATGAAAACCCTTGAAACCCTGGACTCTGGCTGCCTAACCCTGAGGCTCCTCCCCAGCCCCTCACTTGTCCTCAGCCTCCCAAGAGCCCTGACGACACCTCAGAGAGCAAACTGAAGCTCAAAAGGGTCTACCAACTTGCCTAACAACAACAACAACAAAAACAGCTAAAAGATGGAGACTCGGGCTGGAGAGATGGCTCAGAGGTTAAGAGCACTGTCTGTTCTTCCAAAGGTCCTGAGTTCAATTCCCAGCAACCACATGGTGGCCCACAACCATCTATAAGGAGATCTGGTACCCTTTTCTGGCCTACAGATGTACATGCAAGCAAACACTGTATACATAATAAATAAATCTTAAAAAAAAAAAAAGATGGAGACTCCAGGAATGGAGCCCCAAAGCGGTCTTCAGAGCCTAGAGACAATAGGTGGTCATGGAGCCTGGCCTCTAGGCTAAAGGCGGGTCCTGTTGCCTATTCCCTGAGTGAGCTGGATTCTCAGATCATAAGTCAGCACCCCCAAGTAAAGTAGTGACAGTCAGTACATACCTCACAGGGTGGGTACCAGGATGTAAGTGAAGGAAAACAAACCCCAGAGCAACAGTGCTCACACAGCCTGTGGCGGAGCCCAGCACATCCGCTAGCATCCTTGGTGTTGCACGTGTGGTATGCACGCCTGGGTGTGGGCATCCGCCTGAGCAGGACACCAGGTTCCTCCTCCTCCCACCTCTCACCTCGCTTCCTTGTGAGAACGTCCTCTCACTGAACGGGAGGCTCTGGTGCGGACAGGCCAGCCAGCCAGGGCCCGCTCAGAACCCACCCGTCTCCCAGCCCCCAGTGCAGCTTCCTACACGGGACTCGGGAATTTGAACGCTCAGGTCTCAAGTTTGCAGAGGACTCGCTCGTACCCTCTGAGCCAGCTCCCAGCCCTGTCGCTGTTAACTGTTGGATGACAGGCTTGTTCATCGCACTGTTCTATGCCTTGGCTGAGAGTGAACCCCAAAAGTCCCCTCTTCTGCCATTCACCAGATCTCAGCACGGAGTTATCGGCAACAGAAAACACCCTAAGGCTTTTGTTCTCCACTCTCATACAAAGAGCTGGGTGAGTGACAAGCTGGCCTGGAATACAAATTTAGGGGAGAAGCGCACCCCAAAACTCTATAACCAAACATAATGATTTCCCGGACAGCTTTAACTTGTTTAAAGAAAAAAAATTCCCAATGGAAAAAGTGTCCCACTTTTAAATAAATAACAGGCTCATCCTGACCAGGGCCCTGACTGAGACACACCCTCACCACACCGAGACCACCAAAACCCGCCATCTCAGTCTTTACCTCTGGGGACATCCAAGATGGGTATCTGAGCAACAGTGCTCGGTAGAACTTCTAAGAATATTCTTCTACTCACTTCTGTCCCCCCACCAGGTTCTCTGGGCTCTGCAAGCAAGGAGTCATCGCTGTCCAGGAAACCAATCTCACCACCACCACCGAGAGGTGACAGATGCAAACAGAACCAGTTCAGTGACACCTTTGTGAGCACTGTGGTTAAGGCTGCACAATGGCTTCAAACGCTGACTTCAGGCCAATCACTGTGTGTCTTGAGCAAGACACTGCTCCTACCTCCTCAGGGGGTGAAAAAGGCAAGAGGAAGACCTGTTATCTGCTGGGGACTACCTCAGACCTCAAGGCAATCCTCCCTCAAGTTCCTCATCAGCCAACTGACAAGAGACCAACGTCAGCCCCCCACCTACCCCTGGAGCTACCCCAGAGGCTTATGGAAGCTCAAGTTATTTTCCACTCTGTTTGTTTGTTTGTTTGATTTTGGAGGTAGAGTCTCACCATGGAGCTTAGGTGCCCTGGGGTGAACTCCCCACCCTCCTGCCTCAGCTTCCTGGGTGCTGGTATGACATGAATGGACCATCATGCCCAACCGACAGCCACATGTATGTTTAAAGCCCACGCAATGGTGTGGAAGACTGGGGACTTCTCAAGCCGTTCAACGCATGCCTGCACACACGCCCTCAAATTAACACTATATGCCTTCGAAATAAAACACTACATGCCATCACAATAATTATGGCTAAGGCTTGTTCTTCCCTGAGGGAGAGCGAAGGCTTCAGTGACACCCCAGGTCCTGTTCCCTGAGTGTCCCTCAGCTGTCAGGCTTGCTCGCTCTCTTGCTCATGCAGCCCTCAGTGACAACTGAGCACCAGGATGTGGTGGATACAAGGCAGGGCTGCTGGGCGTGTGTGCTGGGCGGCAGAGACGCTCCCTCCCACAACCTGGTAGCGGGGTCTCACCACAGGCAGCTCCCGAGGGGAGGAACCACCCAGACCCCTTCCTCTGAGAGCAGACATGTGCTGGGTTTTCCAGCTGGTGAAGAGAAGGAGGGGGAGGGGGAGGAAGGGAGGCAGAGGAAGGGGGAGAGAGGACAGGCGATCGTGGGGGGCCCCAGACAGATGCGAGCATTCCATCTGCATCCTTCTCTGGGGGAGCAACCCAGAGCCCTAGCCCTAAGGAGCCACGAGTCCTCAGGGAGCCTTAGTGTTTTCATACAGCACCCCAGGGAGAACAAACAGGGCGCTACCCTCCCCAGGGCAGGCCAAATGGCCATACTGTTAGCTCCAGGGCATCTAGAGGACTAGCCACCATCTGCTTCACCAGCCTTTTCGGATCACCAAAGAGCACAGAGCCACTGCCCCAGCCTCAGTTTGCCCACCACATCCTGTCTAAGTGCAACACAGATACTAACAGCAAGGCCAAGCCAACACTGAGACTAAGCATTTCTGAGGTAGGCTACCAACAAAGTAGCCAAAACTACACACTCAGGGGCTAGGCCTGCATCCCTACTGATATGCTTAGCCTAATTCCCACATGCCAGGTTCCAACCTCTTTGAATGGGCTATAGAAAATACAAATATATAAATAATTAGTTAATTGATTTTTAAAAGATGACTTTTCCCCCCTCAAAAATTCTCCTTCCCAGGCTGGAGAGGTGGCTCAGCGGTTAAGGGCACTGACTGTTCTTCCAGAGGTCCTGAGTTCAATTTCAGGCAACCACATGGTGGCTCACAACCATCTATAATGAGATCTGATGCCCTCTTCTGGCCTGCAGGTGTACATGCAGGCAGAACACTATATGCATAATAAATAAATAAATATTTTTAAAAAATTCTCCTTCCCAAACCATTGTCACAACTCATTTCCCAGATGGGGAAACTGAGGCTGTGTCACTAGAGGGCTGCCTTACTACACTCCCCGATGAACGTTAACCATCTCATGCATCTTGTCACACTCCCCAGAATGAGGTAAAGCTCACTTATCCTCATGGCAGCCCAGTGGCCCCCTTTCCCTCCCCGCACCCACTGTCACGCCTGCTGAGGGAAGGCAGGACACTGCTGAAGAACCTCCCCAGTCCTCAGGCTCTGAGAGTCTGGCCGGCCATGGCTGCCTGTGTTTGGCTAATCAAGATGTTGTGAGATGGAGGATGGCGGGAGAAATAAGCTTACACTGTATCTGGGCCTCAGTTTCCCTGGCTGTAAAGCAAGACCATTCATGGGTCATAAGATTCTGTCAGAACAGTCTGAGGTGGCCAGTCCCAAGGTGTGACTTTGGGGGTAGGAAGTGGCATTGGGCAGCATCTGGCCCAGAGGCAGCTGTCCCTTCAGACAATATTGGAAAGACTCCCTTTTCTCTATGACTCAGATCATGGGAGTCCAGGTCTGTCATGAAAGAGACTGAAGGTGCCCACATTCCCTCAAGAGAGGCCCCTCCCATAGCTCAGTCTCTTTTTCTTTGACTGGTTTCTGTGATGGCAGCTGAGCCTGTGTGGCCATAGTATATGTGCATGTGTGTGAGTGTGTGTGGCCACAGTGTGTATGTATGTGTGTGTGTGTCTGAGAGGGGGGGGGCATAGTGTGTAGGGGGGCACAGTGTGTGTGTGTGTGTGTGTGTTTGTGACAAAGCCTGCCTGTACCAGGAATCACCAAACACGACAGGCAGATCAAAGCTCAAGCCCTGAACCCCCGCCTCTAATGCCCTCCCAGGGCCTCCCGACAACCGGGTTTTTGGCCGAGCAACCCAGGACATAAAGCCCCAGACTTCAGATTTCAAACTCAGTTAGCTGTGGTTGTCTGGAATCTTCCCGTTTGCGCAACTTCCAATTTAAGCACTGAGTCTGAAGAGGCCGGGTATACCGTGCTGGTAAGATGGAGCATGCCAGGCCACCCTGGAAACTGGGCGGGACCTTCAAGGCAGCCCTCCTGCTTCCTGCCCACTCTACCACATGGCCCCGAGTCAGCCGCCTTCAGCTCCTCATCCACATGCTGGCCCTCTCTGTGTCCTGCCAGCTAGGAGCTCTTCAGGCAGGGCGGGCTGCTCCCGGATGCCCTGCCGGGAGCATATAGCAAAGCAAGCGCTCAATAGAACGGAGGCTGTCTCTCGGCTCACCCACAGCCTCCCGGCTCCCTTTTTCCCGTCTGAGAAGTGGGGATGTGGACAAGCTCAGGTGGTAAAGTGGTCATCTCAGATGGCGTCATCACCACGAGACTAAGTCTATTGGTCAGAAGTCTTACAGTCACTCCAATAGCCCCTGACAGTGTGCACACGCCATCCTCTCAGCCCTAACCCTGCCCCTGACTCCATCTCCCCTCCTTCTGAACGTGGGCTGGCCGGCCACCAGCATTAGCCACTGGACTGAAGCAAGGGTGACGTTGTGCTGGTGTCAAGAGCCCAAAAAGACCAGGCCTGTGACATCTGCCTGTCATTCCTTCTACCCAGGAAGCTAAGGCAGGAGAATCTCAAGTTCAAGGCCTGCCTGAGCAACTTCACGAGCCCTGCCACCCCCATCCCCTGAAATAAGAGAAAAAGAAAAACAAGGGCTGAAGCTGAGGTGAGGCTCAGAATCAGAGTGATCACCTTACATGCAAGACACACCGGGGTCGACTCCTAAGTTGGGGGGGGGGGGGTGGCGCCGCGGGGTGGCAGGGATGAAGAGACGGCCATGTTGGCAGAGAACAGGCCTGATTGGGCAGCTGGCTCCCACCCCAGCTGACGCATGTGACCTCATTGACAAAAGTACCAGCAGATCCGGCTGCCAGCATGGAGCTGACACAAGGGCGTCTCGTGCGTGGAAATTGCCTATGCCTGATACAAAGACTTCAGAGAATGAGGCTTTCTCGGGCCTTGTGTGATCGGGTTGAGCCTCTTCAGGGGCCCAGGCCCTCTTACACACAGGCCACCTCCTGTAACACTCACAACAGCCCTGTGGGGACTTATCGGTGTGCGCTTCCACAGCAGCGCAGGGACCTGAACCCACCTCTGCAGTGCCCATGTCCAGGGCTGGCATCAGATCTGATGACTTCTCGTGCCTGGCACATACCGCACCCCCTCCACCAACCCCGGGCAGGCCACACCCATTGTGTGCTCATTGGTCCATGCGGTGCTCAGAGCCAATCACGAGGGAGAGAAATAGTCCAGCCCGCTAAACACTTAGGTTCGCCCTCACTGTGCCTTGCTATGACCGACAGTCCCTCAAAGTTTGCCCGCACCCTGGTCCCCAGAATCGACACACCTGTTCTTAGACAGCAATACGTCACTCAGCATTTGTGATTACAGGAATTGTGGGTGCGGGTACCGGTGGGGGTTGGGGGTGGGGAGGCTGAGCTGCCTGCTACCAGCTGTTTAGAGTTACCTGTTAACATGACAGTTAACTGTTCTAGTTAACTGGTAACCTGGAAGAACCTGGAAGGAGAGTTTGGGGCTTTTGTTAGATTTTTAATTATGTCGTGTGTGTCCGCGATCGCCTCCCCCTCCCCAACCGCATGTGCGCACGCGCGTGTGCTCACGTGGGTATACAGCTCCTCCCGAGGCCAGAGGTGTTGCATCGCCCAGGAGCTGGAGGTAGAGGCGGATTCCTAATCCTATTGAAGTCCTCTGCACCAGCAGGATGAGCTCTCAAGTGCTGAGGCATCTCTTCAGCCAGGAAAGGCTGGCTTGGGAGCATGTCTGTGGGAGCCCGCAGGCATTAAGGACAACTTTACTCTGCCGATTCCTGCCTTGACTTCCCCCTCAGTGATGGGACCATGACCGGAACTGCTCAGTAGCTTTTGGTCATGTTGTTTGTCACAATGACAGAAAAGGCCACTAGCAGTGCACCTGAACTCATCCCCCCTCACACAAAGGGACTCGGAGACTGTTGGGACAAGTTCATCCAACAGGCACGAGCTTTGAACACCTGCCCTTAACCGTGACCCTGACCCTCACCGAGCACAGACTACAGGCCAAAGAGCACAGCAACCTACGCAACTCTGAGAGAGGAAGAGACAGAGGTCCGGAAGCAGAGCCAGAGCGCAGGCCCGCGGCTGGAGGGCCCCGTCTCCTACTGTTGCTCAGCAGTATCTCCCGATGCTTTCAACGCCCCTGTCACCCTCAGTTCCCAGAGGAAACACCCAGTGTGCACGCTGCTCTCTGAATCAGACTTCCATACCCACTTGCACAAGAACTACCTCATCGCCAGCCTGGGCTGAGATCTTAGAACCTGTCTCCCAGGAAAGCAGAAGCGATCCTGAGCCCTGCTGACTCAGCTCTGGGTACTTCCAGCATTTGTACAGCACATGTACCCCACAGCACAGCCACCCCCACCAGAGCCCAGACACAGGGCCCAGCCTGGAGCCAAAGGCTGCTCGGCTCTGCCCAAGCACAGTTCAAGCCCCACACTTCCTCAGAGAGGCACATGCTGCGTTCTGCCCTCTGTGCACATGAGGGGGCAGCTGGGATGAGGAGGCCACGGGGCGAGGCTGGGAACTGACCCCTGGAGCAGCTGGCTCTGTAGCCTCTGCTGACCTCTTGACTTCTGTTGGGAGCATTTCTTCCCTTGGCAGCGGGATGCAAGCCCGCCGCCTCTCGGCAGCGCCCAAATTTCCACTCTTTACAAATCTCACCTGTGACCCTTGCTGCAAAAAGGCCGGGAGTCCAAGAGAAATAAATTGTCTGCTTTGCCACTATGGCCTAAACCAGAAACAGCACAGCCCCCTGAGTCCAGAAACAGCACAAAATGGCTGCCACAAACAGGCTGCTTCCCTGCATCCCAGGGCTGGCTTAGGGTCCCTCTTAGAGGTAGCACAGAACGTTCCACCTGGGGGCAACATCCCATCAGGAGCCTCTGGGAGGTCACTCCACCGATCGGCACCTCACTGGCCGTGGTCTAACTACCTCATGAAGGCTCCTGGAGGGGAAGAATCTTGCTCTGCAACATCTGGCACAGAGTATGTTCTAGTAAAGGCTGGTTAAACGAATGGACGAAAGTCTGTGTTTCAAGCGGTTCCCCTTCCCCGAGAGGCTGAAGGACAGGAACTGGGCCTGACTCACTCTGGCTTCTTCTCTCTCTTCCAAGGTTTCGTCACTTCATCCCCACCATGAGCCTAGCCCAGTCACGGCCTCGGCCACGACACCTCCATGCGCTGTTCCTTCTCTGCGTGACATTGATCCTGAGCTGAGCCTTGCAGAAGTCCAGCCAAGGCCATTCCCGCCCTAGGCACACTAGCACACACGCAGGGACATAGCACACCCATCTGTGAGTGTCCCACGTGCAGTGGGACCATCAGACACCAGTGGGGTTTCCTGAGTTCAAATCGCAGTTCCTGTGAGCTGTGTGAGCGAGCCCCTTTCCCTGTCTAAATTCCATCTTCCTAACCTGGTTATAGACGGCTCTCCTGAGGAGAGTGTGGGTGTGAGAACGGCCCACTCTTTTTTGGTTTTTTTGTTTGTTTGTTTGTTTTTGTTTTGTTTTTCGAGACAGGGTTTCTCTGTGTAGCCTTGACCATCCTGGACTCACTTAGTAGACCAGGCTGTCCTCGAACTCACAGAGATCCACCTGCCTCTGCCTCCCAAGTGCTGGGATTAAAGGCGTGCGCCCCACTGAACTCTTAAACCGAGTGCAGAATAACTTGGTTATTCCTGTTTCTTCTTTCTGAAAGGGAAACAAGAAATGGCCTACATTCCGGAAGGATCTGCGTTTAGAAGTTGAGAACCTGAGCATAGTGGACAGGCATCACTGTGAGATCGAATAAAGAGGGAAAGAGAGCCAAGGGGGTCACCACATCTGTGGCAGAGACAGTTAGCTGTCTTCTTCTTCTGACTTAGGCACAGTTATGGTGGGGCAAGAGCTGCCCACACTAAAATGCCGAATCCCAGCATCCCTTGCAACACACCAGACTACAAATCCCAGCATTCTTTGCAACACACCAAGCTAGATCTTATGTGCCAGAAGCAGCACAGTGCTTCCCGGGCAAAGCCGAGTTGTACCTTCACACTTTCCCATCTACCACTGGGCCCACAGGGACATCAGCAGAGGGGAGACAGGGGCTGTGAGCTGGGACACTGAATCACTAAGGCAGGGGATCCTCCACTCAGAAATATCTTCCATAAGCCAGGCATTGTGCTGGACACCTGTCATCGCAAGTTGTTGGGTAGCTGAGGCAGGAGGATTGTTTGAATCCAGTAATTTAGAGACAGCCTGAGAAACAAACGTGATTAAGACTTGTGGGGGGAAAAATTAAATAAATAAGTAAAAGGTAAGAATGAGAGAAGATAAAAAGAACTGCCCGCCTTTTTCATGTACGGGACGGTAAGTGTGCTTGGGCCTATTTGAAGCTCGCACACACTTAAACACCATGCGCTTCCTACCGAGGGAATACAGTGATGGCTGGAGAGTGGGAAAAGCCCCTCCTGCGATTGCATAAGTCCAGCAAATGTCTAGAACACTCATCTCCTGAGACTGTGGAGTAGATCTGCACTTGGCAGCCCACTCTGCAGGGCTATGGAGCCTCTCAGAGGGAGTCTGGTGGGACGCCTTTCTGTTGCGGGGAGGAACTGTTTGGTTTTTGGTTTTTTGTTTTTTTTAACTGGTTTTCAGGTTACGTCTTTCTGTCTGCTTTATTTCGAGGCCCCACCCAGGGGTAAACCGGTGCGATCGGACAGGCTGTGTCCCACAAGGCGGAGTTTCACTTCTCCACGAAGCCACCCTGGCCTCAGCTGCTGACACAGACCATGTGGCTTCACGGAGGTCTCTGGATATTTGCTTAGGAAGGAAAAAGAGACTCAAGTGCACAGCAAAGCGATTGGAACCCGGACAGAGGGCAAAACAGAGAAACACTCCAGTCAGCCTTTCTCAAGTATGGAGGGATGGATGCTTCTGAAGAGACGGTTTCAGAGGGCCTGCTTCACAAACATGAAGCTCTAAGCAACACCCACACCCGTGGGGGCTGGGGAGACGCCTCAGGGGTGAGAAGTTATGCTGTGTCAGCATAAGGACCTGAGTTCAAATCCCAATGTTAAAAGCTGGCCATGAGGGCTGGAGAGATGGCTCAGCGGTTAAGAGCACTGACTGCTCTTCCAGAGGTGCTGAGTTCAATTCCCAGCAACCACATGGTGGCCCACAACCATCTGTAATGTGATCTGGCGCCCTCTTCTGGCCTGCAGGCGTACAAGCAGGTAGAGCACTGTATGCATAAGAAATAAATAAATCTTTTTTAAAAAGCTGGCCATGAGACAGGTGGTGGCGCACGCCTTTAGTCCCAGCACTCAGGAGGCAGAAGCAGGCAGATTGCTGTGAGTTCAAGGCCAGCCTGGTCTACAAAGAGAAACCCTGTCTCGGGGGCGCAGGGAAGCCGGGTGTAAGTATGTGCGTTGTAATCCCAGAGTTTGGAGGCAAAGCCATGTAGATTCTGGAAGATTGATGGACAACCTGTAGTATAGACAGTGAGCTTCCGGTTCAGTTAGAGACCCTGTCCCATGGTCATAAGGTGGACAGTGACAGAGGAACACAGCTAGTGTCATACTCTGCCCCCCCACACACACACACATGCACACTGCATTGGCTTCTATGTGGTTTCTATGAATCTACATGGACGTAAGGAGTAACATCAGAGCCTATCAGATCCCTGCCTGCTAAGGATGGCAGGTTGGATCTCATTTCTTGTTTGTGAAAATCCTACACGGTAGCTCCTGCTCAGAGCCTCATCTTACAGATGTGGAAACTGAGGCACAAACCCGGCCCTGGAGCTGCCGAGCCCTGTGCAGTCTATGGAGGTCTATCCTTGGAATCCTTCCGAGGCCTCGGGTTTCTAATCTGCAAACAGGGTGTTTACCAGAACCCTCATCATTTCGTACGATAAAGAGTTCAAAAAACCAAAACAAAACAAAAATCCCACCTCATGCTGCCATTCATAAGCAAGCATCCAAGAGACGGCATTACAGTCCACTCTCCCAGCCCATTCTGCAGATGGTAAAACTGGTGTCCAGCTTCCCCATGGACCCAGAGGACACTGGGCCTGCATATAAGTTCTTGTGCAGGAGATGGACGACCCAGGGGACATAACACTGAGCTGTAGCCTCAGGGAGCCACAGGTTGCTAGGAGACACACAAGAGTTGTGAGACAGTGTGTGCGCAGTTGTGGGGGGGGGCACAGAGACAAGGCCCCTCCCCTTTCCCCTGACAGAAGCAAGAACGCTTTAAAAGGGGAAGGAGGGGGAGACAGGGAAATTGAGGTTTTCTCAAGATACAGAGTAGACCCAAGACCTCCTGGACCACTTCCTTACTGTGTGACCTCAGATCTGTGACCTGCCCTCTCTGAGCCACATACAGGAGTGTTAAACTCTCAAGTAGCTCTTCCTGGGTCGCTGTAGGTGGCTCCCTTAGAATGGAGGCAGAGAGAGTGTGATGCTTTCAACAGAGAGCTCGGCCAAAGGGCTCCTGCCTTCCATATGTAAAGAATTCTTAGAAGTCAATAAGAAAACATGAATGAGGGCGGGGTCAGATTTACACAAAAGAGTCAGAGGTAGCAAGTGAGCCACACAGAAAATCAGCATCAATAGTGACACCCAGGGGCCAGGGAGATGACTCAGTGAGTGGGAGACTACTCGCTCTGCCAGCCTGAGACCTTGAGTTCAAATACCCAGAAGGCACATAAAAAGCCAGACCTGGTAGTACATACTTTAATCCCAGTGCTGGGGAGGCAGAGGCAGAAGATCCACAGGGCTCACGGGCCAGCCAGCCCAGCCTGACCAGTTAAGAGTCTACCTCAAAAAAAAAAACAAAAACAAAAACAAAAAACCACGAGATGCAAGCAGAGGCATCTCAGAGAGGAGGCAGACAGCCCTCGTGCAGGGGAGGCTCCAAGGCTATCGCACCCCTATAAGGAATGTCAGCAGGCAGAGACTGCCACAGCCAGATGGCTCACATGTCTTAAAAGGGGGTGCTGAGGACCTGGAGAGATGGCGCAGCAGTTAAGAGTACCAGCTGATCTTCCAGAAGACCCAGGTTCAAAGCCAGCATAGACATGTTAGTTCACAGCCAGCTGTAACTCCAGTTCCAGGAGAAGTTAATGCCCTTTGTCTCAGGCGCCTACATTCACAAGCACAAGCCCACATAGAGACTGACGTATGTGTACACAATTAAATATAAAATAAAATAAACATTTTGGGACAGGATTTCCCTGTGTAGCCTTGGCTGTCCTGGAACTCACTCTTTTTTGGGGGGAAGGGGGTTGTTGAGATAGGGTTTCTCTGTAGCTTTGGCTGTCTTGGATTCGCTTTATAGACCAGGCTGGCCTCGAACTCACAGCGATCCGCCTGCCTCTGCCTCCCCAGTGCTGGGATTAAAGGCGTGTGCCACCACCATGCCCAGCTTCTGGAATTCACTCTTGTGGACCAGGCTGGCCTCGAACTCACAACGATCCTCTCACAAAGGTGTGTGCCACCTCCACCCAGTATAAACCTTTTTTTTTTTTTTTAAGTAGGTAGTGAAGGCATGGGGAGATGGTACATTGGATAAGAGTGCTTGCTGAGCAAGCCTGAGGACCCCAAGTTCGATTCCCCATTACCCATGTAAAAAGCTGAGAATGGCCACGTGTGCCTGTAACCGCAATATTGGGGGGCAGAGACAGGCAGATACCTTGAGCTCCATGGTGGCTAGGCTACCTAAAATGGCTAGCTTCTGGGTCTGTGGGAAACCTTGCCTCAAGGCTTATGATAACACACACACACACACACACACACACACACACACACACACACACACACAGAGGCATCTATGGAAATGTATCCACAGGACCAAATACACAACGCACAACTATTCCATAAAGTGTCTATTGCAGCACTGCTCGCTCCTAACAATAAACACAGAAAGAGGAGTGGACTCCACAGCAGCTGCATCGCCGGCAGCCGCTGAAGAACAGAGGCCGCCTGAAGGAGGTGGTCTGCGGCTAGGCACAAGTCAGCTTCAAGCTGGATCCGCCCTCACCGACCGACCTGCAGAGGCCACGCTGGTTTTCCAGCTGATTCACGGCTAGAAAGTTTTCCTTTGACACACACCAGAGAGGAGCTCCGGTCCTTGCCAGTGCGCCCTTTCCCGCCCTCTGTCCGACTCAGAACCAAATGCAGTACCTTCTCCCCTTGGGCTCCTGTGGCTTCAAGGCTCTGGCGACTCGCGCCCTGGCCTCTGTCTCCTGGTCACACAGCTGTTCTGGTAGTGGCTGTTTGCTTGGAAGCTTTTCTTCCATTCACGTAAGATTTCCGCTGAGCCCCACGGAGGACAGCCCCCAGCAACATCCTCAGAGCCTCACTCTGTCCAACAGAGTTCTGCGTGGGGCAGGGTCAGAACTCCGCCGGAGAAACAGCTGGAGCGAGGAGAGGTGGGAGGAGCAGGAAGCAGCCTGCGGAGGGCGGGGGCGCCAGCTGTGTGGAGTGGGGGCCCGCTGGCGGGAGGCTGCGCCTGCCAGGCAGGCTGGGCTCCTGGGTGGTAGCGGCCCACTAGGGGGGACCCACCCCTTGGCTGGGAGCACAGCTGGATCTGCAAATGCAGCCTTGAAACCAGGCTGCTGGGGAAGTTAAGTCCTGACCAACCTGAAGCTTCCCCACAGCTGGTCATCTCCGAGTGCTATTCCTGGCCCTGTTGTGGCCAGGTGGCTTGTCGCGCCTTCTTCACCCAAGGCAGCCTTCCTAGGTCAGGGACAGCTGGCTCTGGGCTCCCACAGCACTGCAGGTACTGTGCTATTCTGCCTGCAGGGTGTCCCTTGTTTGGCCTAGGAGCTCGCAGGAGAGCTTTCTCCCCTAGTCTGTTCCCAGCACCTAATATAGAGCCTCGTTTATCTGCTGCATCATCACCAACAGCAACAGGGTTATTGAAGTAGCCGAGAACCAGGCAGGGTACTGGACACTCAGTAGCCAAGAACCAGGCAGGGTACTGGGCACTCAGTACTTGGTACTACTTTCCCCCTCGACAGCGCTGGTGGGCAGGCAATGTCATTACCCTTGTTCGTCGGTAAGGACATTGGGGCACTGAGTGGCACCCAGCTAATAGATGACAGAGCCTGGATCCCAAGCTGGATCCCAGTCCTTGGCCTCCAGATGAAAGGCACAGCAGTCTTTGGTGTAGGTGGCCCATATTACATGGTTCTGTTGAGGGCATCATGCATCGGCAGAAGAGTGGCTCGCCCAGGATTGAGGAGGATGCCCAGGCCATGGAGAGGAAGTTGTGTCCAGGCACAGGCAGCCAGCTAGGGCTGACAGCTGAGACAAAGTCGTGCTGCCTGAAACGACTTACAGATGAGGAGAGAGAGGCGAAGGGAAGGAAATGGGGGGGGGGAGGACGTAGGGGGTAGTAATAGAGGGAGAAAAGGGAGGAGAGAGGAAGAAAGGGGGGAGGAGGAAGAGAAAGGGGAGCGGAGGATAAAGGCAGAGACAGAGGGGGGTGCCATCTCAGCTGAGCCTCAGGGTCCTGGGCAATTAGACCTTACCGCTCACCTCCTGTCCTTGTCTTTGCAGCTACAGCGGGACACCCAGAGCCAGGTGGTTCATAGGCAGGAGAAGTTTATGCGGCTCTGGGTTCTGGAGGTGGGAAGAGGTCCGGAACTGGTGTCTGGCAGACTTCCTGCTGCCCATGGTGGGGAGAAAGCGGTAAAGCCACACAGGAGCAGAGGGGACAGGGCTGAGCTCCGCCTGTCAGCGGCAGTGGCTTCGGTCTGCAGGAGCACGGAGCACCTAAGACAGAATCCTCCCTTGAAGGCCCCACCCCTCCTCCCCTTAACCCTGCTGGTGCTCCCGGCCCCTGCACAGTAAGTACACGTTCAAACCACAGCACCGCCTGACCCCCCAGAGCGCTACCAGCCATTCCCAGTGAGCAAGCCAGTGGCAGCAGCACACAGACGGCAGCTGCTCTGACCTGTCCATTTCACAAATAATTGCTTGAACCAGAGCGGCTAAGTCATTTCCCATAGGTCACACAGTACCCTAGAGGACAAACCGGTCTCACTCCATCTCTCTCTCCTCCTCTCTGCTAGGCCTCTGGTTCAAGCTGCCCCCTTTACGGATAGCAGCTGGACCCGGAGAAGGCAAAGGGACTGGCCGTTCTCATCCAAACACCACATTCTACATGCCCTGGTTCCACAGGCTTGTACCCACATCAGTGTGCAAATCGCGTTCAGTGCAACTTCGAAAGTCCCCATAGTTTTCAATTTCAACATTGTTTAAAAATTCAAAGTCTCACCGGGCGTGGTGGTGCGTGCTTTTAATCCCAGCACTCGGGAAGCAGAGGCAGACAGATCGCTGTGAATTCGAGGCCAACCTGGTCTACAAAGCGACTCCAGGACAGCCAAGGCTAACACAGAGAAATCCTGTTGCAAAATAACAAAAACAAAAGTTCAAAGTCTCTTCTGAGGCTCAAGGCAATCTCTTAACTGTAGCCTCCTATAAAATCAAAAAGCAGATCAGGTACTTAAAATGTACACAATGAATATACTGTATACAATGACACAAATATACATTTCAGTGTACACAGTGTATACACTGTATACAATGGCAAAAACTACACATTACCATTCCAAAAGGGAGGAAACCTTGGACCGAGGCAAGAAAGAAATGCGAACTCCAAATCCTGTAGCTCCATGTCCAATGCCAGAGAGCTTAGATGGCGCCACCCTTCAACCTTGCTGGCTGCAGCACACTGCTCTCTCTTGGGTTGGTTCCGATCCCTGTGTGCAGCTCTCCTGGGCAGGTATCCCACAGCTCTGGCATCTCCAACATCTTGGTGGTTCCATCGTAATTGAGGATTGGCCTCCACCAGCACCCAATGGCTCCTCCGGGCCTCCGTACAGGAGCCCCTGACACACACCCTTCACACAACACCTTTATTCCTTTATCCTTCATGACTCAGAGAAACATCGGCACGACGCCACCGGGTCCTGCCACATGGGGACTGGGCCCCTCTTTGAATTACATTTTATAAGCTTGGATTTGTTGATTCTTTCCTTTGCTGAATATGATTTTCTCTGCTTAAGGAGCCTAAGATTCCTTAGGGATTGTGGGTTTTACAAGCTGGAAGCGTAGTTGGGTGGGGTCTTGCCCTGAGCGCACCACTCCCTTATCCCATTTAGTGGCAGGCCGATCTTTAAACTTCTTATGTCCTTGAGCACAGGATTTGGCTTCAACATTATATTCTCTGCTGTTCTGTTTCGCATCAAACTGTACATTCTGTATTTCTTCTCGCCCTGCTTCCTCTTTTTCACTGTATCTCTGCTTAGAGTGATCACCAACAACCACAGGACACAGTCAATACCAGGCTCTCTTGAAATTTCTGCGAGTGAAATGACTTCAAAACTCTTCAGGTTAGCTTCAGGCAGATTCTTAGGATAAAAAGAAGGGGGGAAAAACCCCCAGCCAAATATTCTTTGCCAAAATATCACAAGAATTGCTCTGTACCCCAGATGCCGCCTTTGCTCCCCTCTGTGTCTCCCCTCCTGAGCTGGGCCTCCTCACTGCACTCTCGGTGCCCCAGTAAGTTCTGCTAATAGCTTTTAACCACTTTCTTCGGGCAAAGTCCCACATTTTTCGACATTCCTCCATAACCCCACGCGGTGAGATTCATCACAGCGACCTCAACGCCCTGTGTCACCTCTTGTTGTATCACTATGAGGGGACACACTGTGACTGGGGCAGGTTATAAAAGAAAGCATTTAATTTGGGGCTTGTGTTTCCTGGGAGGGCAAGGCCTTCCCTGAGGAGGAGGAGGAGGAGGAGGAGGAGGAGGAGGAGGAGGAGGAGGCCCAGCTGCAGCTGGTAGAAGCTGGGAGGAGCTGCCGTTGCTGAGGCAATCATTGCTGACCAGGGGTATCAGGCTCCGTCTGGCGAAAGCCATTTCTCTCCCTGTGTTAGAAGGGGCACAGAGACGAGAAGTCAGTTCCCTGGTGGTGCACAGGCACCCGAGGCAGAGCTGCTTTAGCTTTCCCTGTGTGAACAATCCTGCAAACGCCCAGACTGCTCTGGGCCCTGCCCCTCAGGAGCCCAGAACGGAGCCCACAGGCTGGACCTGGACCCTAAAAGCTACTTCAAAACAGACATCTTGACCGAACTGAGGTCAGAACGCAAGAGGAAATGGCAAAAATCAAGTTAATCAATGTCCAATTCAGTGTCTCCTAGAGAGTCAACAGCAATTTGTGTCCTCAGAAACGGAATGCCACAAACTCGCAGGGACAGGGTGAATGATTTAGCCCTCATCAGAGCACAGGGCTGCCTACACTCTAAAAACCCTTTCCCACACATGTGGAAGAACACGCCTTTGCTGCTGACGTAAGGGACACTTGAAGTTCTCCTGTGACCTTTAGTGTGGTTCCCGAATGCCAGCCACTCCAGAGCCTTCAAAGGCTACAGACGAGCCATCCTGGCCTGTGGCCCTCTGGTACCCACTCAAAATAGGCGTGAGATGGAAGTTTTTCCATGTATTTTACAAGGAGGCTGTGTGTACCTTCTATGTGGGTCATTAAAAAAATTTTTTTTAACTTAGAAAACACAAAGTCTCCTCATAGCAACAGGCTGCCTTTTCCTATTTTTGAAAACTGAGCAGCTAGCTCACTCTTTCCTTTTCCTGGTACAGCTTGCCTTGGGCAAATGCAGTACTTGGCAGAGATAGGCTTTCAGGACACTGGCCCCAGGACCCTGACCAGCATCACTTCCACAAACCTAAGCCCTAATATAGCTGGTCACCCCTAAACCTCCCATGTTTGTTCCTCACCTACCCCACCAGGTGGCCTGTGCATAAATCCATGCTGTGGGCTGCAGGGAAAACTGATGCTCTAGCTACTGAGAAAGCACCGTGCTAGGCAGCACCTTCCCTTTGGTAGAAACCCAGGAGCCAAAGGAGAAATGCTGACAGCAGGGAGCCCAGAATCCCAAGTCAGAGCTGCAGTGTAATCAGTCGAGTTTCGAGTTTCGGATGTTAATACAACCTCAAGACGGTAGCTGGGGGACGTACTGGGTACAGCGTGGCCTCAAATTCTGCCCCCACTGTGCTAGCTGTGGGACTTGGGCAAATGACTTTACCTCTCACTCCTCTGGGAGATCAATTGTGTAACAGAAGCAAGTGAGCTGTGGGGTGTACTGACTGCTGTGGGGTGTCCTGACTGCTGTGGGGTGTCCTGACTGCTGTGGGGCATACTGACTGCTGTGGGGTGTCCTGACTGCTGTGGGGCATACTGACTGCTGTGGGGTGTACTGACTGCTGTGGGGTGTACTGACTGCTATGGGGTGTCCTGACTGCTGTGGGGCGTACTGACTGCTGTGGGGTGTCCTGACTGCTGTGGGGTGTACTGACTGCTGTGGGGTGTACTGACTGCTGTGGGGTGTCCTGACTGCTGTGGGGCGTACTGACTGCTGTGGGGTGTCCTGACTGCTGTGGGGCATACTGACTCCTGTGGGGTGTCCTGACTGCTGTGGGGTGTACTGACTGCTGTGGGGCGTGCTGACTGCTGTGGGGTGTACTGACTGCTGTGGGGCGTACCGACTGCTGTGGGGTGTACTGACTGCTGTGGGGTGTACCGACTGCTGTGGGGTGTACCGACTGCTGTGGGGTGTACTGACTGCTGTGGGGTGTACTGACTGCTGTGGGGTATACTGACTCCTGTGGGGTGTACCAACTGCTGTGGGGTGTACTAACTGCTGTGGGGTGTGCTGACTGCTGTGGGGTGTACTGACTGCTGTGGGGTGTACTAACTGCTGTGGGGTGTACCAACTGCTGTGGGGTGTACTAACTGCTGTGGGGTGTGCTGACTGCTGTGGGGTGTACTGACTGCTGTGGGGTGTACTGACTGCTGTGGGGTGTACCAACTGCTGTGGGGTATACTGACTCCTGTGGGGTATGCTGACTGCTGTGGGGTGTACTGACTGCTGTGGGGTGTACTGACTCCTGTGGGGTGTACTGACTGCTGTGGGGTGTACCGACTACTATGGTAATTCTTGGAAGGACTGACACACCACGTGTGTTTCTTATCACAGCGCTGGAGGTCGAGAGGCCCCAGCTTACGCACTGGCAGATGCTGTGTCCTCTGAGGGCCATCTTCCCCTTGATGCCTAACTTCTCTCTGTGATTTCTTGGGACCTAGTGTTATAGAAACCGTCTGGGGTCTCCTTTGTAACAGTATTAACTCCAGTTTTCAGGACTCCAGCCCTATGGCCTTGTCACGCCTCAGAAGTCTCCCTCGTGAGCAGCAGAAATTTAGACTTGCTTCATAAGAACTGCACCAGTTGCTGCTGGGCTGCCTAGCCTTCACCAAATTGCTTACAGAGAGTGCATTTGGCTTCCTTGGGACCCGTGAGTGAGCCAGAACCCCAAGAAGTTGAGTAGGTGAGGGGCCAGGCCCTGTCTAAATCAACGCATCCACTGGGGAGCGGTGGCACACACCTGTAACCCCAGCACTCAGGAGGCTGAGCCAGAAGGATCAGGAGGTCGTTGGTCAACCTGGGCTCCTGGTGAGGCTGTCTTGACAGAATCAACCGTACACTCAGTTTCCCAAGCATACTTGTTTCCAGACAGACCCACTCAAAGAATCCAGGTTCCTAGCTACCTCTTAACACTGGAGTCTCATGTGCCATGTCCAGCCTTTTACACAGGTCCTGGGGATTTGAACCCAGGTCCTCGAGCTTGCACAGCAGGCACTTACCGGCTGAGCCATCTCCCCAGCCCTACCTCTTTCTCACTCACTGGAATAACTACAAATCTGAACATGATAAATTATTAATGATCCACCAAAAAAGCCTTAAGGAAAGCAATAAACACATAAAATTGGGGGGGGGGGATATATGTGGACACAAGGCTTCCTGGGAAGAGGTTCCAACAGTTTCAGCAGATTTTTCCAAAGGGCTCCCAAATTTCAAATGACTCTAAGTATGAAACTGTGGGTCCAGTCCTATCTGAGCCCCTAACCCCCAGTAGCACAGCTGGCTCATGGTACGTGCCTGTGTGCTGCACAGCTGGTTGGTTGGTTTGGTGCTTGGGTAGGTGGGTGAATGGAAGGGGGAGTGGGTGGATGAGCGGATGAAAGGCTTCATGGGTAGCTGGGTGGATGAATGGATGGTTGGGTGGGGAGGGGGATGGATAAATAGGTGGGGGTGGGCGGACTAATGGACAGATGGGCAAGTGCGTGGATGTGCTGGCTAGTTGTGTGTCAGCTTGACACACTCCAGAGCCATCTGAGAGGAAGGAACCTCAGTTGAGAAAATGCCTCCCTCAGATCAGGCGGCAGGTAAGCCTGTGGGGCATTTTCTTAATTAGTGATGGGGGAGGGCCCAGCCCACTGTGGGTGGAGCCATCCCTGGGCTGGCGGTCCTGGCTTCTATAAGAAAGCAAGCTGAGCCACGAGGAGCAAGCCAGTGAGCAGCACCCCTCCATGGCCTCGGCGTCAGCTCCTGCCCCCAGGTTCCTGCCCTGTCTGAATTCCTATCCTGCCCCTTGATGAGCTATGATAAGTGAAACAATACCTTTCCTCCCTTGGATTACTTTAGCCATGGTCTCTAGTGCAGCAATAGAGACCCTAAATAAGACAGTGGGTGTATATGGGTACCTGAGTGGGCGAGTGATGGGGGGTGGGTGGATGACTGAACAGATGGACGGATGGGTGGATGGTGGGAGAGTGGATGGATGTTAGGTGGGTGGATGGGCGGGTGGGTGGATGGGTGGGAGGGTGTGTGGGAGGGTAGATGAAAGAGTGGACAGATGAGTGGGTGGTTAGATGGTTAGCCAGGTAGAGGGTGAGTAGACAGACAGATGGACACACAGGTGGGTGGACGGAGTGAATGAGCAACAGGTAATGGACTGGTGGGTAAACGAGCAGATCAGTAAGTGGATGCATTGGTGACAGCGTGAGCCACCAGCCCGGGTGGCAATCGGGACATTTCCCGTAAGGTCAGCCCCCACTACTGTAGCGTTTAGGAGTAAACTTTTCTCGGAACACTTCTTGTCACCAGAATGGAAGAAACAAATAACTATTGAAAACAACAATGAGCCGTGCCTAGTGCTGAAGGTGCCCGCTGTCAGCAGCAGAGAGCAGGCCACCCGTGACCTGTGGCGTGAGCAGCCTTCCTGCAGAACCGCACTCTGCTGAGGCTTTCTCAGCCCTGAGGACTGTTATCTGAACAGAAGAGAAACAAAACCTTATCTCTCAAAAGCAATTCCGGGATCTAACGTGGCCAGCTGCTCTGCCTAGAGGTGCCTCTGCTTAGCCTGCTGTGTCTCCTCTGCACCACGCTGTAGCACAGCTGAGCCTAGCCCAGCCAGAAAACAGAAGCCAAGCTCTGAAGGAAGCTTTGTACACAGCAGCTCCAAAGGGGATAGCACCCGGTACCCACTGCCATCAAGGTGAGTGGACAGAGGACGCTCTGTGGCCAGGAGTCGCCTTCCAGCCTAGCTCGGGCTATACACCTGCACTTGCAGACCTTTATTCTGAGAAACCCACCAGACTGATGCTTCAGGCTTTATTTGCAGAGGGCTGGAGTGTTGCTAGCTGCAGAATGCTTGCCCAGCGTGCACAGACCCTGGCTTGGATACCCACCGTGCCCTCCACCCCAAAAGACTGATTCATGGAGATGTATTCACAATAGAATCCTATTATCATATTAGAAAATATTACTAATTTAATATCTGATGTTCTAATAATAGCAAAGACACCAGAAACAACATGGTAAATGGCAGATGCTGGGAAAACTATGGGTGCATCGTCTTTATCTGTGTCCCAGGTGCATTCTTCTGGAGGACGTAAAATCAGATCTCAAAACCATGGCCTAAAAATACCCTGGAGAATACACACACACACACAGAGACACACATTATTTCAGTAAGAGCTGCTCCCAAGGATGTATCTGAAAAGGACCGAAACGCAACCCAGAGACTTGAATGACATATTTGCAATGTGTGTACCTTTAAGGGGCTCCTATGGAGACTGTATAATTCAACAGCAGGAAGTAACTCAAATAAGCCAACAGCTCAGTTTTCAAGTGGGGGAAAAAATCGAAGCAGAGGCTGCTGGGAAGACATGACAGAGGCTCACAGCTCATTAGCATATGGGCATCGACATCACCAGAGAAACACCAATCAGCATCAGAGTGAGGTACCACCTGGGTGCCTCCAAGATGCTGAGGTAACAAAAACTGGGAGGTGCTTAACTCCCGCAAGCTGTCAAAGGGACTGGAAAATGACGTGGTCCCTCTGGCAGATAAAAGTAGATAAAAGCAAACAAAAGCAAAACAGCAATGACCCGGTAATTGTACTCTTTTTTTTTTTTTTAAGATTTATTTATTTATTATGTATACAGTGCTCTGCCTGCATGTACAACTGCACGCCAGAAGAGGGCACCAGATCTCATTATAGATGGTTGTGAGCCACCATGTGGTTGCTGGGAATTAAACTCAGGACCTTTGGAAGGACAGACAGTGCTCTTAACCTCTGAGCCATCTCTCCAGCCCAGGTAATTGTACTCTTTAATGAAACTATGTGTTCAGGCCAAGAGTTGTACAGGAATGTCCCCAGATGAATTATTTATGATAGCCAACAGGGAGAAACAAGGCAAGTGTCTATCAATAGATGAGTATACAAAATATCCATATAGTGGGTGTATTATTTGGGCATAAAGGTAACAAAGTTGTGATGCACGATGCAACATGAGCAAGTCAATGGGCCACCCAGGGCATAGGTCTATGCTTGTGAAGAGTCAAAGGCAGGTGAGCTAGTTGCATTTGTATAGAAAGAAAGGGGGTTAATGGATGCCTGGGACTGGGGAGAGCTGACTAATACACACAAGGTTTCTTTCCGAGACAATGAAAATGTTGTAAAATTGATTGCAGTGTTAGTTGTACAATTTTGAGAACTCGATAAAAAAAACAATTGAATTGTGTACTTTCCTGGGGCAAATTGTGTAACGCATCAATCACATCACAGGAAAGCTATTGCATGATGTATGAAGTGTGCCACCTATTACAAACCTATCACACAGGCAGAGGCTGGGAGACCACAAAGCAAATAAGAGCACTGGTTGCTCTTCCAAAGGACACAAGTTCTGTTCCCAGCACCCTCTTGGCGGCTCCGTCATCTGTAACTCCAGCTCCAGGCGATCCTATGCCCTCTTCTGGCCTCCACAGGCACTACACCCATGTGCTTGCACACACAATTCAAAGTAAAACAAATCTTCAATCAAAACATACAGGAGGGCTTTTCTCCAATGCCTATTGCCTAGTGAATGTCATAGAAGGAGACACCCTGAGGTAGGAGATTTTTCTCCCGGATCTGGGGTCTGAGCTATCACCCACATGGCTCGTATATTTTTCATTGAAGCCTTGTAGCTCATTTACATAATCCAGGGACATTTATCTTCTGCTTCAAAGCGTGGCTGTGCTCATCTCAACCTAAAAAGAAAAGGGTTAAGGGTGTGGGTCGCAATTTAGAGTGCTTTCCTCACACACACATGCAGACCATGAGCTTGACTCTTAGTGTCTGGAAATGGATCACCATTGTTTCTTCAGGCCGGTGAATAAAACTGATGCTCCAGGAAGAAAAAAAAAATTCAGTGAAACACATAAATAGTTCCCACCGTGTACGGACCAATGGGGAACCAGGCATAAAGCCTGTGAACAGAATGTGGGGCGACCACGGGCTGAGGGAGGGAAACAGATGAGGGCTTAACCAGACGCATATAGACCCAGAGAGAAGAGACCAGAGGGGACTGAGGGGAGACGGCGGCAGTTGCTGCCTCAGATTATAGATTTTCTTCAGCTGAGAAGTTTCCCTCTGCCAAAAAAGCCTCCCTAATGTTGCGTAACACTCAAAATAAACACGGCTCTCTGCAGCTGGAGACCCAGAGGGAGAATGGGCCCTCCCTGTCTTTGGGGAGATGGCTTGGCTAAGTCCTCTGGCTGATGCACACGCCCTGACCTCAGGCCACCCCCACCCCACTCCCGGGAGCCTTCCAGCACCCCTGCTTCCTGCAGGTGCTCAGGAGGAGACCCAGGAGCCAGAGCCCGTGGAGGAAAACCATACAGCTGGCCGAGGCAAACAGCCAGGTGTGAGGGAAGGGGCAGAGCTGGGGAGAGAGGCTAAGAAGTGCCGGTTCTAGCTTTGGCTCTGGCCTCAGGCCTCAGTTTCCCCTACCGAAAGAGGCCTGACAGCTCTCTGGGACTGGGCCGGCTGCTTTGGCTCCACCCTCCACAAACCAGTCTGAAGCCCTTCATGCCCAGGCCCCCAAAGACAGTCTCTCCATAGACCCTCAGCCCCTCAGCCCCTCAGCCCCTCAGCCCCTCCGCGGACGACAGATTTCCCAGGAAGGCAGCGCGAGCAAGCGGGCACGGCCACGCACACCTGCAATCCCTGCCCTCAGGAGACTCAGACAGAAGGGTGGAAAGTTCAAAGCCAGCAAGGACTGTGCAGTGAGCTGGTCTACCAACAGAGCCACAAGGCAGTATGGGTATTCGCTCCCCTTCCACTCCCACCCCTGAGCACCACAGCTAGAGCCTTCTTGAGCCTCAGCCAGGTGCCCCGGTTCTCAGACACCGGCAGCCCTGAGCAAGGCCCTTCCCTCCAGCCAACCTGCGGCCCCGGCGTGAGAACCGCTTTGCACACGGTAAAGACGTCAAGCGGCTGTGGAGCCATGCTAGCCCTGCCCCGCTCCCTGCTGTTCCTGAGTTTTGCTTTGATTTATCAAACAAGACCTGGAGTCAAAAGCTGCACACAGGCTGGTGTGGATATATCATCCTCTCACTTTCACTTATATGTGTCATTCATTCATTAATTTACATATTTCATTTATTCATTTCATTCATGCATTCACTTCATTTACATATATTGTTTATTCATTTGCTTTCATTTACATATCTTATTTATTCACTTTCATTTACATATTTCTTTCATTCGTTTGCATTTTTCATTCATTCATTTATTTTCATTTGCATATCTCGTTCATTCATTCATTCATTCATTCGCTTTCTCACTTATTTCCAGGCAGGCCTTCATTAGGCTTCCCAGGACGTGACTGGACTGGGGCTGAAGCCTGCCAGGCTCTGCCTCACTCATCGGTACCTCTCACCCTCTCAGTGTAGGCCATGGTAAAACAGCTGAAGCCGCCAGGCTCTGCCCTTTGGATTTGGCCGCTAGAAATAAACAAACACTGGAGAGACACTGCAGGGAGCCCAGTGCCCCAGCCTCAGCCTCTGCTCGCAGGTGGGTTTGTGTGAATAAACAGCACTCTGCCACAAGGACAAGATGGCGGATAAATATGGCATCGCTGCAGGCAGAAGCTGTTCTTTCCAAGTCTTATCTGGGCTTCTGACTCTCAATTTGGTAACAGGTGGATTTTTTTTTAAGATTTATTTATTTATTTATTTATTTATTTATTTATTTATTTATTTATTTATTATGTATATAATGTTCTGCCTGCATGTACCCATGCAGGCCAGAAGAGAGCACCAGATCACACTACAGAAATTAAAAATAACCCAGCCATGAATTACATTGTCCTCAATGGATCTTGTGAGTTAGCTAAAGAGAGAAAACTTTGGCCATCCCAGTCTACTGGGGAGGGTTTCTGGGGCTTATGCAGGCTGTTACTGTAGCAGCGGAGTAACATTGAGCCACATGGCAGCCACAAGGTATGTGTGCAAGACCGTCTAATGAGCGTGCAAGGAAATCATAGACCTGAGAAACACAGCTATGCTTCACTGTGCACGGAGGGTTGCCCAAAGCCCACATGATGACTCAATAAACCACACGCCTGTAGGGGACTCAGGAAAGAGGCCGGAGAACAGCTCGGGACCTCCAGGGTTCAGCCATCCAGCCACCCACTCGTGCACTGAAAATTTCAACAATTTATGTTACATATTTATGTGTGTGTGTGTGTGTGTTTACTTGTATGTATGCCTATGTATTTACATGCCCTTTGGTGTGTGTGAAAGAGTATTGTGCACTTGTGTGGGCTTGCACTCGTGTGTGGGGATGTGAGTGGGTGAGTGTATGCACTTGTGTGGTGGTGTGGGTGTGCACTTGTGTGTGAAGGAACACACATAGAGGCCCAAAGAGAGTATTAAATATCCTTGTCTATCACTTTCCCCCTTTTCTTTCTAGTCAGGGTCTCTCTCTAAACCTTGGGTTCACATTTTCTCAGCCTGGCTGGAAGCCAACTGACCCCAGCAGCCCTCCTGCCTCCAGCCACCCCACACCTGCCTCAGAGGGGGGATGTCTGGCTTGTTATGCGGATACTGAGACCAGAAATCAGTGCTCTAACCCTCCTAACCACTGAGCTATGCACACTGCACAGCTGCAATGTTTTAAAGATTTTTTTTTATGTATCTGTATGTGTGCATGTGCGTGTGTGTGTGTGCACATGTGTGCTATGTGTGTATGTGCATGTGTGCATGTATGTGCATGTGTGTGCATGCGTGTACACGTGTGTGTTGGATACCTTGGAGCTGGAGGTACAGACAGTTGCAAGCATCCTGATATGGATGCTAGGAACCAAACTGACGTCCTCTGGCTGAACAGCAAGTGCTCTTAACCACTGAGCCCTCCCTCCAGCCCCTCCCCCCACATGTTCCTGAGTCTCTGGTATAGATACTGGAACATGGATTAGAGCCACACAGCCTGATGCGGTGACTTCCCCCACCACCACCACCACACACGCTGCCAGCCGAGGAGTTCCTGGCTTCAAGCATAGCCTCGCGTGTATTTACAGAGCCCTGTTCCCTAAACACTTATAACAAAAGAACCCGGGGGTGGTCAGGGGTCTCCTGAAAGAAGTGACCATCAGCTTGAGATCTAAAGAAAGGAAAGCAGGGCCTGGGAGGGCGGCTTAGTGGGTAGGGACGCTTGCGCAAGCATGACAACCTGAGCGTGGATTTCCAGCGCCCACATAAAAAAGCACTGCGAGTCTGCTGGCAGGCCAGCCTAGCAGAAACAGCGAACTTCTATATCAGTAAGAGACCCTGTCTCAGGGGAATAGGATGGCGCGCCGTAGAGAAAGGCACATGAGGCCCTGCTCTAGCCTGTGCATATGGGTGTGGACACACACACCCATGTGCATATATATCACACACACCACACAAATACAGATAATTAGTTGGTTAATTAAGTAATTAATTTAGAGCCGGGCATGGTAGTACACACTTTTAATCCCAGCACTTGGGAGGCAGAGGCAGGCAGATCACTGTGAGTTCAAGGCCAGCGTGGTCTACAAAGTGAGTCTAGGACAGCTAAGGCTGCACAGACAGACTCTGTCTTCAAAAACCAAACCAAAACAAAACAAAACAGAAAGGTAACTAATTTAAAATACATAGGGTTAGCTGGACATAGTAGTGCCCCTCTAATGGCAGCACACAGGAGGCAGAGGCAGGTAGGTCTCGGTGAGATCCAGGACAGCCAGAGCTACATAGTGAGACCTTGTCTCGAGAAAACAAAAACAAACATACAAACAAAATAGGGCTCAGCTAGAGCTGGGGGGGGGGAGGACAGGGGGAGGGGAGCAAGGAAAAACTGAACTCCAGCTTACAGGGGGCACTCAAGTTATTTTGAAAGTCCCTTCCTTCTACCCAAACACTTCTGTGAGCCACGTGTGGTGTTCAGAGAGCCACTGTGGCCAGCGTGGAGCCTCCAGATGGGAGACGGGAGGAGCCGCCTGGAGAATCGAGTTATTCAGCGTTATTTCAAGGCCCAGACCATCTGCTGTGGCTTGTACTGACCTGAAGGGAGCATTGTGCTGAAGCTGGTCCTCAGTACGGTGACACTGGAACTCAGGGTGAGGCCACAGGGCACTGGTGTTCTGGTCCCGTGTAGGGCTGGTTCCTGATACAGCGTGTCTTGGAGCTGGAGAGACGCCTGGCATTTAGGAACACGGGAAGACCTGGGTTCAGTCCCAGGTACCCACACCAGACTGCTCACTCACAACTGCCCTTGACTCCAGTGCGCGCGCGCACACACACACACACACACACACACACACACACACACACACACACAGGTAATAGATAGACAACAGGCATAGATATGTCTTTAACTGGGTTCCAAGATAGTAGATTTCCATATGACTTTTTCACATTTCTTTCTACCTGTCTAACCCTTGCGTCCCCCCTTCACCCCTCCGTCCCTAATGTGTACCTGCTCTATACTCATAGTTTCTATGTTCTGTCGTCCCCCACCCCACCCCACCCCCGCCCCTCGCTCACAGCAGCTTGAGGGAGGGCATGACCACAGGAGAGGGAGGGCATGAAGCCTTTGTCTCCCTGGGCCTGGGTGACTCAGTTTAGCTCTTTTCAGGTTCTACTTATTTACCTACAAATTTCATGTTTTTATTTTTCTTTGCCACAGAATGAAAGGCCATTGTGTAAGTGTGCCTCGCTTCCATTGTCCACTCTTCCACCGACGGACATCTGGATGCCTTGCTCCTGTGGATGGAGCCGCAGCGTGCCCGGGTCACAGGGCGTTGCTGTTTATAGAGTTCTGAGCACGTTGATTTCCATAGTGGCTTCACCAGTCCGCACGTAGTCCCACCAACAGCGAGTGTGGGTGTCCTCTCCCCACATCCTCTCCAGCAACTGTCATTTGATTTCTTGACTAGCAGCCATCTTGACTGGGATGGCGTGCTATCTCAATGTAACTTTGATTTGCATTTGCTTGGCGGCTAATAAACATTTTTTTTTTAATGTTTCTTTTTTGAGAACTCTTTGTTGAGATCTGAGAACCTTTTTTTTAATTGGGCTGTTCGTTGTCTTGAGTGTGTGTGTGTGTGTGTGTGTGTGTGTGTGTGTGTGTGTGTACTTCGTGTATTTTAGATATTAATCCTTAGTCAGATGTATGGCTGGCAAAGCCTTCCCTCCCGCTCTGCGGGCTGCCTCTTCAGTGTTAACATTTGTCAATTGTTGGCCTTATTTCTTGGACAGCTAGAGTCCTGTTGTGGAAGATCCTGTGCGACATGCCCCCCCCCCCATCCTCCGGTGGGTTCGGGAACTCCAGTTCCACAGTCTTTCAAGTTTGGCGGTTGATTTTTGTGTGGGTTGGAAGATAAAGATCTGGTTTTGTTCTTGCATGTGTAGATGACATCTAGTTTCTCGATGTCATTTGTTGAGGTAATTTTTTTTTTTTCTACAGTGTGTATTTTTGGTATCTGTTAAAAGAAAAGGAAAAAAAAAGTCAAGGTGCCCAGAATTGCATGGAGTTAAATTTGGGTCCTCTATTCTATTCCACTGAGCTACGGGTCCGCTTTGGTGTCGGTACCCTGCTGCTGCCTTTGCTGCTGTGGCTCTGAAGCAGGACTTGAGATTGAATAGGGTGGGGCCCCGGTGTTACTCTGCAAGGAGAGCGGCACAGCTGCACACCGAGCGCCCCCCACCAGTAGGTTCTTTTTTTCCTTAACCCAGTCTGACCTTCATTTTCTCAATGGGTGAATCGGGCATGCCTGATCCCAAAGACCTTGTCTTCTAGCATTCTCCAGTCCAACAATCATTTCCTAAATGTTTCTTTTATCTGTTTATTTATTTTGGTTTTTCCAGACAGGGTCTCTCTGTGTAGCCTTGACTGTCCTGGACTCGCTTTGTAGACCAGGCTGGCCTCGAACTCACAGCGATCCACCTGCCTCTGCCTCCCGAGTGCTGGGATTAAAGCACCGCCACACCTGGCTCTTTTATCTATTTGTGTTGTGTGTGTGTGTGTGTGTGTGTGTGTGTGTTGTATGTGTGCGTGCACACGTAAGCATGCCTCAGGATGCGTGTGGAAGTTAGAAGACAGCTTGTGAGAATCAGTTTGCTCTTTCTACCTCATGGGATAGGACACGCACCTCAGGTCGCTGTGCCTGGCAGCAAGCGCCTGTTCCCACTAAGCCGGCTCAACTACTCCAACCTGTCGGTCTTTCTAGCATGGGGATACCCCTGGCATTCTCCCTTCCAGGAGTGGAGCGTCTTCCAGGTTTCTTGCGAAGCTCACAAAGTACCCCTTCACAAGGGTCCATTCTGGGGAGTCGCTCCCCGCCAGGTGAGCGTGAATGTGCCCCAACAACCCTGACCTGGAAACCCTGTGCTAAGATCCCCCGAAGCACTGAATTTATCTCCCCGTCACATTCTTAGTCTCTGATAATAAAATGACACGACTGTCAGCTGCCTAGAGAACATGGCTGACCCATCGCCAATAAATCAAAAACTCCCAGAGACACTTTTGAATAAATGATTGGGTCCTCACATCAGTGGGCAAGCCAGCTGTGGGACGTTCTATATACCCTAGGAGAGAGTGAACCCCACTCCTGCTGGGGGGGGCAGGGAGCTGAGAGGTACAGAAGGGACCCTGAATTTGGGCAGAATTAGAGCCATGCTCCTTTGGGGTGAAGGATGCCCACAACAAATCCACAGGCTAAGAAAAAATAAATAAATATTGATTTAAACACCTCAATTATAATCCAAACATTTTTAACAATTCCCTTTTTGACTCCTGCCTCCATTCCTAAGGTTAAAAAAAAAAAATCAAAGAGGTTTTCTACTTGGAGCCTCCCATGTGCTGTAGAGACTATCGCCCGTCTCTGTTTCCACAGGAGATGGAAGCTCACGAAGAAGCCCAGGCCACCAGTGCAGGACTCCAACGCTACTTTCCCTCCCACAGGGTGACCCCTGTGTCCTGTTGACTATGTAACCACAAGGCTTAGGAACAGGAGAGGAAGTCCCAGGCATGAGCCCCACCCAGACCTTCTGTGGGCTGAGCTGCAGCAACGTGTGACTCATGCTCTCTTCCTGTGTGGTAGGTTCTACTTCTGCCCTGCGCAGGCCCAGCTGGACAGTCCCTCACAGGGTACCTCGTGGGCGCTGTGTCCAAGCACATCCAATGGCCTGCCAAGGGCTTGGGGAAGGGGGGTTGGAGGCAAGGGTGGGTTCCAGCCGGGCCTGCCTCCAAGGAAAAGACTCTAAGCTCTTCCTGGAAGCCAGAAGCCAGAGACTAAATACAACTGGGCTTGCCTTTCTTGAGATAAGCCAGACACAACAGTCCCCGGGGCCTCTGAGAGCAAGTGTTCCCACACCCCACCTCAGGACACCGTGGCCCTGTGTGCCAGCAAGGCATAAACATCACCACTGATGCTCGACAGAAACCCCAGGCCCCTCATGCCTCCCCGTTCCCACAGCTGAGAGGGGGAGGCTACACCCGTGAGCTCACTGTGACAAAATGTCCGACAAAGCAACTGAAGAAAGGGAGAGTTCCTTTCAGCTCATGGTTGCTTAAGATTTCAGCCAGTCACAGCGCCATGGCAGTGGGCGGGGATCAATCTGAGGTATCCTAAGCGGATTTTATTGTGTGTTTCTGTGTTTTCACACAACTCAGGATGGCCCTGGCACTTAAACTCGATTTATACCCGAGGGTGACCTTGAACTCCAAATGCTGGGATTCCAGATGTGCACTACCGGCACACCTGGGTACGCAAACCCAGAGCTTCGCCCATGCTGGGCAAACAGTCCGCCCACTGAGCCACACCTCCACTTTAACCTCATTCCCCAACCAGACCTCTCTCAAAGTCCCAATGTACAAAACAGATGAAAGGGAAACAGGGTGAAAACCCAGCCCATGTTTACAATGTGCTCTCACCCCTAAAAGCAGCCTTAGAACCCACGTTACAAAGCACTGCCCTAGACACCTGGAGAAACAGGCCCATAAAGGGCCTCACATGGCCCAGAATTCTGAGAAAGGGCAGGGGGAGGAAGAGAAGGAGGCGGAGGAAGAGGATGAGGATGATATGATGCCACACTGAGGTCCCTTGTCCATCAGATGGCCAAGGCCTCAGTCTGGTTGTATGTCTCTTTTTAACAACAGGGGGAAAAAATGACAGGTCTGTTTCTTTCTTTTTTTTTTTTTTTTAAGTATATTTATTTATTATGTATACAGTGTTTTGCCTGCACATACAACTGCACTCCAGAAGAGGGAGCCAGATCTTATTATAGATAGTCATGAGCTACCTTGTGGTTGCTGGGAATTGAACTCAGGACCTTTGGAAGAGCGGTCAGTGCTCTTAACCTCTGAGCCATCTCTACAGCCCCGCCAGGGCTGTTTCTTAGGAGGCTAGTTAGCTGCTTGAATGACCATTAAGGTAGAGTGTCTGATTTAATAATCTATTGGCTATTCAGGTAGTTGGACAGCCGGTCCATTGATTGATTAGTTGGCTGGTTGGTTGGCCACCTGGATGATGAAATAATCAGCTGGTCTCTGACTGGCTACTCAGCTGTCCAGGTGAGTGAGTGGGTTTAGGGGTGATTGAGCAGGTAAGGGAACAGAAGTGGGAGCTGGTGTATGGGTGAGTGGGTGGGTTCTAGAACAATCACTCGGGCCAGTGGACAAGTGGCTGTGTGAGTGGATGTATGGGGTGTGTGGGTGAGTGAGTGCACGCGTGGGCAGCCAGGCCAGGGGAGTGAGTGGTTGGGTGGGCGAGGGTGGGGCAGGCGAATAGGTCATAGGTGAGTGAGTAAAGTCATGGGCAGACAGGTGAGTGAGCCGATGGGGGTGGGGTTGCCTCAGTGGGCTCTGGAGAAGACCAGGATCCGTGATGGAGGAGGCGTTGAGCAGACAGCGTGAGCAGAGAATCCACAGCCATCGCCACATCACCAGAGCCTTCCACCAGCTCCCAGGATGGGACAGACCGGTGAGCCAATGACCAGGGTCCTCTGTATATCCTGCCACCCAGGACACCGCAGGGGTCCTCGCCTCCCACAGTCAGGCATCCGGCAACCGAAACAGCCCTTCTCTCCTGCACTTTGCCATAGTGTGTGCCAGGCAGCAATTAGGTGGGGGGGTTGCACCTGTGTGTACCTTAGTGTTTACATGTGTGCACCTCAGCATGCACACAACATCCTATAGCAGATAGAGCCCGGTTTGTAGGAGAGAGTCCCTGCAGGCCCCAGGCACTGCACACACCCCTGCCCAGCAGTGGCGGGAGGTCACTGGACAGCTTTTCTTAACTGTTGGCTACCGCACTGTGAGCACTGGCTTAACCTCCATGTCAAAGGCGAGGACTTCTGATCTGAAGGGGGCCAGGCCTCCATCCTGGCGGAGGGGAAGTTTCTCTGGTTTCCCACACAAAGCCTGAGCATTGCGTTCTTTCTCAGCCTGGGTCACTAGGTGTGACTCCACAGGCTGCCCAGTTCCCGCCCACTTCGTGTGTCAGATGCCAATGGAGACCCAGCTGCAGGAGCCTCAAGAGCCCAGACGGAACCTCAGGCCACAGCCTTGTCCCTGGAGCTTTGAGCCAGTTCTCAATATTTGTTTGTAAGATTAATGTAATGGCTGGTACAAAATTGCTTCCTCACCTTGGGACCAGAAAGTCTGGAGAACACCATGCAATGGCCCCATAAATATTCCTTGAGGCCACTCTGGCCATCTGCTGCTCCCTCTGTCATTGGATTGCAGGAGCCTCGTGCTTTTCCACAGACCCCTGCAAGGCCAGGGAGACATAGCGGAGGACGGGGTTTGAGGTGGGGAGGAACTGGGGCCCCCTCCTCCTCACAGACCTCACTCTTTACCTTTCTCAGGTATGTGGGGGAAGGTGAGTTTCAGGGCACTGCAGGTAGCTTAACCCCTTCAACAGTTAGGGGCGGCAGAAACGGCTCCTAGGTAAAGGTTTGCTGTATGTGGACCCCAGACCCCACATAACAATCCAGGTAGCAACAGCTACCTCTGTCTACAGTTGGATATAATGCCCTTTTCTGGCCTCTGTGGGCACCAGGCACACACATGGTTCACATACGCACAGGCAAACACTCACACATGTAAAAATAAATAGCTCTTTCAAACCTGTTAACAAAGTAAAAGGCCTTGAGAGACTTGACTGTTAAAAGCACGGGCTGCTCTTCAGGGGACCGAGAACCCCACATGGCAGCTCACAGGCACCTGCAACTCCAGTTCTGGGGGTTCTGACATCTTCTTCAGGACTCTATAAATACCGCATACACGTAATGGACATACATACATACATACATACACACACACACACACACACACACACACACACACATACATACATATATGGAAAATAAAATTAAATCTTTCAATCTTTTTAAATAAAGTGGGCCAGGCTTGGTGGCACACACCTTTAATCTCACCAATCAGGAGGCAGAGGCAACCTGTGAGTTTGAAGCCAGCCTGGTCTACATAGTGAGTTCCAAGACAGCCAGGGCTACATAGGGAGGTCTTGTCTCAAGAGGTTAAGAGCAGCAGCTGCTCTTCCAAAGGTCCTGAGTTCAATTCCCAGCAACCACATGGTGGCTCACAGCCATCTATAATGATAATCTAGTGTCCTTTTCTGGCATGCAGGCAAAATAGTGTATACATAATAGATAAATGAATATTTAATAATAATAATAATAATAATAATAATAATAATAATAATAATAATAAATAAAGTGAACAATGGTGGAAGAAGATGGCCAGTGTCTACCTCTGGCCTCCATATGTATGGGTAAGTATACACACACACACACACACACACACCGAATAACAACAGCGCCATGTAGCCGGCCCATTCTATGAGGCTGCCACGGAACCAACTCTGCACGCGCTGTCCTTGTCTGGCATCAGCCTTGCAAGCTCTCAGTTCTCTGCCTCCGCCGCTCAAATAACCTAACTGAGGCACAGGGGAAGGATCCTTTCCCAGGCGACTGGAGGACTCCAGACACCTCAGAGCTGACTGGCCAAGCCCTCTGTCTGGCCTTGGCCTCTCCACTTCTCAGTGCAGATGCTTTGAGCCCTCTGAACCTGTGTCACCTCTGCCAAACTTTTACTAAATAAGAAAGGCTCATGGCCGGGCGTGGTGGTGCACGCCTTTAGTCCCAGCACTCAGGAGGCAGAGGCGGGCAGATCACTGTGAGTTCGAGGCCAGCGTGGTCTACAAAGTGAGTCCAGGACAGCCAAGGCTACAGAGAGACCCTGTCTCGAAAAACCAAAAAAAAGAAAAAAAGAAGGAAAGTTGGGCTGGAGAGATGGCTCAGCAGTTAAGAGCACTGACTGCTCTTCCAGAGGTCCTGAGTTCAATTCCCAGCAACCACATATGATCTGATGCCCTCTTCTGGCCTGCAGGTGTATATGCAGGCAGAACACTGTGTACATAACAATAAATAAATAAATCTTAAAAAAAAAAAAAGGAAGAAAAGTTGCCCAGGCATGGTGGCATACACCTTTAATCCCAGCACTGAGAGGCAGAGGCAGGAGACTGTGAGTTCAAGGCCAGCCTGGTCTACAAAGCAAGTCCAGGGCAGACCCTGTCTTCCCCCCCTCCCCCCCCCCAAAAAAAAGAAGGAAAGTTTATTTTGTGCTTGGCTCAGCCAGTGATTGGCTTGGGCCTGTTGATGAGACAGGAGCTGTGGCAGGAAAGCAGAGAAGGCCTTCTCACTTCAGAGCAACTAGAGGGCCGAAGAGGAAAGAGACACCGACACCGTCCCATGTCCCCTTCCAGGGCAGAGCCCCCTAGACTCCTTCCTCACACTTGACTCCATCTCCCAAGCTTTTTTTTTTTAATGGCACCCACACATGAGGGCCAGGGCTGTAAGCAGTGGGTTAG
Source organism: Acomys minous (assembly GCF_964271855.1). NCBI lineage: Eukaryota > Metazoa > Chordata > Mammalia > Rodentia > Muridae > Acomys > Acomys minous. The sequence goes on from NC_140498.1 coordinate 94,030,430, forward strand.
AACACTTGCCGCACAAGCGGAGGACCTGAGTCTGGGGGAAGCCAAGCCTCACCGTGCACTCTCACAACCACAGCCACATGTGAGGTGAGCAAGAGGACTGCTGGGGCTGCAGGCGGCTGACTAATACACAGCAAGGTGAGCTCAGTGAGATCCTTTGAGGAAAAGAACTCGGAGACTGACAGGTCAAGATGGCATTCTCTGTGCACGCACAGGCATGGCACGCACACACGCACATCCAAGCTATAACCCCTTTCCCCTCCACACATGTACACACACATACACACACACACGCACACACACACACACACACACACACACACACACACACATGCACATCTAAGCTATAGCCCTTTCCCCTCCTTGTATCTGCCCTCCAACAGGAACAAACCATAATTACTGGTGTCTCCCGTGCTTTTCCCCGGCAGCTGTTACAGATGTTGTGTGTGGTGGTGCAGACACACGCAGCCCGCAGTCCAGAACACTGCCTAGCACAGCGGCTCTCAACCTTCCTAACACTGCGCCCTTTAACACAGCTCCTCAGGTTGTGGTGACCCCAACCATAAAATTACTCATTGCTACTTCATAACTGTAATTCTGCTACTGTAAATATCTGGTACTCGACCCCCCCAAAACGGTCATGACCCACAGGTTGAGAACCACTTACCTAGGGGGTTCTTGACACGAGGGCAGTCTTGTGAAGGACTCAACTATCAATTGCATTCATCTTTTTTAAAAATTCCATATTTATAGTGCATGCATGTGCATGTGTGTACACATGTGTGTGTGTGTGTGTGTGTGTGTGTGTGTGTGTGTACATGTACATGCTCCTACACGCTCATGTGGAGGTCAAAGAACAACCTATGGGAGTTGGCTCTCTCCGTCCAGATGTCCGTCAGGAATCTAACTCAGGCTTGGTGGCCAACGCCTTCACCCACTGAGCCACCTCCTCAGCTCCACTTTGCTGATGGTTAATGAGTAAAACGCTACTAGTGACATGCGACTGGCAGCACAAGTTAGAGCCGAACAGCAGGACAGTATCTAGTAAGCAATGCCTGTGTGGCTGGCCTGGTTCTAGACCTTTCCCGGCCTCCAGCTCCAAGTTCCCACAAGCAGCCCAGGGCACGGGGCCAGCTTTGCTGTCCTTCCTCTGAGGACAATGGAGGGTACCAAGGTTAAAGCCTGGCGAGGTCTCTCCGTCAGGAGGAGTTCTGCTTGAGGTTGTGAGTCTGGAGTCTGGGCCATTAGCCACAGTGACCCTTGGGTCACTGTGACCCTGGAAGCAGTCCAACAAGAATGTGTTGTGACCTCACCATTGTGCCAGCGTGGGAGAGGCAGTCCACAGCTCAGCCATCCCACCCTTTTAATCAGCTCTGTCTCCTTCCTGCTCCCCGCTTATGGCCTCTGGCCCACCTTTGAGTCTGCCCTCACTATGTCACCCCCATCCCTCAGGCATCTCTCAGGCACTGCCACAGTTTGGCCATGGGGCGTGTCCACCGGAGGACCGCAGGCACAGGCTTGCTATCCAGGGCAAGGAGATCAGAAATGTGGCAGACCTTGACTAGTGGTCTTAGCCACTGAGACCCAGCTCTGAAGGAGACGCGAGGGCCCCGATTGTCTCTTCTTCCTGCATCCTGGTCCATGATGTGACCACTCACCTCAAATACACATCCTGCCATCATATCTTCCACCCTCCCCAGAGCAGAGCCTCCGACAGACGCCCCCTCCCTGAGCCTCCCAAACCACTGGGGCAAATGAAAATTTTTTTCTACATAAGTCCACCGCCTTGGGGGTTTTACTGTAGACACGTGATGCTGCCTAATACGTCGCCAAGGAGAGGAAAATGGCTCTGGTGGGTGGGAGGACTGAGTTGGCTGCCACGACCTCCTGGAGCAGAGGGGTCAAGACTCTCACTGGGACTCGGAATTGACCTTGTGGCAATGTGGCCTTGGGGAGAAGGATGTGACCAAGCCACACTCCAGAGGAGCTGGCGTGTAGGTATTTATAGTCAGGGAACAGCTAGTGAGCACCTCCCTGGGTGCCTGGATCTGTGCTAGGTACTCAGGACACAATAGTGAATGGGAAAGAAACCCAGGCCTATGGGGTCGTTTGTTACATCAGGGGGCACTCTGAGGGTGTTTGTGGAGGCAGGGGAATGCCTTTCTTCCAAGGATGAGGATGACCAAACGTTCCCTAAGGATAGCGTCCCAGCTGGTTTTCTGTTGTTTTGATAAACACCATGACCAAAAGCAACGGGGAGAACGGGGTTGATTTGGCTCCATTATGGAGGGTTAGGTGCGAGCTGGCTGTTGATCTGCAGGGTTGATGCTGCAATCTGGCTAGCTAGGTGAACACACGCGCCCTTCCTTCCTCACCACAGCACACCCCTGCACGTCCCTCACAGACTTCACTGAAAGAGGGAGATCCACTGATAGGCCTGAGAACAGAGCACTAATGGCACGTGGGGCGGGCTGCGGCAAGGGCAGGGGCAAGGAGGAGCAGGGAAGGCTGGGGAGGGGCAACTGTAGGGGTGGGGCAAAGAGGGGCGGGGAGCCATCTGGGGAACAGAATCGGAAAAGCCTGAGGGGCAGTGAGGAAAGACACAGAGAGAGCCCAGCAGAGCTCAGTACGGCAGAGAAGGGCTTGTGATTGTGTCAGTGATTGTGGGGAGGTTGCAACGGGGCAGGTCCAGGGCCTAATTACAATTTATCTTGGGCTGTCTTCAGCCCCTGTGGTAGAACTCCTGCTCACCTTTGTGTCTGACGTAATGGCCTTCTGGCTGACAGTGAAACCTTCATGAGTGTATTAACTGAACAGACTGCCACCGACCACCAACCAAACGGCTGAGTGGGTGAGAAGGCATCGGAGGCCTGGAACCATCTTGTTTGCTTCACGCTAACTGCCTACCTAGTGTTTCTTTTTCTTTCTTTCTCTTCCTTCTTCTTCTTCTTTTTTTTTTTCCCCAAGACAGGCTTTCTCTGTGTAGCCTTGGCTGTCCTGGACTCACTTTGTAGACCAGGCTGGCCTCGAACTCACAGAGATCCACCTGTCCCTGCCTCCCAAGTGCTGGGATTAAAGGTGTGCGCCGCTGTGCCTGGCCTAATATTTCTAACATTCCTATCCGAAAAGTGCCTTGATTTATTCATTTCTTTGTTTTGTTGCTATAAAGACTTTGCTAAGTGTTACTACATGGAGCATGGAATTTGGGGTGACCTGAATCTGTGTCCCCATCGGTCAGTCATATTTACCTTAGCTCCCTATTTTACGAGCAGCATAGAGTAAACCAATGGGGCTTCTTCAGCAGGGGTCTCACGGGTGTGAATGGCAGCTGCTGGGCACCACGGAGGCCATGTTGTTTTCTTGCCCAGGGGCAGGTTGCACTTTCTGTGTCTCCTTCAGACTTGTGTCTTTTGAGCTAGAGCCGGGCATGGATGGGGTCCCTGTCCTAAGTGCCTCCTCTGCAGAAGCCCAGCCAGTACCTCAGAAGAACACCATCACCATGGGCCACACTAAATCAGGAGGGTTTGCTGAGGCCACCTGAGCTGGTAGGCTGGGCCGGATGAGCTTGTGGGAGCCCATCTGGACGTCTCCTCCTAGTCTAACTGTTTCCTCAGAGCACTGAGGTCCGTAAATGCCATCTGCTGCAGCGAGCCTTGCCAACCCAGGCAGGCAGGCATCCTGGCACTGGCTCTCCTAAGGAGGAAGGGCATCCCTTGGCTCGGCACCCTACCTGCCATTTTCCACCTGGGTGGCTGCAATCTGGCCGAAACTACACCCCAGTGCCCCACCAGCCTGGAAAAGCAGGAACTCGACGTGGCCCAGAAAGGAAATAATGTACGTGCAGTCATACTCCACACCTGGTCTGTCAGCTGTCACTGTCAGGAGTCCAGGTGACCAGAACAGGGTGTCCTGCAGGGAGCCAAAGGGAAGAAAGAAAAGATGGGGTGGGCCCTGGGCCTGCCTTGGGCAGGCAGTGGAGAAGGCCCTCTGGGAAGGGCGCCTGCCCACTTGCTACACTCCAGGCCTGGGCCGTTGGCTGGCATGTCCATGCTGCTCAGCCCTGTACCTCTGGGTGGGTCCCCCCAGCTCCTGGGTTAGCAGGGGTCCTATCTTCTTTCAGTGGGAAGGAGGTTCCCGCAAGGGAGTGAAGGATCCATAAAAAGCAGGAGCTGGGGAGCTGCTTCCCTCCTTCCTCTGACTCGGCCAAGGTCCAACCAAGAGCACAGTGCACCGAGATGACACCAGCCGGAGGTCTATGGTGCGCAGAAATCCCTTCCTCACGGCTCTCGGGGCTGAGAAGTGCAGACTTAAGATGCCAAGGGCTTTGCTTCCACACCATGAAGTGCAGTAAGGGCCAAGATGGGGGAGCAGATAGGGAAAGAGGGAGGCCAGCCAGGTCACTCCTCCAAGGGTAAGGTTTTCATGAGAGATGCTGTCTTAGTCCCTATTCTATTGCTGTGAAGAGACACCATGGCCAAGGGAGCTCTTATAAAAGAAAGCATTTGCCGGGCATGGTAGCGCACACCTCTAATCCCAGCACTGGAGAGACAGAGGCAGGTGGATCGCTGTGAGTTCGGGGCCAGCCTGGTCTACAAAGCGAGGCCAGGACAGCCAAGGCTACACAGAGAAACCCTGTTTCAGTGGTAGGAAGGGGGAGAAAATAAGAATTCTTTTCTCCTCAGAAGCTTAAGGAAACTGAGGCAGCTCAGCAGTTAAATGTCTCCTCCCCCACCCCACCCCCATGGGATAACGAGGAGTGGGTCCCTAATAACATGGAAGCCCAAAGCCGTCCCCCCTGCCCCCCCTCCTGTCTCTCTGTCCCCGCTGCTGTGACGCGATACCAGAAGCTGGGTCTTTTTACACATAAGAGGCTCTGAGGCTCCACAGTGTTGTGGCTGCCACCTGCTTGGCTCTGAAGGGCCTCAGTGGAAGATGGTTTCATGCACCTACAAAGGACGCAGGAAACAGGAGGGACAGAGCTCACTGGTGTAACCATCTGCTCTTGTGGGACCATAACCGGTCCCACTAAACTGGGCCCGTTCCCCTGAGAGGGCCCTGACTCAGGGCCCTGGCTCTCATCAGCATTCACTAGTGTGCTGGCTGCTTGTTTGGCTGCTACAGCAAGATGGCCGACAGGCGAAATGAAAGGAAGCTGGGGTTTGCCAGGATGCAGCCCATTGTGGCCAGGGAGGTGGCGGGACCGTGAGGAAACGGGTCATACTGTGGCCATGGTCAGGAAGCAGAGAGGAGGTCAGCTAGCTTCCTCCTCTTTATGCAGTGTGGGGCGCTGGCCTAGGGAATGGTGACGCCCACCTTTTAGGTGAATCGTCCCACTTCTATTTACCTAACCTAGATGATCCTCTCAATGGCTGTGCAGGTGTCTCTCGGGTGATTCTACAGTCTGTCAGGTGGACTATTACAACTGGGACCAAGTATCTAGCATCGGAGCCATCCACAGGCCTCCACAGGCCTTGGGAGCAGATCACGGTGACCCCAGGGCCCATGGAGGGTTTGCAGACAACCAAAACTGCCAGGCAATCCTTCACTTCTGGCTCCCTAACGTGAAGGTACAGGCAGAGACGCTAACCTGAGCCGACATAGCCACTTCTGTGCAGGTTAGGAAAAGGGTCCCTTGTGTCTAGCCCAAGGTCAGGGCCGAGGACTCGCAGCGCATTTCCCAGAATCCAAGGAGTGAGCTTTGCCCTTCACCAGCGTGCGTCCTGCCCTTCGTCCCCTGGTGCTATTAAGCATTTGAGCCTTGTAGCTTCGCAAGCCAGCAAGGTGGGGAGGAGAGGAAACAGCAATTTCCGAAGGATTTGTGACCGTGTAATTCCCTTACGCTGCTGGCACCAGTGTCTCTCTTGCCCCGAGCGTCCTTCAGCAGCATTTGAACAGCCTGGCCTGACTCTCCCGGGGGAATCTGGGTGTGCCTCCATCAGCTCTTGTGGTACTGGAAGGACAAGGGCTCCTCTGAAGAGCCCTCGATGTGAAAAGCAATCTGAGCCACTCCAGAAAGCTTGTCTTTATTTATGCCTACCTTAAAAAATAAAATATTGTACTTAGGGGCTAGAGAGATGGCTCGGTGGTTAAGAGCACTGACAGCTCTTACAGAAGGCGTGGGCTCAATTCTTAGCACAGCTGTGGCTCAGAATCATCTTTAACACCAGCTGCAGGTTATCGGAATCAATGGGCACCAGAAACATGCGCATCACACACACATACATACATGCAGGCAAAGTACACATAAAATGTAAGATAAGCCAACAGCTTATTTACCGACGAACTTCAAGAAAGAACTGGACAGAGCTCCTTATCTTGTCGAGCGCAATGAAAATCACATCCCTTATATGAAGCTAACATCAAAGTACAGAGTCCTGGAAGGAAGAGTTGGGTTCAAATCCCAGGCTGTCCACTCAGGAGCTTACCTCTCCAATTTCATTGTTAAAATGGAAACAATACGGTAATTCCTGGGGCTGCAGGGGCGATGGGGGGCTTGTGTGTGTGTGTGTATGTGTGTGTGTGTGTGTGTGTGTGTGTGTGTGTGTGTGTGTGTGTGTATAGGCACACACGTGCACACACACACTTATATAAATCAGACACAGGAAAGAGGAAGCAGACAGCAACACAGTGACTGCCTACTAGGCTGTCTTAGTTAGGCTCTCTATTGCTGCAGTGAAACACTATAACCAAAAGGATGTTGAGAAGGAGAGGGTTTAGGTGACTTACACATTGCTGTTCATCATTGGAGGACGTCAGGGCAGGAACTCAAGCAGGGCAGGAACCTGGAGGCAGGAGCTGATGCAGAGGCCATGGAGGGTGCTGCTCACTGGCTTGCTCCCCTTGGCTTGTTCAGCCTGCTTTCTCATAGAATCCAGGATCACCAGCCCAGGGATGGCCCCGCCCACAGTGGGCTGGACCCTCCCCCATCAGTCATTAATTAAGAAAATGCCCCACAGGCTTGCCTACAGCCCGACCTTATGGAGGTATTTTATCAATTGAAGCTCTCTCCTCTCCAATGACCCTAGCTTGTATCAAGTTGACATACAAGTAGCAAGCACTTGGGTGACCTAGGCATCCTGGCAGTGCCGAGGGTGGCACCGGCTTCCTCTTGCTGTTTATGGTAACATGCATGAAGAATGAATGGAACAAAAGGACACAAAGGTTGCGGGCTCCACGAACATAATGCCAAAATTCAGATATCGCCTCTGGGAAAGTATCAGACCCTGGGCACTGTCAGGAAAGCTAGCAGAAAAGGGAAGTTGGGGGTGTCTGTAAAACTCCTTACTGATAGTTCATAAAGACTCTTAGTGTGAGGCTGGAGAGATGGCTCAGCAGTTAAGAGCACTGGCTGCTCTTCCAGAGGACGTAGGTTCAATTCCCAGCACCCACATGGCAGCTCACAACTATAACTCCAGTTCCAGAATGTCTGACTCCCTCGCACAGACATACATGTTGGCCAAACACCAATGTACATAAAAATTAATTAATTTAAAAAGACTCATGGGGTGCCTCCAGCCTCCAGTTGGTCAAACCACACAGCTTTTATTAACTATAGCAGAGTTATTGTTTTCTGCTGCTTTGGGGTTCCTTACAAAAGCCCCAAATCAGGAAGAGCTGGTGACAATAGATCTGTGTGGCTTTCACCCAGTGTAATAAACCTCATGGAGATGCACAGGAGAACCACACGCTTAAGACAAGTGTACCTGGGGCTCAGAGGTTAAGAGCACTATCTGCTCTTCCAAAGGTCCTGAGTTCAATTCCCAGCAACCACATGGTGGCTCATGACCATCTATAATAAAATCTGGTGCCCTCTTCTGGTGCGTACATGCAGGTAGGACACTGTATAATAATAAATACATCTTTTAGGGGGGGAAAAAAAAGGACAAGTGTAGCTGAGCCTGGGCTGACAAAGACAGAAGTTTAAAATGAGTTGGAAACAGGACATTTACTTGGTGATGCACATCTTGTCTGGAATTCCAGTAATTGGGGAGCTGAGGCAGGAGGATTGAAAATTTGAGGTCAACCTGGGTTCTGTAGTGAGATCTTGACAGAAAGGAGGGAAAGAAAAGCTGAAAGGGAAGAAAGAGAAGAGGAAGAAGAATGGGAAGGAGGAGGAGGGATAGGGGAGGGGGAGGGGAAAGAGGAGAGAGGGGGAGGGGAGGAGGAGGAGGGATAGGGGAGGGGAGGAGGAGGAGTGATAGGGGAGGGGAAGGAGGAGGGAGAAGGAGGAGAAGGAGGAGGGAGGGGGGAGGGGAGGAGGAGGGAGGGGGGAGGGGAAGAGGAGGGAGGAGGAGGGGAAGGAGGAGGGAGGGGGAGGGGAAGGAGGAGGGAGGGGGAGGGGGGAGGAGGGAGGGGGAGGGGAAGGAGGAGGGATGGGGGAGGGGAAGAAGAAGGGATGGGGAAGGGATGGGGGAGGAAATGGAGAAGAATTGAGATCCCTCACTACTCAGTGGGAAGAAACTGTCTGAGAAAGCATCTGGTCAGCAGACGCAGGCCGCCTTCTAAGAAGGAAGAAGCACAGTGGAAAGCCAGAGCCCAGGCACTGAAGCCAAGAGCCAGCCATATTTATTTTCAGGCCTTAAGAACCAGTTTTTAAAAGCACAACCGTCATCTGGTGCCCCATGTGTTCCGAGGTCACCATCACTGGGACCCTGCAGGGTTCCGTCTCCCACCCCTCCCTGGGCCTCTGCTGCTGTGTGCAACTTCAATCTAACCAGCTTCAAGTATGAGACTTTGCCAGGGCTGGTAGCGCGTACCCATAAATTCCAGCACTTGGGGGAAGAGGCCGGAGTATCACAGCCAGTTCACAACCAACTCGGTCCACACGGAGAGCTTCAGAGCCTCCAGAGATAACTGGTGAGAGTCTGTCTTTTATAACTTAAATTGACTTTTAACTTTGAGTTGATACAATAGGACTCGGGGTTGGTGCCTGTGGTAGAAGGTGAATGTGGTTTTTTGTTTGTTTGTTTTGTTTTATGCGAGAGAGAGTCGTTGGAGACCAGAGAACAACCTGCCATCATCCTCTCCTGCGCTGACGGGGACCAGCCTGGATGACCACAAGCTGAAATGACAACCTATGATTTCTGAGGTGCCACCTTTTTTTTTTTTTTTTTAAATGGGAAGCCTCTACCTCATGTCTCTTGCTTACACTCAGAGGAACTCAGCCACGGTCTGTGTAAGCACCGAAGCGGTCCGCCAAAGAAGCACCCAGGGCCAGGAGCTGAGGTCTGCCCGTAGCCAGCACCAGCCTGCACACCCCAGGGATGAGCCTCCTGGAAACAGAGCCCCAGTGTGACCACAGCTCAGTCCCCATCTTCACTGAGCTCCTATCCTGGTCCAACTGTCTAAGCCGTTCCCAAACCCAACCCATGGAAGCAAGAGACTCCATATGCCGACTGTTGCTTTAAGCAACTCCGAGTTTGGGGTCGATTTGCTGAGCAGCTAACACGGGTTTCCCAAAGCATGTGACCGAGTCCTCAGAACAGACCACGGACCTAGGAAAACAGCAGATGCTGCTATTTGAACAAGATTAGCAGAGCCAAAGGAGGAGAAGCGAAGACGTCTTGGGAGAGGACGCCCAAGAAGAGCGATGGTCTCGGGCTGCAGCTGAGGATCCCGCTCTGACCCTCACCTGGGTAATTTCATGGCTCCCCGCCCCATCAGGTGTTTGCTGGCAGTGAAGCCGTCATCAGACGGAAGCCAGATGCGAAGAATTGGGGGCAGAGGTCACCATCCCTCAGATGGTGGCTTAAGACACGATGCCATCTGTAAAAGGAACTTATATTCTCCTGGCTCAGTTGCTGTCTGGGAGGCTCACTGCCTCTGCCTACGAACCGAGGCCTGGTCCTGGAAGCGTCTAGCCTCTGTACAATCTAACCCAGGCCTAGAATGTTTTCAGCCTCTGAGACTTACTGCTTAATGAGCTCACCCTTTCTTGTTCTTTCTGAGCTCTGGGCTGGCCGGTTCAGCTAAGCTGTTCTACATCAAACTGGCCTCTCCCAGCTGACTGACTCAATCTGGTTTGTCTCTCGGCCCAGAATCGCTCTGCTTGGCCTCAAACTAACTCAGCAGTCTGCTCTAATCTTCTGGCTTCTTCTCGTTTTCTGGCTCATTCCATCTTCACCTGAGTTCTCTCTCTGCAACCCACCTCTCTATTACTGTCCTGGTTAAAAAAATAAAAAAAAATAATAAAACAAATTAAAAACCTGCTTCCTCTCTCTGTAAAACTGCCTCTGATTTTGTTTTTTTTCTTTTTCTTCTTTGAGACAGAGTTTCTCTGTGTAACCTTGGCTATCCTAGACTCCCTTTGTAGACCAGGCTGGCCTAGAACTCAGATCTTCCTGCCTCTGCCTTTAGAGTGCTAGGATTAAAGGTGTGCGCCACCACACCCAGCCATAAAACTGCCAATTAAGTAGATTCCCTACAGCCATGCTAGTGTGAGCTGCCATCGAGTCATCAATTAATGTTCTGTTGCTTTCATCCTGCCTGTCTTAGGCAGTGTGAGCAGCAGCTGAAAGCTACATCCTGATCCATTGGCCAAGAGAAAAAGAGACAGACAGGCAGGAAGGAAGGCAGGCAGACAGACTGGCAGCCTGAAATGGGCTTCTGAAACCCCCAAGCCCATCCCCAGTGACACACGCCCTCCAACATGGCCCCGTCTCCTAATCCTTCTAATCCTTTTAAATAGTTCCACTCCCTGCTGAGTAATATATGAGCCCGTGGGGGCCGTTCTTATTAAAACCACCACACTGCCCCAAGGGTCACAGCCTGAGCATCTAAACATCTGAATCCTGGTAAGAGTCTTGCCACAGTAAAGTTCCTGGAGTCCCATCAGTCCCAGCCACCAGCCCACAAATGCTAACAAATGGCCAAACATCTGCAGTGAAGCCGGCCTAGATATAAACATCTGGCTCCACTTTCTTACTGTCTTAAGACAGAGTTCCTTGGGCTAGAAAGATGGCTCAGAGGTTAAGGGCACTGATTGTTCCTCCAGAGGTCCTGAGTTCAATTTCCAGCAACCACATGGTGGCTCACAACCATCTATAATGTGATCTGATGCCCTCTTCTGGTCTACAGGTGTACATGCAGGCACTGTATGCATAATAAATAAATATTTTTTTAAAAAAAAGACAGAGTTCCTTGTAACTCAGGCTATCCTGGAACTATGTAGGCTCAGGACACACGCACACACACACACGCACGCACGCACATGCACACACACACGGGCACTGGGGTTTTATCTAAAAAAAAAAAGGGGGGGGGAGCCACAGGAGAGAATGAACAGAAAAGGAACCCATCCACACCTTAAGAAGATTGCCCTGGGTGACGTTAGAGCGTGGCTCACAGGGGCACAGGTGAGCTGATGGTGGGCGGGGCTTGTAAGACAGATAAAAGGTCCTGCCTTTCAAAAGCCAATCTGGTCAAATTTAAATTAAATCAAAATCAAATCAAATCCATCATTGTCTCTGTAAACTCAAACAGAAGCAACAAGGAGGCCAGTGTCGGGAACTTTGGTCTTGTGTCCATCCTTGTTGCCCACACCTAGGACTCTGCCCCGGATACACCAAGAAACAAGCTGGCTCAGGTCACTCAGATCACCCCATCTGTGTGGCCAGAAGATAATTACATTTCTGCTGCAACTCTCCCAGGCAGGATCCCAGACCAGGGGGAGCCAGAGGCCGCTGCAGGTGCCCTTGAGTTAATTGGGAACACCTGGGAGGAGTCGTGGCTTTGCCTTCGACTCCGTAAGTCTAATTAAGGAAGCTACGATCTTGCTAAATGGACTGGTGCCAACGGATGCACAAGGAAAAAAAAAAACCTTCTAATCATCTTTCTGAAGTATTCTGGGAGAAGTACAGAGGGATTTTGTAGACACACATAACCTGGAGAAATTAGATTTCCAAGACTCCGTGGTAGCATTGTATCAGGAGAGGAGGTGAGACACATGCACGTGCGCGCACGCGCGCGCACACACACACACACACACACACACACACACCTGTGAAGGAGACTGACTGGCCGCTCCCTCCTGGATCACAGCCTGCCCCCGAGGCAGGGAGATTTGTGAGCGGTTATTAAATGCTGATGGTGTGCAGTCCCTCACCCTAGCCACATCCTCTTTAGAAGTCTGTCGTACAGAAGCATCCACCTGGGCATGTGGTCGCATCATCTGTGCCACTGCCCCCCCAAAACATCAGTAGTAAAAGGTGAATTAGTGACACCTTATAGCTGTCACCTCAGATGCAAGACAAAGACCTGGGGTCCTTGCAGATGGACAACTGACTTTTTTTAGAAGTTCTGTGGAGAGACAGCTGTGACCTTGCGGGCATCGTCTAGGCCCAGTCCACGAGACTGACTGAGGAAAACAACACAGTGGGCCCCATCCACTTGATGTTTGCGGATTCTCCCAGCTCGATGAGGCAGGGAGGTCACGTGACTCCTAGCTGAAGCGCAGACTTCCTCCTCTTGACTGGAGGGAGCGCAGGGATGCCAGGCACGCTTGGCGATTTCCTGAGCCTCGGAGGCGCTTCAGATGGTGGGGATCCCGGGTGGACGGCAGCCACCCTGCTTCATCGTGCTCTGTGGAGGATTTACTGATCTCACCGCAGCTACACAACGCCCCTGGCTGGAGAATTACTTAAACAAGATAGCTCAGCGGTGCTGATTTGTGAACCCGCGGAACCGTGCAGCGCAAGCCAATCAGTGGGCAGAGATTTGCATATTAATAAAACCTCATAAATAATGCAGAGATGGCATACAGAGTTGATGTTTGCTTCTGGGAAGTGGGCCCTCCTAACACCCCTCCCTTCCCCCTCCCTCTGCCCCCCCCTCCCCGCACTTGGCGCTTGAACCCAAGGGGGTGCTTGTTCCAATCTGATGGCTGATCCTGTCCCGGGTGCCCCTTTAGGAGGACTTGAATATGTGGCCTGTGATTCGCACGTAATCAGTTACTAAGAGATGCTACTGCCATGGCCACACCATGAGATACATGCACATGTGTGTACGCATGTGAGTGGACTCACACACACTCCCACGTGGAAGCCAGGGGTCACCCTGGTCAGTTTTCAAGGCAGGGTCTCTCACTGGGACCTGAGGCTTGCCATGGCTGGCCCACGTGCCCTAGGGACCCACCTCCCCCATACTGGATTAGAAGCTCAGAATCTTGGCTTTTTTACTTGGGTTCTAGGGGTCAAACTTGGGTCCTCACTGTTGCCGTAAGCATTTCACCCTCCAGCTGGGAAAGCGGGAGGGCGCAGGGTGTGCTGTGCACTGGCCTTGTAGCTCTCAGGGAGTTCTCAAGCTCTTCGGTCTGAGATCACCCTGTCCCTAAAACAGGGCCATAAACCGGGCAGTGGTGGCAGAAGGCCTTTAATCCCAGCATTCGGGAGGCAGAGGCAGGCGGATCATTGTGAGTTCGAGGCCAGCCTGGTCTACAATGCCAGTCCAGGACAGCCAAGGCTACACAGAGAAACCTTGTCTCGAAAAACCAAAACCAACAACAAAAAACAAAAACAAAACAAAAAATAAATAGCACCTTCCTTAGAGGGTCCTGTGTGTGTGTGTGAGTGTGTGTGTGTGTGTGTGTGTGTGTGTGTGTGTGTGTGTGATGGTGGTGCCTGAAGAGGTTGTCAGGTCCCCTGGAGCTGGACTTACAGGCATCGTATGCCCTTAAGTGCTGAGCCATCTCCGCAGCCCCCATTACCCCCACCCCCGACCTCCACCTCAAGAAAACTCCAGAAACGACAGTTGGCAAAGGAACATCTCTCCAGAAGGAAAATGTATCTAACTATTGTATTATTGTCTCTCTTCCTCCCCTGAGGTAATTTCAGGTTTATATTGTAAGTGTAGCGCACAGACTTCCTGAGGCATCTGTGCAGATTCCTCACATGTGACTCTAGGCTTGATCACTCTTTCCCCAAATATATGCGCGTGTGCATAAACATATCCCAACATAGCGTGCTCATTTCCTGAGGTTAATGCGTGACAAGTAACAATACTGCAGCTTAGTACAACATAGTTTCTTCCAGCTTTGAACTCAGAGAGTCTGAAATTGCGTCTCAGAGAGCCAAGGTCAAGGTGTCCTCTGGGCTGACTCCTGCCTCTGAGGACACCCACAGCGGTAGCCCAGGCATTTCCCTCCACCTTCCAGGCTGAGCTCTGAGCACTATGGAAGATACCTCTCAGCCTTATCATCCCCGTGACCCTGTGCTATGTAGGACTTGACCCACTTGGCCCTCTTTCTGCTGAGCAAACACAGGCTTCCTCAGGCCCTGCATAACCCCCCACCCCACCCCGCACACAATCCTGGCCTCAGCGTCTTCAGCTCAGCCACGTCAGCAAAGTCTTTTTGGCCTTGGAGGGTGACGCTTACTCAAGGACATCTAGTTATAGAGAGAGTAGATAGATGAGTCAGATACAGAGAGGCGCGTCAGTGACAGTCATTTTCAGGCCTGCTGGTGACCCTTTCCCGTTAATATATCTTCGTACTAATGTTCCTAGGACACACTGCCTCGTAGCAAACTCCCTCCTCTGGCTCTCTCAGTCTCTCTGCTCCCTTCTCTGTAACGAGCCCTGAGCCCTGGGTGCCGGAGTGTCCCATAGATCTGTCCACTGGGACTGGGCTCCACAGTGCCTCGTTTTAACCGGCTGTGGTTTTCTCTAATGGTCTCTGTCTGTTGCAAACAGAGAGGTTTCTTTGATGAGGGCTGAAGACTGCACTTATCTGTGGGTAAAAGGACAAATATTTATAGACTGTTGTTAGGGATTGTGCTGGCTTAGTAAAGTGGTGGTTGTAGGTTTTCCAGAAACCAAAACCTCACTAGCCCGGGTAGTTAGCTAGGTTTCCAGGACCAGGCCCGGTCTCCCTCTATGTGAGTGGGTCTTAAGTCCAGTTAGAGAGCTGTTGGTTACTGCCAAGATAGGGGTGCCTCTACTGCACCCTTAAGGTTATCCCGCCATTGCTGCTCAGGGATGTGGCTCATAGGTGCCATAGCTGGGTAGGGCAGTTGGGTTTTTTTTTTGTTTTTTGTTTTTTTGTTTGTTTGTTTTTTCTCTCCTTTGAAAGTTGGCATGGATCCTTTTAGCATCACAAAAGGTGGTCCTCAGGGAGGGGGCTTTCTGGTCAGTTCTGGCTCAGTGGGTCTCGGGGACCTGAGTTTGAAGTACCTGCTGCTTCTTTTGAAAAGACTTAACAAGTATGATCTATTCTGTAGTCCCCCTGGGGGGTGGGGGGGTCCTCTGGCACCTTCACTTCAGCTCGGTGAGAATGATTTCCGGCTTCTGGCCTCCAGCACTATGAGAGAACAAACCAGTGTTAAGTGGTTATTTTCGCCGGGTGTGGTGGTACATGCCTTTAATCCCAGCGCTCGGGAGGCAGAGGCAGGCAGATGTCTGTGAGTTCGAGGCCAGCCTGGTCTACAAAGCGGGAGACCAGGACAGCCAGGACTACAAGAGAAACTCTGTCTCAAAAAAAAAAAAGGTATTTTTCATAGCAGCCACATAGCACTGACATGGTCACTAAGTTTTGGTTTAAAGCTGTTTTGAGACTGTCCTGTCACTCTGAGCAACCAACCCTATTTTCTGTATTCATCATCAGCCCAACAGACATTGCTGTCTTGACAACAGAGCAGCTCGGTTCCTAAGTGAAAACCTACAAAACTGAGCCTGCTGATATTTTAGGGACGACGGAGAGAGCTCACAGGGTGAGCAAGAGGCAACTGTGACTTGACTCTAACCATGACCAAATCCTAACAGACAAATGACCTTTATAGCCTCCCCAAGGACACATGACTGGCTAGCAATGCAGGTGGGGTGCAGACAGCTACCCAGAAGTTGTCCGTGTTCCTGAGAGTACAGCCCCCCAAAACTCACTGGCTCACCAAGACAGACCTGGGTAGAAGCTTTGCTCTGCCTTGTCATCGGTGCACAAAAAGATGTTCGTTCATGTCACCCCAAGGAAAAGTAACAGGGTTGACAGAACCAGGATGAGTTTAGGATGAGTGGTCACGAGATCTTTGCTTTGGGTGCCAATGCATGCACCAAAGGTGGCATGCCTGGGGTGAAATCCAAGTTTCCCCCACGTGGCACAGCACGCAGCAGCCGCAGTGCTCTCATTATGGCTGATAAGGATTCTGACTGAGCTAAGCTATCTTCCCAGAGGGAAAGTCCAGTGAACATTCGTGGGCAAGATCCAAGGGCAGCAGTCTCCCTACACTGTGAGGCAGCGTGCCTTCTGGGATGAGCACCACCCGCCCCAGGGGAAAACCGTGGAAATCACTACAGACTAGATAAGTCCTTCAGGCCCTGATGAGAGCGTGTATGGGACAGGAGTGCAAGGAAACTGAGGCACGGTCTGCATTTCCCCTGCTACAGATGTGTGACTGGGCCTCAGCATTTGCCCAGAAAGAAACCAAGGCCATAAGGAAACAGACAGAAGAAAAGGACCAGCGAAAGGCAGGAGCAGTGGCCGTGGAGAGACCTCGCTTATTGGCTTGCTCAGTCTGCTTTCCTACAGAACCTAAGACCACCAGCCCAGGGATGACCCGACCTACGTGTGTGTGTGTGTGTGTGTGTGTGTGTGTGTGTGTGTGTGTGTGAGAGAGAGAGAGAGAGAGAGAGAGAGAGAGAGAGAGAGAGAGAGAGAGAGAGAGATCTGGACCCTCCCCATCAACCACTAGGAAAATGTCCTAGAAAACTTGCCTACAAGCCAATCTGCTGGAGGCATTTTCTCAGTTGAGGGTCTGTCTTTTCAGATGACTGCTAGCTTGTGTCAAGTTGGTGGGGGGGGGGACCCCCTAACAAGCATAGGGGGCTTAGAGTTTCTTATCACGGTGGGGGGGTTGGGAGGTAGAGGGTTTGGGGGTGGATGCAGATCTGTTTAACAAACCCTTCCTGACATAAAAAGAAAGAAAGAAAGAAAGAAAGAAAAAGAAAAAAGAAAAACATGGGAAGAATTGAACGGTAGCCGGGTGGTGGTGGCGCACGCCTTTCATTCCAGCACTCAGGAGGCAGAGGCAGGTGGATCCCTGTGAGTTCGAGGCCAGCCTGGTCTACAAAGTGAGTCCAGGACAGCCAAGGCTACACAGAGAAAAGCTGTCTCGAAAAAAGAATTAAAGAGTAAAAAAAAAAAAAAAAAAAAAAAGAGGAGGAAATGGGGAGGACAGAGAGCAAAGGAAACTATATGGGAAGTTTTTTTTTTTTTTTAAACTGCAGAAATTATCTGCCCAACTCCCATTCAACAGCAGGTGAGAAAGCAGGTGGTCTGTGCAGAATGGGGGATAATGGGGCGAGGAGGGGGAGGGGGAGCTAAGCATCCTGGGGCCTCCCAGCTGTGCTGCTGAACCAGATGCTGCTCTTCAGGCAGAGAAATTAATATCAGCGACGGGATTTTCCATGCTGTATTGGGCCTTGCTAATGATTTTAAGGTTCCTTCAACTGCTGAACCCCAAGACCAATTAGAATTCGCCTGGGATGGATGACTGCTCTCCTTCCTTCAGTGTGCTTCCTCAAGGTCACCTTCACAGGACCACTGTTTGTCATGGGATGGTGCCCTGGACCTTATGATGGTACCTATCCGTTCTGTGAAAAACTTGTATTTCATTGATGACATAATGCTACTTTCTGGCTGCTTTGTCGTTTTGTTTTTTTTTTTTTTAAAGCATCAGGGGTCTGGGGAGACAGTTTGGTTGATGACGTGCCTCTCTCTCTCTCTCTCTCTCTTTCTCTCTCTCTCTCTCTCTCTCTCTCTCTCTCACACACACACACACACACACACACACACACACAACCGGAGTCTGGATTCCCTCCACTGCGCACTAAACTCCAGGCACAGTGACACAAGTCTGTTATCCCAGCACCGGGGTGGAGGTGGGGGCGGGCAGAGACAGATGGTCCCTGGAGCTCATTGGCCAGCCAGTCTTGTCAATCAGCTCCAATCTCATTTCAAGGCCCCATCTCAAAAACTAAGGTGGTAAGTGATGAAAGGAGAGGCAGGCGGATCGCTGTGAGTTCGAGGCCAGCCTGTTCTACAAAAGGAGTCCAGGACAGCCAAGGCTACACAGAGAAACCCTGTCTCGAAAAAACCAAAAGGGAAAAAAAAAAAGAAAGAAAGAAAGAAAAAAAAGGAGATACCTAATAGTGGACTCTGAGCTCCACACGCAGGTGCACACATGTGCACCCACACTCTCAAGTGCACACACCTACATGAACATGTAAGCCCACACACCAGAGAGAGAGAGAGAGAGAGAGAGAGAGAGAGACAGAGACAGAGACAGAGACAGAGACAGAGAGAGACAGAGAGAGAGGGAGACTGACAGCATCTGGAGGAGACACAGGTGCACCTGAAGGCTGGAGGCTGAGAACAAGGTCCACGGGAGAGGGGGAAGAGCCGGGCTGGCGGCAGAACTCTGGGGACCCCTGCCTGTGCTATTAGCCTAACAAGGCGAACAAGCAAATTCTACACCACCCTGCACCTGTGAATACAAACATCTGCAGGTGCTGGGGATCCCCTGGGAGTGCTTGGAGTATTTTCATCCTGTCTTGCTCAAATTGTCCTCATCTCTATAACTTGATTTTTAAAGTGTGTGTGTGTGCGGGGGGGTGGGGGGTGGGTGGCGGCGGCGGCGTCTATTGTAGGATACGGACTGAAACTCTAAGAGGCTTTGAGCCAAGTTAGGTCCTTACAGGATGGGATAAACAGATGTGTGCCCCATAACCCCCGTGCCCTCGTGTGCTGACGTTACTGGGAGCTCAGAGGCCTAACGGGGAGAAGGGAAGCAGGCAGAAACAATGCGAGTAGACAATGCCTATGGTGGCTTGACGCCAACTGTGGCTATCCGCAGAAATCCATTATACACTGCTAGAGCACGCAGCAGTGGGTGGGACCCATCCAGCCCCAGCTCATGCGGTTAGAGCCGGTCAAGAATCTGCACTGAGTCTGTGCAGAATCAAACTGGGAAAAAAAAAAAAAACCAGCAGACGTATCTGCACCAACGTGTGGTTCTCCCGCCCTCCCAAGAGTTCCACGCGGTGTGATAAAACCAGTGTCCTTTCAAGGCACTGAGCCTCCCGGAATACTTAAACCAGGGAAGGTACGGAGAAGTCTGTCCTGTTACTGCCTGCCGAGTGACACAAGCAAGGGAGTAGTCAGGAGCGGCCTGCAGCAGTAAAGAACATGAACGCCCTGTGGCGGGAGCTAGACGGAGAGAGGACCCTGCGTGATTCGCCTGCAGACTGGCCTTCTAACACGCGTGCTTATAGCCAACGCTACTTTCACAGTCGGATTACTGCTGAGACTGACGACCCCACAAGTATTCAGAATAAGGACCCGCTGTGACACGGCTCAGCCTTAAATGGAAGAAAATAGCCAGACATGGTGCCTCCTCCAAGCCTTGCCCGCCCCCACCCCCCGAGACAGGATCTCTCTGTGTTGTCCTGGCTGTCCTGGACTCGCTTTGTAGACCAGGCTAGCTTCGAACTCACAGCGATCCGCCTGCCTCTGCCTCCCGAGTGCCGGGATTAAAGGCGTGCGCCACCACTGCCCGGCCTAACCTAAGCCTTTGCTGCTGAGGATCTGAATCCAGCTCGCGTTCCGTGGACTCCCAAAGCTCAGGCTCAGACTAACTTTGCCTAGTAAGTTGCACGTGTGGAGTACGTCCTGGGCTGATGTACGCATGCGCAGAAAGTGAACATGCCCAGAGAGTGGCTACCCTTCGCAGCGCAACAGCCTGGTTACTAGGCATCTCCTCTTCCTGACAGATGGTTCCTGTCACCTCACTGCCCCAGTCCTACTTTCTCACATCTCCACGACATAGAGGGTGCACACCTGTACCTGCCCGTGTCACCACCACCTCCCAGGGCCCAGGTTGGCTCCTAGAAAAGAAAGTAACAAAGTAACTATAAAGTGTGGAGACGATCTGTACCGCTGGTCAGGGAGCCTCCCACTCTTCACATTCCCCAAGCCCCTCCCCAGGGCTGGATGCAACTGGCTTGCTGTGGGCCAGAGGCAGGATTCAAACCCACATCAGCCCACTCCCAAAGCTGTGGCTCAACCACAATGCACACACCCCCTGCCAACCGCCCTGTGGCCAGAGGGACCCAGATGGGCAGAGGACACAGCTGCGGTCAGCCTGCAAGGACTCACATAGGTCCCCAGAGAAAAAGGGTTCCCATGGTGGCCCTGGGGTCAGTACGGAGCACTGCAGCACTGGCCTGTGGTCCTATGCACAGCCCAAGGCACCTTCCCTTTCCAAGGCCCAGGGGAAGGGACACCTGGGGCCTCAGGTGTGAGGAGGGAGAAAGTTGAGAATGCTCCCCAGAAACCCAAGTCTTACCTGGGGAAGGAAAATAAACAAGTTCTAACAATGAAGTGGGAAAAGGAAACAGAGACACCATTGTCCTTGACAGCAATGGTGGAGGTGGGGGGTGGGGGGGTGGGGATGGAGGTGGGGTGGGGATGGGGAGGGGAGGTGAGGGTGGGGTGGGGGTGCGGATGTGGGGGTGGGGTGGGGATGGGGAGGGGGGCTGGGGCTGGGGAGGTGAGGGTGGGGTGGGGTGGGGGTGGGGATGTGGGGGTGGGGATGTGGGGGTGGGGTGGGGATGGGGAGGTGAGGGTGGGGTGGGGGTGGGGAGGTGAGGGTGGGGTGGGGGTGGGGAGGTGAGGGTGGGGTGGGGGTGGGGAGGTGGGGGTGGGGTGGGGGTGGGGATGTGGGGGTGGGGTGGGGGTGGGGAGGTGAGGGTGGGGTGAGGATGGGGAGGTGAGGGTGGGGTGGGGGTGCGGATGTGGGGGTGGGGTGAGGATGGGGAGGTGAGGGTGGGGTGGGGGTGGGGATGTGGGGGTGGGGTGGGGGTGGGGAGGTGAGGGTGGGGTGGGGGTGGGGATGTGGGGGTGGGGTGAGGATGGGGAGGTGAGGGTGGGGTGGGGGTGGGGGTGGGGTGGGGGTGGGGAGGTGAGGGTGGGGTGGGGGTGCGGATGTGGGGGTGGGGTGAGGATGGGGAGGTGAGGGTGGGGTGGGGGTGCGGATGTGGGGGTGGGGTGAGGATGGGGAGGTGAGGGTGGGGTGGGGGTGGGGATGTGGGGGTGGGGTGGGGGTGGGGAGGTGAGGGTGGGGTGGGGGTGGGGATGTGGGGGTGGGGTGGGGGTGGGGAGGTGAGGGTGGGGTGGGGGTGCGGATGTGGGGGTGGGGTGGGGATGGGGAGGTGAGGGTGGGGTGGGGGTGCGGGTGTGAGGGTGGGGTGAGGATGGGGAGGTGAGGGTGGGGTGGGGGTGCGGGTGTGAGGGTGGGGTGAGGATGGGGAGGTGAGGGTGGGGTGGGGGTGGGGATGTGGGGGTGGGGTGAGGATGGGGAGGTGAGGGTGGGGTGGGGGTGCGGATGTGGGGGTGGGGTGAGGATGGGGAGGTGAGGGTGGGGTGGGGGTGGGGATGTGGGGGTGGGGTGAGGATGGGGAGGTGAGGGTGGGGTGGGGGTGGGGATGTGGGGGTGGGGTGGGGGTGGGGAGGTGAGGGTGGGGTGGGGGTGGGGATGTGGGGGTGGGGTGGGGATGGGGAGGTGAGGGTGGGGTGGGGGTGCGGGTGTGAGGGTGGGGTGAGGATGGGGAGGTGAGGGTGGGGTGGGGGTGCGGATGTGGGGGTGGGGATGGGGATGGGGAGGTGAGGGTGGGGTGTGGGTGTAGGAAAGGAGAATCTAGCTGGACGCTCTTCCCCCCATTTGAGACAGTGATTGAGAAAGACACCTAAATTAGTCTGGGTTCCCTAAAGGGGCAGAGGCCGTGAGATTAGCAGATAGATACATAGATGTCATATATGTGAATATATTGGGTCATTGAAAGAGAGATAAACCTGTGTTTTAGGATCCCAAGTGCGGGATCAGAATGGTCTTGTGAGAACAAGTGAGGTTAATCCACTAGAAGACCAACCACCTCATGAGGGAGCTTGATTGCTGCCAGCTGAAAAGATCCTGTGAATGGACAGACAGACGCTGGGAGGAGATATGTAAATGAGCTGAGAACTGGAGGCGGGGCTTTTGGAGACTTGGGATAGTTTTGGCTGTTCTAACCGCTGGAGGGAAGGCTTCAGGGCTCCTGCTCAGGTTCCGGGTTCTGGTTACTCTAGGTTCCAGCAGAAGAAATCCTGCTGATTACGCCAGGAGAATCGTTCCTCGGAACTGACATCCTTATGGTTTTGTTATTGTGTCTATTAATCCTCATTTCCTATTGTTTTGGTTAGTCAGGTTATAAGTGACGTACACTCGGTTAATAAATTGTAATAAAATATATTTGTTAAGAAAATTAAGCCAACAGGTCATCATATTAACAGCATCGCAATCACACTGAAAGACTGAGGATTGGAAGTTGCTCAGTCCTTGAGGAGTCAGCAGCAGGAGTCCCACAGTGGCTGTCCTGTTGCTGGAAAAACCAATAACCCAATAGCTGCTTGGCTCTCAGGCAGCATGCCTCGGCAGACAATACACCAGCAATTCCAGGAGAACCACTGGTCTTGTTGACACAAAAACCACAGCTGTCATCTCCTCCCGCCCCGCCCCCCCTTTGGTTTTTTGAGACAGAGTTTCTCTGTGTAGCCTTGGCTGTCCTGGACTAGCTTTGTGGACCAGGCTGGCCTCGAACTCACAGCGATCAGGCTGCCTCTGCCTCCTGAGTGCTGGATTAAAGATGTGCACCACCACCCCTGGCCCTATGTGTAGCCCAGGCTGCCTCGAACTCATGATCCTCCTGCCTCTGCCTCCTTCAGCAAATCCTACCAGCCTGTGCCACCACAACTGGCTATAGCTCTCATCTTAAAAGGGGTAAGTTTATTCTAGACCCACTTTGACTGGCCATGGCCTGGAAACACAGATTTAGGATGCCCCACATTCTAACATGCAAGCTGGTTCATGATGTTTTTGTAGTTTTAAGAACAAAGAAAGTCCTAAACCAAGTTTAAAGTACATTGGCAGGACCATCAAAGAGGTGGGTACAGTGGCGGGGTGTAACTTTCCCATAGGCCCGAGAGGCTATCTGAGGGTGTCCTTAGCTTTGGGTTGGTAGATACTCTAGCTGTCTACTCAGCTAACAGTTTCAAAGGGTTTGTATACATTAGTCACAAGATGTTAGCTCTGACACGGAAGAGGACACAGGATGGCCGATTCAGAAGGGAGACCTAGCCCACGGTAAGGCAATTAGCTCCTGGACCTGCACCATCCCAACCTCTCCACAGAACTGTGGTTCTACAATGGGGGCCTGGGCACTCCAGTTCTGATGTCAGCAAAGGAGTCACCAGCAGCAGCAGCAGCAGCAGCAGGAGGAGGAGGAGGAACAGCAGCCCCAGCAGCAGCAACAGCAGGAGGAGGAGGAGGAACAGCAGCCTCAGCAGCAGCAACAGCAGCGGCAGCAGTCCCAGCAGCAGCAGCAGTGACAGCAGTGGCAGCAGCGGCAGCAGCAAGGTGAATCAACCAGCAGTCCAGAGGATGGGCAAGGGAGCAAAAGGGAGTGGCCCTCCTCCTGCCACACACTTCTATTGCCACTGCTACCTGGAAGTGTGTCCACAGTCTGGGAGGGTCCTCCCATGCTAGTCAGAGCAATCCGGACAGCTCCTCAGGCAGGGCTCCCTGCTCAGGTGCCAATTTGTGGCAAGCTGGTGCAAAAACCAGCCATAGTGATGTTGGACCTCTGGCTTCCACATGAGCGAATGCACAGAGAGTGACTTGAGAGAGGAAGGTGTCGTGGCCAGGTTCCTGTCAGCTTAACACCAGCTGGAGTCATCCGGGGAGAGGGACATCAGTTGAGAAAATACGTCCGTCCATCAGGCTCGCCTGTAGACAGGATTGTGGGACATTCCCTTACTTTCTTTTTTGTTTTGTTTTGTTTTGTTTTTTTGTTTGGTTTGGTTTTGTTTTTCGAGACAAGATTTCTCTGTGTAATAGCTATAGCTGTTCTGGAACTCTCAGTGTAGACCAGGCTGGCCTTGAACTCACAGAGATCCACCTGCCTCTGCCTCCCAAGTGCTGGGATTAAAGGTGTGCACCGCCGCCGCCACTGCCACCACCACCCGACTGGGACATTGTCTTGATTGATGACCATTGTAGAAGGAGCCAGTCCACCGTGAGTGGTGACACCCCTGGGCAGGTGGTCCTAAGCTGTGTAAGAAAGCAGGCTGAGCAAACCACGAGAGCAAGCCAGGCAGCAGTGTCCCTCCGAGGCCTGTGATCCAGACACGTAAACCAAATAAACTCTTCCGCCCCAAGTTGCTTTGACCTTGGTGTTTATCACAGCAACAGAAACCAATCTAGCTGGGCGGTGGTGGCACACACCCTGCTAATCCCAGCACCCGGAGACAGAGACAGCAGATCTCTGAGTCCCAGGCTAGCCTTGTCTACACAGTGAGAAGGGGAGGGGGTGGGTTGCAGGCTGCATTCTCCCAGCTTCCTAATTCCCCTGCTGCTGCTGGCACTGCCCACACCAGACCCTGGTACAGCGTGGTTGGTCCAGATCTTTCCTGCGCAATATTGGGCTCCCATTGGCAGCACTAAACTTGGAATGCCCTGGTTTCTATTCCAAGCCCCCAAGACAAGAGCTAATGGGTTTGATGTGGGCCAGGGACCATGGCTGACTCAAACCGCCCTGGGCAGGCTTGGAGGGTCCTGCCCAAGCACAGCCTGCAGGGACAGCCAAGGAGGCATCAGAAGGAGCGGGGGATACTAGACAAAGATGTCCATGGAAAACCCTGGAATCAGCGGCATTTTCCAGGGTGTGGCTGGAATCTAGCATTCTTCCTCATCCACAGCTGTGTTCTAGCTCCCTCATGATAAGGAACCCACAGGACCTGTCTGTGCCCCTTCAGCTGCGAGGAGGCACCTGTCTGACCCTCTGTCTTCTCGTCTCTAAAAAATGAGTGGCATCCTTCCTGCTCCGTTCAACAGCAGGAAAGACTGAGGCAAAAACGGCCCCCAGCGTTGACACAGCTTGTGGGGGGTGGGGGCGGGCACTGTGTCTCTTTACTCTCCTCACCTTTTTGCTGCTAGCAATGCAGGGGTGGTGATCTGTGTGTTCCCACAGCAGCTGTACTGTGAAGAGGGTCACCCCAAAATTCAAGTCCTCTTAGAACCCACGAACCTGACCTTGCTTGAAATCAGGGTCTTCAGTAACATGACCTTGTCTGCGGGAGTCTAGGGGAGTCTCCATGGTCTGAACAGAGAATTCACCTCAGCGACAGGCTTCTGTCTAAGGTAAGATTTAGGGACGTCAGCACACGGGGAAGGCGGCAAGCAGCAGGAAGGGTGGGGATACACCCTACAAGCCAAGGAGAGGCCAGGGCTGGCAGAGGCTGAGCAAGCCAGGCAGGTCCTTTTGTGAGCAGCGCCTGTCCTACAGCTGCTTTCATCCTGGACTTCGGGCCCTCAGAGCTGCATGAGTATAAATCAGGTCCCCCTTAAGCCGCCTACTTGGGGGTGATTCGTAGGACAGCCCTAGGACACAAACACCGTTTGATCCAGTACCTGGCACACAGGCAGCTCCCAGGAAGCATCTGAAAGGATGGGTTGTGAATCTCTAATAAGCTGGGAACTGACCTGGCTGGGCGTAGAAGCAGCCAAGCCCGCTCTCTCACATCCATAGCTAGTCTCTCCCGGGCACTCAGTCAGTGGCTTATCACTTCTCGTTTATATTGAGCTTTGGGTCAGAGGTTCGGTACTAGCTGATAACCCCATCTTAACTTAAGGATGAATTGGGAAGCTGGCCTCTTTTTCTAGTCCCTATCTCCCCCCATGCACCTTAGGGTTTTTTGTTTGGTTGGTTGGTTGGTTTTGCTTTTGGGTTTTTTTTTTTTCCAGACAGCCTTGGCTGTCCTAGACTAGGTAGACCAGGCTGGCCTCGAACTCACAGCAAACCGCCTGCCTCTGCCTCCCTGATTGCTAAGATTTAAGGCGCGCGCCACCACAGGCGGCTGTACCTGCCTTTTGATGGATGGTTCCTCAGAAGCCACCCAAGCACACTACACAATAAAAGGAGAGAGGAGATTCTATAAGATTCCAAATGGCCGTCCCCTGAACGTCAATCACTCGGTACGCTAAGTCGCCAGTGATGGGCGTGGCCGCCAGTGATGGGCGTGGCTCAGGCTTCGCCTCCCCGCCTCCTCCACACTCTCCGGACAAGTCCCTCGTTAATGACTTCTAGATTCGCGTCTAATAAACGTTGCGCGGGAAACCTAGTTATTCACAGCTTCATCAATCTGCGGCTGGCACACAGACACCCCTGTAGAAGTACCTGGGATCAATAGAGCACGGAGCGCTCGCGTCGGCGGCCCTCCGCTCTGCCACCTACAAGAATTCAGTAATTGAAAAGGCCTTATAAATCAATATAACCAAATTGAAAACTCCCAGAGAAGCGCACATCATTCAGCGGGGCGTCCAGTAGGGTTTCTCTTTGCCTTCCCAGGAGGGGGAACGCAGAAGAATGGCGAGCCGGAAGCGGGGACAGCTGTTGTCCCCATCAGGGAAGGGGTGCCCAGCGCCCGCCGCCCGCCCGGAGTCCATTTAGCTTTGATTGCGTGTCCTGCCTGATTCATTTTCTTTGTGTCTTGGCCTCTAGTCAAGCGCTAGATTTTGACACTCCAAAGGCTTCTAGTGAGATAGAAGTCCGTGGTGCTAACGACACCCTAGGGAGGGCCCCTCTCCAGCTTGAAAGTTCACCAATCACCTTAGAGAGGAAAGGAAAAGGTGTGGCAGGCGCGGAGCAGGAGGAAGAGAGAGTGTGCGCCCCGAGGAAAAGGAAGTTGTTTGAGAGTTGAAAAAAAAAATAAAGGAAATTTGAGTTAAAACAATAAAGGGAAGTCTTATTGTTGATGAGATTAGCCAAAACAAATTGCCCTCCCTTGACAAGGCAGAGGGAAGGCGGGCCCTTTCAGCCGCTAGGCAAGGGCTCTTTCCCCAGGTTCCCAGGCCCACAGGTCCAGAAACAGGCGCAGACGAAAAGAAAAGCTGGAAGCAAGTGTTTGCCACAGGGGGACAGATAATATTCCCTTAGGTTATTAAAGAACTCTTTCAAAAATAAACCATGTCTCCTTGTGCCCAAGACCTACTTATAAGTGTAGTAACAAAGAAAAACTTGCAACAGCACTTGTGAGTACATAGGCGTCCATATCAAGTGTTCAAATACGGAAGAAAAACCTTGCAAGGAAGTGAGTGCTCCAAACTGTTCAAAAGCAGACACGGATACTTTGTATTCTAGGCAAAGAAGAAGAAAAAGAAATTCAGAAATAAGCAAGGTCTGGAGCCGGGCGTGGTGGTGCACGCCTTTAATCCCAGCACTCGGGAGGCAGAGGCAGGCGGATCACTGTGAGTTCGAGGCCAGCCTGGTCTACAAAGTGAGTCCAGGATAGTCAAGGCCACACAGAGAGACCTCGAAAAACCAACAAAAAAAAAAAAAAAAAAAAAAAAAGCAAGGTCTGATGGGCTTTCCTTGCTGATAAATCGAGCTAATTCAAGCCAAATTAAGAGTGTGTAAAGGCAGGTTTATTGGGGGCAGCTCTCGGGAGAGCTCACTGATCTCACAGGAGGAGGTCAGTGAAGTCATCGCGCAGACTGGGGAACGGAAATGGAGGGGCAGACTGAGAGAGCACGAATGGAGAGAGTGGGGGGGGGGGGAAGGAGGGTCTGGGAGGGAGGGGGAGAGAGAGGGAGGGAGGGAGAGAAAGGGGGGGGAGGAGGAGAGGGAGAGAGAGACCAAACTGTCTGGATTACACAGAGAAGAGCCTCTGGGGAAGCCCCGCCCCTAGGCTGAAAGGTTCAGGGTGGAGGGCAGGTATGCCAGCCAGCGCCCTGGAACAGGCAGAGACTGAGGGATGCTGGGAGAACCTGGCGGCCAGATCCGCTTTGGTTAAATAGGCACCTCAGCCGCTTTTTCTTTTTTGGGATCTGAATCTCAACAGCTTCTGTTTATAGCAAACATGCCCCCTGCCACTGTTGTTCTTTTAATTTTACTTTTCTTATTATTGTTGTATTAGTGTGTGCCGTGGATATGTACATGCCATGGCATTCATGGGGGGGGGGGTCAAAGGTCAGCTTTGAAGAGTCACTTCCACCATAGACCGCAGGCATCTGACTTGGGAGGCGCAGCATCTACTGCAAGTGCTTTATAGAGGCAGCAGCAAGAGGGTCCTCGCCTTAGGTGTTCAGAAGGCTTCCAAGCAGGTGCCTTGCTTGCTCTCCTCCGGAGCCCCAGCTTAGCATCAGGTCCCATAAGAGATCCTCGGCCTGGGGTTTGTGGTCACCACGGGTCATCCTAAACTAACAGGTCTAAGCAGTCTCTGGGAGTTAATCACAGACGGTCAGGTGTGTTTCCTTTGGTCACTGGCAATGGGCGTTATGCTCCCTTAGCCTTTCCTGGCTGCGAAAGGAACTGAATTGACAGGAGGTGGCACTTACTGTGCGCATTCAGTAGACACCTGCTCTTCCTGCCCCCTCCTTAAAGGCGGGGCTTGGCTGGGCTTCAGGACCGGAGGATCCATCCGGGACTTGCGCTTTCTCTGCACTTCACCCGCCTGTGCCTTCTCTTGCGCTGGCCAGGGGAGCCTGTCAGAGCAGTTTTTGCACAGAATGGTTGGGGAAGGGCTGGGTTAGCGGCTGACATCGTGGGGCTCTGTTTCCTCTGAGTACAAAACCATGGAAATGACGACATCCTCACCCACGAAGCTCTGGGGTGAAACGAGATGTTATCCAACCCAAGTGAACATGGCAGGGGTGTCCCCAAGAAAACAAATGAAAACATACACATGTGACTGAAGCAGCTTCTGGTTACAATCACCCCCTCTTCTTCTTCCTCCTCCTTCCTCCCTCCTTCTTTCCCTCTGTCTTTGAAAACTGACTTCCTGAGGCTAGCGAGATGGCTCAGCAGCTAATCAGGAGGACGAGAGTTCAAATCCCAGGACCCATGTCAAGTGGTTCACAAATGCCTCTAACTCCATCTTCAAGGGATCAAACAGGCTCTTCTGGCCTCTGAAGGCGCCTGCACACATATGTGCACACACATTCACCCACACACGCGCTGCCAACAGCCCCCAGATACACTTGGCCTGACTCTTGCAACCCCAGGCCTCCGAAGGCAAGACTGTATCAGTTGCCTCCTGCTTCGTAACAAAGTAGCCCCCCCCCCCAGCTGAGCTCAGTGGACTATGACCCCACGCAGTTCCCGTGCACTGGGAATCCTGGGGAGGCTCCATTAGGGCTGGTTGGTTCTCTCGAAGGTAGGGCAAATTAGCACGAGGGTTCACAGGAGGCTGGCGTGCCCTGAAGTGAGGGGTACAGACGAGGAACAGTCACCAGGAGCCGTGCTGTCTCCCTGAGCCACACCACATCCAAGCAGGGAAATAAATCACTGCACACCGCTGTGGAGGTGGGGAGGACATGCAAGAACGTGTGGTCCTGTTTCAGAGCCATCACGGGGTGAACGGTCTTTCTTGGGACAAGGTTTCAGCCTCGGGCCACCAGCTGTGACCAGCAGTGAGAGTTTCTAGTTACTCTCCCTGTAATCCTATAGGGAGGGTGAGAAAGAAGCTTCCAGAAAGGGAGGGGGCGGACAGACGGACGGACAAAACTCTTTTCCTCCAGAAAGATCCTGGGAAAGGATTCTGATTAGGCTCAACTGGCTTCAGATGACTCTGCAGTGTCAATCACTGTGGCCAGGGGGCGGGGCTTATTGTTAGACTGTGGCAATATGAGGCAGAGTTCCAGAAGTGTACGCCATGACACAGCATTCTCCACTGGGTGACTTTGGATGTGTCACGTGCATGTATGGGCCAGCATGGGACACGCCATAACCCTTGGAGCTGAAGTGACAGGGTTGTGAGCCACCTAGCACAGGTGCTGAGATTTGAACTCAGGTCCTCGTGATTGGGCAGCAAGCACTCCTAACTGCTGAGCCATCTCTCTACCCACGAGTAGACCCCCGGCCTTCTGCAGAGTCACTCTGATGGCAGCGGGACTTTCAGGGTCTCACGGCTGCTGGCACACAGATCATACCTCATAGGAGAATTTTCAAATGGGGATTTAAAGGGGTGGGTGGTCCGGTGGTAGCAGGCTCTTCTACAGGGGTTCTGGAGTCTGAGCTCGGATCCTCTTGTTCTTGTGACAGGCCCGTCCCCTGGTCTGAGCCTGTGGTCTACAGCACGTGAAGGCCTGTGGTGACAGAGCTAAATAGTCTACAGGGGGGTCACATGGTCTGCACAGCTGAAGACATTTATTATCTGGATCTCTACATAAGAAATTTCCAGACTCTTCCATGCAGGCAAATGCACAATTTCCGTTGCAGTTGTACACGGCCACATCCCATCCCCCCCCCACCCCCATCCCTGTTCCTTCTCTGTCGAGCGACATCGTGACAAGACAGCAGAGCAGAAGAATCCTCCCAGGCCCCATCACTCCTACCCAGCTGCCTGTGAAATCTATGAGGTCACATCAGGCCCAGGACACAGTGAGAGGAGCTTTCCCAGCTGCTGGAGCACAGGCTGACTCGGTTACCCACGGCAGAACCTCCCCATTCAAAGATCAGTGTCCCGCAGCCTGCCCAGGCCAGGGACGGCCGCCCAGTCTTCCGAGACAAACAGGAAGCCATCTCTAGCAGTTCCAGCCCAGAAGACAGCCTTAGTTAAATGACTTTATCTCCCAGCTGAGCGATGGCTGGCTGCAAAGAGAAATACTCGGGATGCATGCTAAGTCAGCCCAGCCCAGACACAGTCTTTTCTGTGTCAGCCCAGAGCAGAGCTCCCGAAGCTGCGCTCCTGCCTCTCTGCAGCGAAGAGGGTATCTGCGTCCTTTACTGACCCAAGACGCACACATGTGCTTTTTTCCCCTTCCTTACTTACTTTTTTCTTTTTCTTTTTTGTCATTTGTTTTTTGACACGGGGGTCTCTTGTGGCCCAGGCTAGGCCAAACTTCACTAAGTAGCCAAGGATAACCTTGACCTTTTGTCCCTCCCTTCTTTTCCTCTTGACTGCTGGGATTACGGACAGTGATACCACACCTGGCATAGGCAGTGCTGGGACTCAAACCTGGGGCCTCAGGCATGCCAACTGAACTACACCCTAGTCCCCAACAGGAGTCTTCCTCTATGTCTCTCACCTTAATTTCTTCTTTTCTTTCTTTCTTTTTTCTTTTTTTTTTTCCTTTCTTTTTTTGGTTTTTTGAGACAGGGTTTTTCTGTGTAGCCTTGGCTGTCCTGGACTCGCTTTGTAGACCAGGTTGGCCTCAAACTCACAGCAATCTGCCTGCCTCTGCCTAATTTCTTCTTTTCATGTGCACGTGCACACACACGTGCGCACATGTTTGCATGGGTGTGTGCATGTGCCTGTAGAGACCTAAACTTCAAATCTGGAAATCTTCCCCAATCACTCTTTCACGTTCTTCTTTGAGGCAGGGTCTCTCCTTCCAACCCAGAGTTTGCTGATATGGCTAGTCTTGGCCAGCTTGCTCTGGTGAGCCTGTTTCCACCTTCCAGGGCTGCGACTGCAGACTCACTACCTTCCCCGACTGGCATTTGCCTGGGTTCTGGGATCCAGGCTCAGATCCTTGCTTCCACTGCTGCTCTAGCGGCTGAGCCATCTTCCCGTCTTGCCTTGGTTTTGCTTTTGTTTGTTTTACCTTCACACGTATGAGGGTTTGTACCACCTGTGTGCCTGGTGCCTGTGGAGTCAGAAAAGGATGTCAGACCATCTGGGACTGGAGTTACAAATGGCTGTGAGCCGCCATGTGGGTGCTGGGAAGCGAACCTGGGCCCTCTGCAAGAGCAGCCAGTGCTCTTAACCACTTGGCCATCTCTCCAGCCTCAGGGTTTTATTTTGATAATATTCATCTTATGTGTAAGTGTACCTGAATGTGTGTGTGCATGCGGGCATGTGTGCACGTGAGTGCGTGTATACCATGCGTATGTCTGGTGCCACAGGGATCCAAAGAAGGTGTCACATCCCCTGAAACTGGTGTTACCAATGGCTGCGAGCCGCCATGTGGGTTCTGGGAACTGAACTCAGGTCTTCTGCAGAGAGCAGCAGGTGCTCCTAATGACTAAGCCACTCAGTGACCCTGGTTTTAAAGATAGGGTCGATCACTGAACCTGGAACTTATCAACTAGTTAGACTAGGAAAACCCAGGGTCTCCGTCTGTGCCTCAGCAGCACGGGGAGCCTAGGACCTCACGCTGACACAGCAGCATTCTGTGGACTGAGCCGTGTCCCCAGCCCTCAGCAACGTAGCAGGCTCTGCCGGACTCTGGCAGGACCCTTCTGCTGCAGCCGACCTCTTCTCCGCTGGCAGGACCTAACCTGACAGAGGAAGGAAGAAAGACGTAGAAATGACTGAGCGCCTACTGAAGCAGACGTCTCACATGCCCGTCCTGCCTCTCTCTTCTTTTTCCTTTTTCCGAGCTGCACCCAGCACGGAGGGGAAGCGGCGGATAGCCCCATCTGTTCTGATTCCTTCCTTGTAGCAAAACAGAACACAAATTAATACCTCAATAAATTATCCTGCCACATAAAATTTCATGCTAAATCAACTATCCTCTCATACCAAACCCTAATACAAGCCAGAAGCAAGCAACAGCCCATGATTGAGTTGGGGAAGGGGGTGGGCAGCGGAGATGAAAATGGGAAAAAAAACCCTATAAATCCTATGCATTTGGGGCTGGCTTAGGGACATTTTCCCCTATAAATTGAAAACATGTTAATTTTGGTAGAAGGGAGCATCTGGTAGACAGTAGGTGCTCAATAAATGTTTAGCCCAACAGAAGTTGAAGGGATGGGAAGGGACAGCCAAGAGGAGCCCTCCAGATACAACTCTACCACTCACCCTTCTATTTCACATCCCCCATACCCTGTACATGGTAACCCCCTGACCCCGGAGGTCCTCAGAGCACCGCTATGATCCATCACCACCTTCCTGTCTGAGTCACAGAGGACCTGATTGAAGGCACGGGATTTAGCCCGTATCTTTAACAAGTGACCAGGCGATGTCCCAGCTTCCTGACATCACTTCCTTCTGAGTCAGGGGCCAGGGGAGTCCCTGTCACATCTGGTGCTGCCTGCCCTCCCAGAGGAGCAAGGTTATCCGTTATCATCAGAAGGCTGATATTAAGACACAATAGGATCTACATCAACATAGACAAGGCCACGCTACCACCTTTACCCCCAAATCCAATCCAAGCTGACCCTCCTGCCAGCTCCTACTGCAGTGGCTTCTCCCTGCTGCATGGCCTG
Organism: Acomys minous; assembly: GCF_964271855.1. Classification (NCBI taxonomy): domain Eukaryota; kingdom Metazoa; phylum Chordata; class Mammalia; order Rodentia; family Muridae; genus Acomys; species Acomys minous. Next base: position 94,063,655 of record NC_140498.1, read on the forward strand.
TGCCCTTGTCTCCACAGGACACTGGCACAATGCACCTCAGCCTCCCCGCCCGCCCTCCCCCCTCCCCCGTCTCTGTTTCTCTCTGTCTCTGTCTCTAAATATAAATTGGATCTTGTCTCTTTCCAAACTCCAAACCTCCAGCAAATGATTTTTGATGGTACCTAAAGCCTTCATTTCTCTTCCTGACAGGATGTGATCCATCCAAGCTCCCAGACTCAACTCCTGCCCTCTCTCACCCACCCCATTCCTTTCTGCCAGGGGAAACAGTAACTCCCAGCTCCGCCCCTCACCAGGCACTGCCCCTGACATTCGCTGGGGCTCTCAGCCTCCCCCTTCAGGGCTCAGCTCACGTGTCTTGGCGAGATCTCCCCAGACCCAACCAAAATCGTCTCCCTCCCCCGACGGCCCAGCAGCCTGCCTTGCTTTCAGAGAGCAGCGGCGAATCACTTTGTTCATCAATTTATTTGTTGATCTTCCCTTCCAGGTTGTGACACGGACACGACCAGGGCAGGGCCCTGCTCTATTTGTTCACACACCCAGAACAATAAATCTCTAAGAACGAAGGAATGGTGTGTGTGTGTGTGTGTGTGTGTGTGTGTGTGTGTGTGTGTGTGTGTGTGAGAGAGAGAGAGAGAGAGAGAGAGAGAGACAGACAGACAGACAGACAGACAGACAGACAGACAGAGACAGAGAGAGGAGAGACAGAGAGAGAGAGAGAGAGAGAGAGAGAGAGAGAGAGAGAGAGAGAGAGAGAAATGGAGGATCAGATGGCTTTGTAGTAACATCTGTGCCCACAACCTTGGCCACCCATGAAAGAACCAGCTGGCCAGACAGCTGTCCCACCACCATCACTCAGCTCCCTGAGAGGTTAAGCAGGCACCTGGGACCTCGGAGGAGATGGCTGGAACCCTGCAGCCATTCTCTCTGATGCTGCCACATCTCTACAAACCCTTTTGTTTGTGCTGGGGGTGGGGGTGTTCTCTCCTCAGGCTGTGGCATTATGGTGCCTTGGGTCCCAGTGCTTGATGCATGCTTTTAAAACAGGAGAGCCCAGCAAATGCTTGTTTGCCAGATTAGCACTTCTCAGGTAGAGCTGGGAACCCAGAGCTGGGGGATCCCAGACTCTAAGGGATTGGGCGTTTATGTGAGTTTAGAGTGCCCCATGGGGGCAATTCCCTGCCTCCCTTTTCCTATTGGTCTGAAGGTGTCTAGCATCCTTCCCCTGGAGGGACTGGGTCCCTGCCTCTGCCCAGAAGCATGCAAGTAACTGGCTTGTTGATTGCCTGCAGTGAGAGTGGGCATCCAGCCTCCTCTGCAGTGTAAAGATACAGAAAGACCCACTGCACGCCCAAAACAGACTACACAGCAGAGAAAAGGAAACCTATTCCTGGGGACAAAAGCCTCTGAAGAAATGGAAACTTACTGCTGACTGCTGGCGGCAAAAGCCACAAAACTCAACTGGGGCTGCTATGTGCCCTCCTGCCACCCCAGAAGCCTCGGGACAGCCCACAAGGCTGAGGGCGGGGGCTATTCTCAGCCTACTTGACAGTTGGAACTGTGGCCTGCAAGACTCAAGCTCAGGTAGGCAGAGCACATAGCTGCATGGATGCCATAGGAAGGGTGACATTGGGGACAGGTCACCGGGACACCCCAGCACCGGCTCGGTGTCCACACTGAAGCAGGAGTGGGTCTGTCTCGGCCATGGATGAAGATCTTTTCCCTGCTGGGTGAGGCCCAGGGGCCCAGTTACATCCCACCATAGCTGCTTCCTTGCATCCATCTCATGGTCTCTGTGACAAGAACAAGTGGGTATTGATTCTGCAGTGTCCCTGGCTGGCGCTTTTACCCAGGCCGGGTAACTGCTGAGCAGTCGAGTTCAGCAAGTGAACCCATTAAAGCCAGCGGAGTGGCAGCCGAGATTGCTGCCAGGGGCCAGGGCCAGCACTGAAGGGTATTTACGGGCATTCGTGGGACAGAAACGGGGAAGGGTTTGTACCATCTGGGCCCACCACATTATCCACAGGGGAGCTCGGGGATCTGTTCTGGCATCTCCTCTGTGCCTTGGGGAGGTTAATTACCCCAGGAGGAGCAAATGTGCAGAGGTAACTGCTGGCGTATCTCTGATGGGGTGCCTGTGTGTGTGTGCCTGTGCGTGTGTGTGTCTGTGTGTGTGTGTCTGTGTGTGTGTGTGTCTGTGTGTGTGTGTGTCTGTGTGTGTGTGTCTGTGTGCATGTATGTGTCTGTGTGCGTGTGCGTGTATGTGTGTGTGTGTGTGTGTGTGTCTGTGTGTGTCTGTGTGTGTGTGTGTCTGTGTGTGTGTGTCTGTGTGTGTGTGTGTGTGTCTGTGTGTGTGTGTGTGCATGTGCGTGTGTGTATGTGTCTGTGTGTGTGTGTGTGTGTGTGTCTGTCTGGGCACACATATGAATGTGTGTCTCCATGTGTCAGCCTCCGTGCAACTAGCTATCTCTGTGGCTGCACATGGTTATGTTTTTATCCTGACCACATCTCTCACTCACACATTCAGGTCCCTTTCAGACAAGATCAACTTCCTTCCCTCAGCAGCACACGAGGTGTCTTTCCTACCCGAGGTGCCCTCTCCCCCTGCTGACCACACAGTGAATTCTGGAGCCAGTGTGGGCTTCTGTCCTGGGACAAATCAGAGTCTGACACAGTATGCTAATAAATGGTGTGTGTCTGTCTCTGTGTGCGCGCGCACATCTGTGTGTGTACATGCATGTACACGCTATGCGCACATGTGGACATCAAAAGGCAACTCGAGTTAGTCACTTCTCACCATGTTGGACCTGGGAATGGAACCTCAGGCTTGGCTGCCATCGCCATCAGGCCAGCTCTGTTTGTAAATCATTCTTGAGAGCCAAGATTGTCACTGTTGATGTAAAACATGTATTCCAAGTCACTTATTTTTATGCCGTGCTCATCTCCTCAACAGACTGGTGGTGGCTGCGCCCTCTACGCCCCTTGTGCTGCGCAGTATTAACCTTTCATACTTTATGAACAGTTATGATTTGCAATTCAAGTGCCAAAGCTGCACCAAGTTGTTGGAGAGGTGATTTTGTTTGTTTGTTTGATTGGTTCTTTGTTTTTTGTTTGTTTGTTTTGTTTTTGTTTGTTTGTTTTTGTTTTTTTTTCAAGACAGAGTTTCTCTGTGTAGCCTTGGCTGTCCTGGACTCACTTTGTAGTCCAGGCTGGCCTCGAACTCACAGCGATCCGCCTGCCTCTGCCTCCCAAGTGCTGGGATTACAGGTGTGCACCACCACGCCCGGTTGAGGTGATTTTTAGATTCTGTGTGATGACTTACATTTTTCACGGCATCCTTGGCCTTCCCTCACCGGACCCTGCCTTCATGACCTCGAGGCCACGCTCAGAGGGGACAGCCTGGGAGACACCAGGTGTCTTCCTCAGTTGCTCTCCGCCTTACTTTTTGAGACAAGGTCTCTCATTGCAGATGGGCAGTGAGCACTGGGATCTCCTGTCTCTGCCTCCCCAGCGCTGGAGTCACAGGCATGTGTCACTGTGCCTGGCTTTTCCACACGGATTCTGGGCTGTAAACTGATGTCCTCAGCTGAGCCATCTACCAACCAAGCCATGTCCAGGCCAGACCTGGTTGTGTCTAAGGTCCCATTCTGCTCAGAGAGTTGGCAAACCTGACCTCTATGATTGCATGGCTTTTTTTTAAAAAAATTCAGAAATGTTTAAATCTTATTTTGAAGGATCACTTGCTATTTTTCTGTCTACATTTATAAGTTGGATTTCTTTTCGATTTTAATTCAATTAAAATATTATATTCTTCCCTCCCTCTATGTCCTTTTCTTCTGTCTTCTACCATGACTCAGCTCACCCCCTCTCGAATTCATGGCCTTTTTTTGATTATTTTTGTTTTACACACACATGCACACAGGGGCACACACATGCATGCAAACAAACATGCATGCACATATGCACATGCATACACACACATGCCCATAAATATATAAATACAACCTGCTGATTTGTTCTGTGTTGTGTATATATGATTTTGGAGGTGACCACTTGGTGATGGGGGGGGCTCTTCCCTGAGAAAGACTAATCTTCCCTCTCTCTGTCATTAGTTAGCTGTATGGATGGACCTGTGAGATTTTTTTCCCCCTTCCACATTTGAACAACTATTAGTGATATCACTAGTGACCCTTATTCTTGTCCATCACAGCATCTGAGGGGGCAGGCTGTGGTGGTGCACACTATTAATCCCAGCACTTGGGAGGCAGAGGCAGGCGGATCGCTGTGAGTTCGAGGCCAGCCTGGTCTAAAAAGTGAGTCCTGGACAGCCAAGGCTACACAGAGAAACCCTGTCTTGAAAAAAAAAAAATCTCAAGTCAGCATCACTGCCCAGTCCCACAGCATGTGAGGGGTTAAGCAAAAAGCAAGCAGGCATCCTGTTCGGGATGGCAGACATGAAGCCAGGCTCCCCCTGTGACTGAGGCTCATAGCTGTTCACTGAGCACCGAGTGGCTATTGTAAAAGGAGCTGGTTCAAACCCTTCTTTCTGCAAGTCTCTATGGCCTGAAGATGCTCTGGACTGGCAAAGTCCCAAGAGAGCCTGCCCTTGGCTTCAGGCAAACTGGGTTCCCTGGAATGGTTGGTGACCTGGGTTCAAATCTCAACTGTGGCACTTTCTAGCTGTGTGAACTCTGAGAGCTACTTGGCCTCTCTGGGCCTTGCTCCTCATCTATCTGTAAATTGTGGGTCACTGGAACACTCGGGGCCTCGGACAGGAAACTGACTGTTGGGATTGTGTGAACAAGTGTGTCCCTTCCTGCTGGGTCACGGGGGAGATCGCCTGTGCTCCAACACACCCCTCCTCTAGTCGGGCGTAATGACAGCTCTTTGGCCACCTCAGTCACTGTTTGGTCTTGAATACTGGCCCCAGAAGTAACCCTGACCTGAGAAGACAGCCCTGTGTGGAGACCAGTGCTTTCTCAGGAGGAGGAAGAAGAGGAGGAAGAGGAGGAGGAAGAGGAGGAGGGAGGTGTCATAGTCTAGCCAAGTGACCAAGAGAAGCTCCAGGTGACAAGGAGGCTCCCTGTAGACAGCATTCAAATCACCTCACAGTCCTCCCTGTCTTCCCCCCCCCCCCCCGCCACATAGCCCACCATTATATATAGCATTCTGAAATATGTCACCATTTTTAAAGAGCAGTGGCATTGTGGGGAGTCATCATGTCTGTGGGTACCACCATCATGCATTCCCCCCCCAACTTGAAAAGCCCTTACAGACCCCGCCGCACCCCTTCTTATTCCAGGAACATCACGCCAGACCAAATGAGACAAAAAAACAATGCTCTCCAGTTTCAGGGCCCTCCTGAAACCACTATTTGTCCCCAAGAGGGTGGCTTTTAATTCCACTTAGGTGGGAGCCGGGCTTTCATCCTCCCTCTTTGCTGCCATGGCAACCAATGTACTGGCAACATGACTGGAAAAGCGTGCATTCTTCTCCCTCCAAGCTGAGGAAAGTGGGGAGAACTCCCAGGGAGAGGAGCCTGTGCAGGCCACCTTCGTGAACAGCTGACAGGATGATGCCCAACTGACTTCAGGACCATGGAAAGCTCCAAAGGATGCAGGAAGGATACCCCGGAGAGAGGGAGGGCTGCAGCGGGAGGGAGGGAGGAAGAAGGGAGGGAAAGGGCAGTGGGGTGGGAAGGAACAGCAGGTTGGGTTAGTGGCTGCACTGGAGGTGGGGGCTGCCTTTGTTTCTCAGCACCAACAGAGAACCTTTGTCATCAATGTGAATTCACAGTTTCCCAAAGCCTGCTGGGAGGGAGGGAGGGGAGGGAGGGAGGAGGAAGGGAGGGAGGGAGCAGCTTCTCAGCCCTGGAACCTTCTTCTTTCTGCTTCCGCAGAATCACTCTGCAGCCTTGAGCCCTGGCTTATTCTTCTGAAGCATCTCACCATTCAGTCTCAAGGCCGACCGATCTACCCGAGGGGCCCATGGGGCTGAAGCACAATCCAGGCCTCCCAACTCCAGGCTTCCTTTGAATTGCCCATGGTTTCCTTCGATATACCCCAAAATGCTGCCTGGGTCAGATGTGGCAGGGTTAGGGTTAGGTGCTGTAACCCCAGGCCTGGGCGGCAGGGAGGGAAGACTGTGATCCGGACTGACATATTCAGCTCAAGGCCAAACTGGACTACACAGGAAGGATGGGGCAGAGACTGGGCAGACAGAAGCTCACTGACAACCTGAGTCTGGATCCTCGGAGACCGTGCACCGATCAGATGGGATGGCGTGTGTCTGTAAGCCGAGCATTCTTACAGTGAGGTGCAACACTATGATTAGACGCCATGACTGGAGAGAGAGTGGCGCACCTCTTCCCACAGGGCCACACCTCCCAACCCTTCCCAAACCTGTTCCCTAAACAGAGGCTCACGCCTGAGCCTCTGGGGTCATTCCCACTCAAAGCACCGTACCTGGAGCATGGCGCCCAAGCAAAAAGAAACTCTGATGCAAGCAGAGGCCTGTGCTTTGACCCGATGTTAGCTGGGGCTCCCTGGATATAGGTAACGAAAATGGCTCTAGCTGGGCATGGTGGCGCACGCCTTTAATCCCAGCACTCAGGAGGCAGAGGCAGGTGGACCGCTGTGAGTTCAAGGCCAGCCTGGTCTACAAAGTGAGTTCAGGATAGCCAAGGCTACCCAGAGAAACCCTGTCTCGAAAAACCAAAAAAAAAAAAAAAAAGAAAAAAGAAAGAAAAGAAAAAAAAAAGAAAAGAAAGAAAAAGAGGGTTGAGGATGGAAAGAGGGCCCTGAGGTGAAGAGCGCACACTCCTCCTGCAGAGGACCAGCACCCACAGCTCACAGCCACTTGTAACTCCATTGACAGGCATCTTCTAACCTCTAGGAGCACTTGCAGTCTTGTTTGTGGAGAGTATGTGCACACACACACACACACACACACACACACACAATTTTAAAATAATACATTGTTTTAAAAAGAAACAAACAAACTTTGTTGGGTGTGGTGGTGCACACCTTCAATCCCAGCACTCTGGGAGGCAGAGCAGGCAGATCTCTGAGTTCAAGGCCAGCCTGGTCTACTAAGTGAGTCGAGGACAGCCAGGGTGACATAGGGTCTTGAAAAAAGAAGAAGGGAGGAGGAGGAGAAGGAAAGAGGAAGGAAGGAAGGAAGGAAGGAAGGAAGGAAGGAAGAAGAAGAAGAAGAAGAAGAAGAAGAAGAAGAAGAAGAAGGGAAAACAAACATTGTTACAAGGATGCAGAAGTGTCTGGAGAGGCCCCAGATTCAGGAGAGCCCCTGTGAACTGGCCTAGTGGCCATCAGGGTGCTCTCAACGCCACTCCACGTGACGGAAGCTGCCAGTGTGGCCCACATACCCAGCTCTTCACCCAGCTCTGGTGCTCGTCATGAAGCACAACTTTCAGGAGAAATGCCCTAACCTGGGAGGCACATTCCTGTTAGCGCCTTCACACGTGGCCCTGGGCACACCACCCAGAGACACCGCGGCTCACAGCAGACAGCACCCACTAACAGGACAGTGACCTGGACAACCCCGTAAGCTCTCCATGGCTTACACGACGCATCCTGGCCCAACAACCAGGAAAAGGGTGCAGCCGACACATGAGAGAGTCTGTCCATTGTGCTTGAATGCCAGGGATGAGTGAGGGAGCTGGGTCAAAGCACCCCCTCACTGAGCGCCACCGAAATGGCCCCTGGACCCCGAGAAGTGCTAAATAAAAAGTGCTAAGGCAAAATTATAGTCATCAGTTTAATTGAGTGAAATTGGCTGCACATTAATATTCATGATTATTAGAGCAGCTAATTTTCCTCTTTATAGGAAGCAAATGGGGGTTCGTTTCAGCGGCGACATTTTTTTCCCTCCCTCCCGTAGATTTCTGCGGGGGAGGAGGATAAATGGCCTGGGCCTTGGAATCAGCCATCCATTTCTAAGTTCTCTTGCGTGATTGTCAAGGGCCTTTTAATGGCTTTGACCTCTGAGAGGGGGCTGGGTAGAAGCAGCTTATGCATATTTTTTAAATGCACCCATGGCCTCTAAAACAGGCCCCTGACAGACGAGGCAGGTCACCGGAAGGAGATACTCAACCTGTCCCGCAGCTCCTCAGAGGACTCAGAACCAGAGTGGCAGCCCACAGCAGCAAACTCAAGCCCTGTCGGGATTGAGATGAGATGCACACGTGAGCATCCTTGCAAGATGGAGAAGCAGCGTGGCCAATGGGGCAGCTCTAACAAGAAAATGGTAACAAGGGTCCAGTGGTGAAATCTACGGAGGATAATGGATCTCCAGCCATCCCTGCAAGAGAGAAGCAGAGGTAGACTGGGGCGGCTGGATAGTCAGAGAAGGAGCAGTTCATGTATGAGACTTTCATCTAGAGAACACACACACAACACACACCAACACACACACACACACACGCACGCACGCACCCACGCATGCACGCACAGACACAGACATACACACACGTGCAGACACACACACATGCGCATGCACACACACAGACACAGACATACTCAGACACACACGTGCACACACACACACACAAGCACACAGTGCATCTGTCCACTGAGGGACATGCTGTGACATGCCAATGCCAGCAAATACACCTGACACCGAGATCTTTGTCGTACATGTTTTCTGTTAAGTTGAATCAGGGCTCCCTGGAGAGGCCTGGTGCCAATGGCTCTTCCTGGTGCCAATGGCTCTTCCTGGTGCCAGTGGCTCTTCCGGCCGTCTTGCTCCAGGAAGCAAGGACGACTCAGAGAATCAGAGAAGCCAAGAGGAGAGACAAGTTAGTTTGAAGGGGCCCTCACTGCCTAGTGAGGCAATTTAAGCATCAAAATCAATGACAGTAGCAACAGATTACAACCCGCGTGATGCAACAGCAGAGAACAATTGGATCCTCACTGTGTAAATGAAGTGAATGCTGACTCATGGACGACGCAGCCTCAGCCAGGCAGGGGCACACGCCTCTGATCCCAGCACAGTGCGCTCCAGGATGACCGGGACTACATAGTGAGATCCTGTCTCAAAAAAGAAAGAAAGAAAGAAAAGAAAAGAAAAAGAAAGATTATCCTCAAAGACATTCCCTACAAAATTTTGGTTTTGAGGTGTGTGTGTATGTGTGGTGTGTGTGTGTGTGTGTGTGTGTGTGTGTGTGTGTGCGTGCCTTTTACTTGCATGTATGTTTGCACACCACTTTAGTGCCTTGTACCTGCAGAGGCCAGAAGACGGCATCAGATCCCCCAGAACTGAGTCACAGATGGTTGTGGGCTGACGCGTGTGTGGATGCTGGGAACCAAACCCAAGTCCTCTGCAGGAGCAGCCAGTGCCCTTAGCTGCTGGGCTATGGTTCTGGTCCTCACAAAACCACGTTCTACTGAAAGGCCCTTGTGAGCTGCTGGTGAAAATGTGACTGAAATGACCACTGTGGGAATCAAAAGCCAACACACAGAGCTACACTGTGGACCAGCTGCACCACCACACAAGGGACCCAAGGCAGCGCTCCACACGAGTGCGTGTATGCTGCTGTACCACCCACGGTAGCCAAGAGAGGGATGAGGCCAGCTGTCACAGACGGATAAAAGAAATGTGGTTCTCACATAATGGGGTTCTGCTCAGCTCTAAAGAAGAAGGAGAGAGCGACGCTCACAGGGCAGTGGGTGAATCTGGAGCTCTCCACAACAGGGGAATCTTCCAGAGAGAGCGACGCTCACAGGGCAGTGGGTGGATCTGTAGCTCTCCACAACAGGGGAATCTTCCAGAGAGAGCGACGCTCACAGGGCAGTGGGTGGATCTGGAGCTCTCCACAACAGGGGAATCTTCCAGACTCAAAAAAAGATAACACTGCAGATTTCCTCTCACACGGGCAAACGAGAGTTGTGTGTGCACATGTGTATATATGTGTGTGCGCATGTGTGCATGTGTGTATGTGTGCGCATGTGTGTGGGGTTATGTATGTGCATGTGTATGTGCATGTGTATATGTGTGTATGTAATCTTTGTGTACACGTGCAAAGGACATACAAATAGAGAAGGAACTGTGAGGAGGAAGAAAAGATATAAAGAAAGGAAGAGTGGGGAGCAGAGGGTGTGGGAGATGTGCGCCTCCTTGTGGCCACTGTGGGAACTGCATGCACATAGTGCACAGACACACATGCAGGCAGGTTCACGTACTCGTGTTTAAAAGCGCTTCCCATTGCAAAGGAAAGGAAAACTTCACCCTGATACCCTCTCTGTGCACACAGCTCTTAAGAGATCAGAGTGACCATCACCAATGATGGGATATATCAAACTCTCAGGACCCTGAGAGGATAAGGCATCTCTCTCCTGCCATCCCCATCAGAGATGGGACCTAACCACACAGAAACACCAGAAAAACTGGGGGTGTTCCATGAAGTGACAACCGGTCCCCTTTAAAACTGTCCAGGTCAAGTGACACAGTGACACATGGAACTCCAGTACCTAGATGGCGACAGGGGCATCAGGTCATCCTTAGCTACAGTGAGTTCAAGGCCAGCCTGAAATACACAGGACCCTGCCCCAAAAGCAAACAGTGTCTAGACTAGGTCACAGGGGTCAAACAAAGTCTGAGGAATGTTCCAGATTGAAGGACTTAAGAGACAGAGTGGGGATCCTGAATGTGGTCACCGGAACAAGTGGACTCCTTAGTGGGGTCTAGGACCTTAGTGGTCAAAATGTCCTTGGGTCAGAGTCCTGAACATGACCGTGGTCTACAGAGCAACTACTGTGCTCAAAGGTGACAGGACATCATATTAGCAGTTTGTCTCTCAGTTTCCTCAGGGGTGGAGGCAGGAGGACACCAGAATTGAACTACTTATTTTCTGTACTGGGGATTGAACCTAGGGCCTCCCGCATATGTGCTAGGCCAGTGTTCTGCCAATGAGCGGCATCCCCAGGCCCCTGCTTTCCCATAACCATAGCAACTGCTTGTTTGGTGCCTGTTATATGCTGTGCAGCACTCACAAGTGCTTCTACTGATCCTAATCCTGTAAACCCATGTGATGGGCTACCATGTTACAGGTGAGAGCACCGAGGTTGAAAGAGGTTAAGCCACACACAAGAGCATGGCTCCTCTCTGTTTACTGTACGTCTGAGGACTGCGCCAAGCCCTGGGCATAGACTGAAGAGAATGAATGTGTTCTTCCCCCATAAGGTGGGCAGCCCCGGAGGGACGACAGGACACAGCCACAGTGCAAACAGGGAAATGGTCCCCAGCGGTGATGAAAGGCTGGGAAGGAAGCTAACACAGGTGTGTGTGGGGTGTGTGTGTGTGTGTGTGTGTGTGTGTGTGTGTGTGTGTGTGTGTGTGAACGTGTGGGGCCTCAGGGCTCAGCTTCTCAGTCAGTTGGCAAGTATATGATGAGACCTCAGTAGTGCTCTGTTTGGGGGGTGGGAATGAAGATTTTATGATGTCTGTTTGCTTTTGATAAGATCTTACTCTAACCCAGGCTGACCTGGAATTCACTGTAAATCCCAGGTTGGTCCCCAAATCATGATGATCCTCAGACCTCAGCCTCCCAAGTGTGATTTGTATTTCAAAGAAATTGGGTAGAGGGATATAAGTTGAAAGAGGAGGAAACAGGAGTACAAGAGGCAGGGCCGTGGTGTCACCAGAATCAGTGTCCCAACCCCACAACAGTCGGGCCAATTTCTGGACACTATTTTTAAAAACACTATTTTCTACATTATGTCTACAGGTGTTTTGCCTCCACAAATGTGCGTGTACCATGTGTGTGCCTCAGGAAGGTCAGAAGAGGGTGTTGACTCCCTAGAACTGGAGTTCCAGACTGCTGTGACCAACCACATAGGTGCTGGGAACCGAGCCCAGGTCCTCTGCAAAGGCAGCTGGTGTTCTTACCCGCCAGCCCTCTCCAACCACCTGTAGAACACCTGGCGGACACCTGCAGAACACCTGGCGGACACCTGCAGAACACCTGGTGGACACCTGTAGAACACCTGATGGTCACCTGTAGAACACCTGGTGGACACCTGTAGAACACCTGATGGTCACCTGTAGAACACCTGGCGGACACCTGTAGAAGGTTCTATGGGTGCTTCCCACCCTTCCACACTCCACAAATCTAGATACCCAAGACTCGTGGGCAGTACCCAGAATGAGTGTTGCCCTGGCAACCATGGAAGGAACCATTCCTTCGGTGAATGACAGGCAAGCATTGGTAGATAAATCTCTAGTGTTGCTGCTCGGGAGACCTTTAGCCAGTGAGCCATTTCACGGTCCTTGGAGGATTCCACATGAGTGGGTAGCTGAGGGATTGTGGAAAGTTCAGGCCCCCCCCCAGCCCAGGTCCTCATCTTAGCTGAAGACAGGGGTGACATGCACCCAGGCTCCTAAACTTCAGGCTGGGGAAGACTTTGAAAGGGCCCCCACCTCCAGCTTATCCAACCAAATCTACAGCAATGGTGGCGGTGCCCTGCGTGTTGTCCTGCAGTGTGACCACTGGAGGGCCACTGAACCCTGAAAACGTGGTTTGTGTGACTGAGAGAATGGTTTTTCTTCATTGTATTTACTTTTTCATTATAAGTAATTTTAACAAATTGAAAAACTGAAATGTAAGTGCCCCTGTGAGGCTGATGGCTACTATACTGGACGCTGGAGACAAAGTCCAAAGGCATGACACGCTGACGCCTTCACCTAGTTCCTAAGTTCTCCAAAGAGAGCAAAGCTGACCCTCTGTCTCATGCCCTTGGTGCTCCCCCTCTGAGGGCTCCCTGTAAGGCTCAGCTCTTCTGAGGACCATGTGCTCGCCTGTGTGGCTCTCTCTCCTTCCTGACAGGGTCCCCCTAAGGAAAGAGCCTTCTGGTTGACCTACCTTGCAATCTTCTAAAGAGCCCTTCTACTGTGCCCAGGACGCTCTGCAAGGCTGGGGAGGGAGTCAGATCTACTTCTTGCCAGTTTGGGGACCGAGCCCTGGGGCAGGAGGAGGAAAGGCCTACTGTGAGGCCAGCTGAGCGCCATGTGGCCAGGTCTGTCACAGCCAGCATCACCAGCAGAAAGCCTTGGCGATGGGAAAGGCAGGCTTTTGTGTGCCCTGGAAAGTGAAGAGACCTGTCTCGAGAAAGTTGAATAGAATTCATTCTCCTACATCAACTGCGATGGTCCTTAAGCGGTGACTCCCAGCAACCCTCAGCCGTGGTTGTTCTCCCCTCACCTGTAGATCCACTACAGGTGGATCTTGATCTTGACTTTCCAGCACAGCTGAGTGGTCTTTTGGCCCTCCCCCACCACCGTAGCCCAACCCCATCCTCTCTCACAGTAGTGAGCAGACCTTGTCTGAGATCTCCCCCAACACCTGCTCACTCTCTCACATACACCCTGTCTTGAACACGCTGGGTCAGGTAGGTATGCAAAACAGTGCCCCAAGCTAGTGACTGAACAACCAAGGCTCGTGACACATTCAACCACTCGCAGGATTCAGCCGCCACCTCCCCGGCAGCTGCTGTGGCCTGTGAGGAAGGGGGTGTGTTCTGCAGCCCTTCAGCAGGGGTTCTGAGTACCGACCCAGAACCAGCTGCATGACCCGCCTGGAAATGACAGCGTCTATGGGCTTAGGGTGCAGAGAGAAAGCTACCCCTGGCCCGGGAAACTTAGGGCAGAGGCCGAGCTGACTTATCCACAGCAACAGAGCTGAGCAAGGCGAGGTGTCATTTGTGTTTTGTTCCTGTGACAGAGCACACTAGAAAACAGCAAGGGAGGGTTCGTTTCAGCTCACGGACTGGCGCTCTCAGCCCACGCACCTGGTTTCATCAGGTAAAGACAAGAGCATCGCGGTGCAAAGGCGCTGTGGCCAAAAGGCAGAGAGCTAGAGAGTGAACTAGGGACAAGACAGACCCTTTAAGCCACATAGCGTGTCCTCCCTCCTCTGACCAAGTCACCGCGCTCCTCTCACCAGCCAGACAGCCACAAATCCAACAAAGGACGTTCTAGCAATGAGCTTGGTACCACTAGTGAGCCAATCGCTTCTCAACAGCGCCACCTGCTGGTCAAGCAAAGCCATGCACTGACGAGCCCGCCTGGCTCTGCAGAGCAGGACCCAGGAGCTGCTTACTCAGCTGCCGACCCAGGGGGACAGCCACTGAGTGACAAGCACCTTAGATGAGGACTCTTGTCACAGTGACGTCACTGATGTCAACAGGTGTTTCACGTGGCCAAGTCACGGACACACCCAACCAAAGATCAACGGGATGAGTAGAGGAGAAATCCCTCAGGCTTACACAGGGCCACTTAACATCCTGGTTCCTATAAAAATCCTAGCATGGGGGGTGGACACAGAGCTTGGGCGCCATGGGTTCAGTGTCCTGGTGGGTACTACGCTATCATGGGTCGAGCCCATATGCTTTTTATGAGCTTAGATGAGCCACTTACCCCTTAGGGTAGGTGTTGTTGGGACAGACACAGCAGTGTGTCAGTGTCCTCCGGTTGAGTGAATAAAAACAGAATTGTACAGAAAGGTGATATGGTGGGGGGTGGGGCTAAGGTGATATGGTGGGGGGCGGGGCTAATGAACTCCAATCACTTTTTACCTTTGGGGGTCAGCGGCTGCTGTCAGACTGCTTGGATTAAGACGTGCTTGGGGAACTACTGGGCATGCTACAGCGTCACCTTCCGTGAGGTCAAGTCTCATGCTGTCCGGGGGGTGTGGGTTTGAGGACACAGACATATTGGCTAACTCCATCTCATTTCACAGGCCCCAGGAGCATCACTGTTGAGTGTGTGGCTCTAGACCAGGCTGGCCTCGAACTCACAGTGATCCGTCTGCCTCTGCCTCCCGAGTGCTGGGGTTAACGGTGCTCCTCACAAGAGCCATAGACCATCTAACGAAAACCATCACAGCAGGCGCGAGAAGTCCCCTTTTGAGTTTTTTGGTCACGCTTATCCAAGAGACTCCAAAGCATTACAGATGACTGCTGTTGCCCATGCCTCTCCCCCAGAGGTGGAAGGTAAGTCCCTGTTGCTGCAGACACCATGCACGTCAGACACAGGACCCAGGGGAACCCTGATCTGGAGGCCTCCACCCTGAGGGCTGGCTTTCATGGTCCAGAGGTGTTGTGTAAGGTTCCAAAGGAAGGAAGCAAGCAGCCAGCAGCCCTACCCAGGTGCGATGCCTACGAACCACAGCATGACCACCATGGCACTGGTATCACTCAGGGTGCAGTAGTGGCACTCATATCTTGGCAGCCACCAGCAGCCCTCTAATGAGACTTGCAGCCGTCAACAAGCCAGCACAATCCCTAACTACACTCTAGATATTTGCCCTTATACCCAACCTCAAGGAATACTCCTCCCCCTCATCAAGGCAGACACAGACCATTATACAAAAACCACAGCCAATCAAAACGGGAGCTGTGGGGCTGCATACACAGTACAACTCTGCACCCAGGGCTCAGGGAACATTTCAGAAGAGGGGGCAGAACGCATGTGAAGGCCAGAGGACCTGGGGGTATGCCTTGAGACTGCATCTCTTAGGAATGCCGGAAGCTACACGCATGAATGCTCATCAACATGGCCGCCTCACGTGACCTGACCAAGAAAGACGCATGAGTAGACATGCTAAGGTAAACAATGGACAACTCACAAGGCTTCACGCGCAGGCAACTAAGGAACGCTGAGGGCGGGAGAGGTAGCCTTCCCGGGCAGGCGGAGAGCACAGCAACTGGTTGTCTAATACCAGCCGGTCAGCCCGGAGGTGGCAGGGGGTAGGGGTGGGGGTGGGGAGGAGGCTCAGCAGACAAAGCACTGCTCGCCAGAGGACAAGCTGACTGTCACCCATGGCAAAGCTACCCACCACCGCTCACCTGTTTCTGATGTCTTGTCACCCGCAGCATGGCTCACACAGGTGTCTTTTGAGAATGGCATGGAAGGGGAAGGGGGGGGAGTGCACAGGGAGGGGAGGTGGGAGTGCACGGGGGGGGGGAGTGCACGGGGGGGGGGCAGGGATTGGGGGAGAGGGAAATGCTGGCAGCACAGGTGGCCTCAGGCTGGTGGGCAGCTGGGAGCTGAAGGACATGGACCACCAATTCCTCCAAGAGTCTGGAGAACCCAGGAAATCTGTTCACTCCTTCCCTGCTGTGGGAAAGGACGGGGGAAACGCCCACTCCCCAGAAGATACAGAGGCGGACACCGCTTTATATTGCGAGGAAAGGTAACGGCCGAGAAGTACAAATTATTTACAGTGTACTTCCTGAACCCAAAGAAACATTCAGCTTTGTTTTGTTTTGTTTTTTGTTGTTTTGGGTGTTTTTTTGTTTTGTTTTGTTTTGCACAGGCCTGAAACCAAAGCATAACTTACATCAGTACATCAAACTTAGCAGCACCTTTGTTCTCCCCGCCTTACAAAAACACGCTCACTCTCCATAATTGACTCAAGGCCAGGCTGAGTTCACACTCACATCACCACGGGAGGATGCCCGACATGGGGAAGAGGCTGCCTCCGCCAGAGGCGATTCCCTCAGTGGCAGAGGGGGCAGAGAAACCCCCACAGGCACAGTCTGTGGAGACTCATCCGCCTCTGCCCACGGCACACGGACCCCAAAACTAGCCTCCTTTTACTGAACGTGTCTTTCAAGATAACCTGACAGAATCAAAGACGGTGCTAGAAAAGCCTACGGGCGGGAACTACGTCTGGGTTTATGCACTGTTTTAGCCAAGTACACAGTAACTCCTCAATAAATGCTGGTTGGGAGGAGGCAGGAGAGAGGGAAAGAAGTGTGTGTGTGTGTGTGGAGGTCTCTGCAGGATGCAAGCGTTACCTGTGCCACAATACTGCTGTGTAACAAGCATGGCGGTCTCTTTTCTCCTCTGTGCCTTCGCACATGCTGTTCCCTCTGTCTGGAAAGCACTTCTTACTCTCAACCCAGCTCCCTCAACTCCTCCCCCTGCTGTAAACACCAATAGAAATGCTCCTTCTTCCTAGACTTCCTGCCCCGCCGCCACCACCAATCAGTCATCCTGTAGAAAGCCCACGGCCACTTTTGACTCTGTCTTAGGACACGGTCTCACTCACTCACTGCACACCAGCCTTCCTGACTTACCGGCACCACGGGGCAGACCTGCGTGGCTGGCAGAGCTTGCGTGACACCCCAGGTACAATCCTTAGCACTGCACAAGCTGGACATGGTGGCATATACACCTACAACCAGCACTCAGGGGGCGGAAGTAGCTGGATCTGAAGATCAAGGTCGTCCTCAGCGGCATAGGATGCGCTCGAGGTTGTTATCTGGGCACCCTTTGCCTGTCCAGATTGACACCTAGAGTTAACATGACTTCCAGGCCAGAACCACAGATTGTTCAGATGACAAAAAACCAAAACAAACCAGGGTCCTGTGGTTGAGCCCTCTAGAAACAGGCGCTAAGCAAACATTGGTGTCCTGTTAGGGTGCATTTAGGGCAGGAACCTGGAGGCAGGAGCTGATGCAGAGGCCATGGAGGGGTGCTGCTCACTGGCTTGCTCCCTATGGCTTGATTAGCCAGCTTTTTTTTGTTCCCCTTGGTGTTTTTTCAAGACAGGGTCTCTTTGTGTTAGCCTTGGCTGTCCTGGAGTCTCTTTGTAGACCAGGTTGGCCTCGAACTCACAGCGACCTGCCTGCCTCTGCCTCCCGAGTGCTGGGATTAAAGGTGTGCGCCACCACGCCCGGCCCCTACAGCCTGCTTTCTTACAGAACCACAATGGGATGGCCCCTCCCCCATCGACCACTAATTGAGAAGATGCCCTACGGGCTTGTCCACAGCCCGATCTTATGGAGGCATCTTCTCGGTTGAGGACAAGGACGGAGCACGTGTGCCATGGTGCACAAGTGGGTGCCAAGAGAAACAGCTTGGGTGCCAGTCCTCAGCTTCCGCCTTGTTTGAGGCAGCGTCTCTGGCTCTCTGGTGCGCACTCCAGTCTAGCTAGCCCCTGAGCCTCCTGTCTGGGTGTGCTGAGGTTGCTGAAGCCTGGGGTGACAGCCATTCTGAACAAGTTCCCCAGCTTGTGTGGATCCCAGCCCACGGTTGTTGGTTTAAGAAGAAGAGGTTGCCTGGGCACTCAGCTTATATCTGGTCTCCCCTTAAGAACTCCCAAATGCCACCAACTCTCTGATTAGGGCCAAGCTCATGTCCCAAATAAGCCCTTCAAGTATTTGGCCAAAGCTCTCCCAGGAAAATCTCTCTGAAAGAGAGGCATTCCTATTAGAAAGCTTGGCTTCCTTGGCCTGCATTCATTTCCATGGCCCCTGTTACTATGACAACACAGAGCTTTGGGGAACCTGGATAGACCAAAGAGACAGTGCGGTATGGAGCCCCTCTGCCCTGCCCTGGCTGCCTCGAGCAGCTAGCTCAGAGGGTCTAGAGAAGCCAGAGATTATGGGGGTGGCTCCCCTGGGGACCCCTGCAGCCTGACTTACCATCTCTAAGCAGGAGGAGGAGGGAGAGCCCCTAGTCATATCCTGGTGAGGCTGAGAGCACATTGCACACCTGAGCCAGTCTCCATGTTAACAGGACTGCATCGTTAGGCTTTTCCAGCCATGTAAGAGTCAGTCGTTCAGGGGCTGGAGAGATGGCTCAGTGGTTAAGAGCACTGTCTGCTCCTCCAGAGGTCCTGAGTTCAATTCCCAGCAACCACGTGGTGGCTCCCAACCATCTATAATGTGATCTGATGCCCTCTTCTGGCCTGCAGGTGCACATGCAGATAGAGCACTCATGTACATATAAATAAATCTGCTTTAAAAAAAAAAAAGTCATTCAGCTGGGAAAGCCTCTGGTGACCAGTGAGTTTCCTCAAACTCAGATAAACCCCACCCCTGCAGAAGCTCCTGACCTGGATCAAGGAAACTGGGCCACTCCACAAAATTGCTGCTGGGCCTGGTGAGGGACAAGGCCAAGGTGTAGGGTTGGAGGGTCCAAGATGGCCATCGTAGCCCCTTCCTCATTATGAGGCACAGGCAGCCCTCCCACACCAAGCAAATGTAACAGCACATGGCTTCCAAAGATGAATCATAGTAGACACTGCCCGAAAAATAAAGTGGAGGCAGGCAGATCTCTCTGAGTCCTGGGCCAGCTGGAGCTACACAGTGAGAGCCTGTCTCAAAAAACAAAAAATTGCACTCTGTCTTTGGTTTTTGTTGTTGTTGTTTGTTTTTTTATTGTTTTTCAAGACAGGGTTTCTCTGTGTAGCCTTGGCTGTCCTGGACTCGCTTTGTAGACCAGGCTGGCCTCGAACTCACAGTGATCCACCTGCCTCTGCCTCCCGAGTGCTGGGATTACAGGTGTGCACCACCACGCCCGGCTGACACTGCACTCTTGAGGACCCCACCAACACACTTTGAGAAGACTTGAGCATGGAGAGACCCTGGACAGTGGAGCTGAAGTGCATGAGCCCTTAAGGCCTTGCAGAGAGGGCTCCAAGGCCCAGACAAGCCTTCAGACACTGCAGGGCGCAACCCATGCTCTCTAGGCCTAAGAGACACCACAGTCTCCAATGGTCCAGCTGAACGCTCTTGTGTTTGTGTTTGTGTTTGTGTTTGTGATGCGTGTGTGTGATATGTGTATATGTGTGTGTGTGATGAATGTGTGTGATGTGTATGTGATATGTGTGATGTATGTGTGTGCATGTGATATGTGTGGTGATATGTGTGATGTATGTGTGTGTGTGATGTGTGTGTGATGTATGTGTGTGTGCATGTGATGTGTGTGTGTGATGTGTGCGCGTGTGCATGCGTGCGTGCGTGTGATTGTGTGTGATGTATGTGTGTGTGCGCGCACATGCGTGCGTGCGTGTGATGTGTGTGTGTGATGTATGTGTGTGTGCGTGCACATGCGTGCGTGCGTGTGATGTGTGTGTGCAGCCTCAATTGGGTTTGTCTTTCAGAACCATGACCTCTCCCTCCACTGGAGAAACATGACAGGCAGAGGTGCGGAAACATAAAGACTTGCGTTTGGTTTTTCATAATGAGCATATTTTCCATGCAGCCATTTTCTAGGTTCTTTGTCATGTGTCAAAGTAAGCATTTAAAAAACAAAACCAAAAAGCCTCCTCCTCCTCCTCCTCCTATGTGTGCCCCAAGGAGGCAATTTTACCTAGTACAGAATGCTTAAGAAGGAGAAAGCCAGCTTCTCAATATCACTTCAGGGACCATATTTTGTGCATTCAATGTAGCTGAGCTCAGCAAAGAAAAAAACAAAACAAAAAACCGACACACATCAGCATCTCCAGGGGAAGGACTGGGAGAGGGTCGCCATTCCAGGGGAGCTACCACCCCCTGCTGTCCGCCAGTTTCTCTCAGATTACAGACAGGCCCACAGGCATGCCTGCTGTTTAAAATTCTGGAAATTTCACCTAACAATGCAGGCTTGATGAGTCTTGAGAAGCTGGGACTTCCGGGACGGGGGGGGGGGGGGAGGGGGGGGGGAGACGTCGTTAACTGTCAGACTGAACTGAGCATAAGAGCTGTGGGTTGGGGCTCAGCATCTGCAGAGGGAGCCCTGTGCTCTCGAGGGTCCCCACCAACCCCAGCCCTCCCTCAAAACCGGATTTGCCTCCCGTGGCCTAAATCCATCAGAGATTGTTTATGGGCCCTGAAAATAGGAAATATCTCTTAAGTCTGAGTGCCTCTGCCCCAAAACTTCAGAGGGTCAGTGACTTGCCCCGGGGGTGGTGGCCTTGCGTGTGAATGGCCATCAGTCTGGCCTGAAAGCCCTCTGGTCTTCTGTGACAGCAACTGCCCCCCCACACACACACATACACTAGTTGCCTCCTCTGTGAAAGACGTTTTACAATGATATTACTACTTTAGGGCGTCAGAATGAAGCCTCAGAGGCTGCTGAATTGTGTTGAAGACCCCTGAACAAAGGTTAAACACAAGCAGCTCTGCTGGCCAGTGTTGTGCCAACCTGACACTCGCTAAAGCTGCGGTTCTCAACCTTCCTGACGCAGTGAATACACTGTAACATTATACTTTAAACACCCCCAAAGCATTGCAGTGAATACACTGTAACATTATACTTTAAACACCCCCAAAGCATAAAATGATTTTGTTGTTATTTCGTAACTCTCATTTTGCTACTGTTATGGACTGCAATGCAAATGTCTGATATGCGACTCCAGGCTGAGAACCACCGCTAGAGTCATCTGAACGGAGGGAGCGTCAATAGAGAAGATGCCTCCATTAGATCCAGCTGTGGGGCATTTTCTTAATTAGTGACTGATGGGGGAGGACCCAGCCCATTGTGGGTGGTGCCTTCCCTGGGCTGGTGGTCCTGGATTCTATGAGGAAACAAGCTGAAGCCAGGCAGTGGAGGCACACGCCTTTAGTCCCAGCACTCAGGAGGCAGAGGCAGGCAGATGTATTAAGTTCGAGGCCAGCCTGGTCTACAGAGTGAGTTCCAGGACAGACAAGGGCTACACAGAGAAACCCTGTCTCAAAAAAACCAAAACAAAAGCAAGCAGGTCGAGCAAGCCAGTAAAGCAGCCATCCCGCCTCCAGGTTCCTGCTATTAACAGTTCTTTTCCTGACTTCCTTCAGTGACAGTGATGGGCGGTGCAAGCTGAATAAACATCCACACCCCTCCCCCACCCCCCACTTGCTGTTTAGTTACGGTGTTGTAGCAACATTTGAGGTGCTTTGTGGTGGTGGTGGTGGGAGTTTTGTTTTTTGAGACAGGGTTTCTCTGTGTAGCCTTGACTGTCCTGGACTCACTCTGTAGACCAGGCTGGCCTTGAACTCACAGCGATCCACCTGCCTCTGCCTCCCGAGTGCTGGGATTAAAGGCGTGCCCCACCACCGCCTGACATGTCTTAGCAACATTGACGCACTAAGACAATCACCAGCCTAGTTCAGTAGTCCAAGAACTCTACAGTTTTTCTTTCTACTGGTGTTTTCAATTCGACAGTAGCAGTTTTTCTGGAACAATTACTCTGTGCCACAGTGTAGGGCTGCGGGGTGGGAAACTGAGGGCCAGGTCCTAGATATAAACAGGGAGCCCAACAGATGAGGATAGAAGCTGCTCCCTCACCTCACAATGTTCCCCCGGTGTCTGTCACAACAGGTGACTCCAGCCTTAACTCCCAACTCCAGTCAGGACCTGGGCACCGTGCTCTGTACGAGACCCAGGATGAGGCTCATGAAGGTACAGTCGGGGCTTCCTCGGGACGGGGCAGCCTGCAGCTCTGGAACTTTCTTCTGTGGAGGAAAAAATAATAATAATAAAGTAATAACCTGGTGTTTTTCAGATTCTGGCAGGCTGGGTGTGTTGGTCACAACGTTAACCTCATCACCTGGGAGGCAGAGGCAAGAGTTTGAGGCCAACCTGGTCTACATAGTGAGTTTGAGGCCAGCCAGGGCTACACAGAGAAACTCTGTAGAACAACAGAAAAAAAAAAGCAGCTCTATAATGACAGGCTATACTCATCAGATGTGCCTCTCCTCAGACATACAGACTCACACTTGAAACCCCAGAGAAGGAAATATGGTTACCACCCAGGAGGTTGGAGCCAGCCTGAGCTACACAGTGAGTTCCGGGCCAGTTTGGGCTACAGTTTCAAAATAAAATAAAATTGTAAAAAGGTTCCGTCAGCACATTACCTGCAGGTGATAGAAGTGGCAAACTCTTGACTGGCACCCTCAAGTCAGTCTGCAAGCGGCAGAGCTGGGATTTGAACCCAGGGCCGTGTGGCCCCACAGGAGAGTCCCAAATCCAGAACCTGAGTGCTACAGCAGGTGGGAGCCAGTGGGTGGAAAAGAACCCTTGCCACCAGGCTCCGTGACCTGAGCACAAACCCACAAACCCATACGGTGGAAGGAAGAAAGCCCACGTTTGCAAGCTGACCTCTGTGCACGCGCACACAAACGTATCATAAAACTTTTTAAAATTAAGATAGACGGACGGTTGTCCCATGGTGCCGCTGGGTCACAAGAGGCTGAGGGCACAACCTGAATCTGTGGGCCGCCTGACTAAGCCCTCATCGCGGCGTTCGCTGGAGCGGGGGCCCTGGATGCCTCGTTTCCGTGCTTGTGCGTTAAGACAGAGGCTTCAGCTCTGCACCGAAGAACGCTACGTGGTAGCCAAAAGGCCATAACTGGCCGCTCCAAAGAATGCAAACTAAAAAGGCTGCACTATGAGACCCTGTCTCGAAAACAAAAACAAGCTAGAGAGAACAAGAGAGGGGAAACAAAAAGGACAAACGCCGGAACCGGGACGACGAAGTGGAAATCCTTGGGTGGCGTGGCTACCGCCATTGCACACTAGAGAAACTGAGGCACAGGCTAGAGCCTGGCAGCTGTTGATGGAAAAGGAGCCAGGACGCGAGCGCCCCCCACTGGCCGGTGGCCCCGGCTCCGCCCCCTGCCGCCGATTGGCTGCTGCGGGCACGAGACTCACACAAACGCAGCCAATGGGAGCGGCACACGGCGCGCCTTTCCCGGGGAGGCGGAGACGAGGGGGAGAACCCGGAAGCGTGACGGACCGACAGGTGGAAAGAGCCAATCCGCCGCGGCGAGGGCGGCGGGCCGTCCAATGGCGAGGCGCTGGGGGCGGGGCCGACGGCCGCGGCGGCGAGCAACGGCCGCGCGGGTTTGGATGGTGCGGCGGGCGCGAGCCACGGACCGGTTCGCAGAGGGACCTTGCAGCAGGCCTTGCGGGGAAGCCTCTCCCAGCCTCAGTTTCCCCCTTCGAGAATAAGCCCAGCATGCTGGGCTGGCGCAGCTGCACAGGCCGCGCGCAGTGATGACGTGGCGGGTAAGGCCCTGGAGCCACGGCACCGCCTGTCAGAACCGCGGCGTCCCTCATCTGTAAACCGGAGCTACAGGTAGCTTGCTCTTCATAGGGGGCTGGCAGCATGCAAGGCTAGCGGCCCAGCGCAGTGCTCGGCGACACCATAGTTGCCCAATAAATGCTTATTGTTGGCAAGATGGCGTTTGCATACCTGACCCTTCGCTCCCCGTGCCAGCCCCAAGCTTGTGTCCGCCCTCACTAAGGTGAGGCATCACCCGCTGTTGTTGTTGCCCGGGCCAGGAAAGGAGAGCCAGAAGGGACACAACACTGTGAGCGGTGAGGCGGCTTTCGTGTGGTAACTTAAGGACACCTGATGTTTGTGCTCTTAGCGAAGAGTGTGGCGTGTGTCCGCGGGCGTGTGCAGGAGTGACGGCCCAAACACTGGGGGACACTTGTAGGGAAGTGCACCCTGGTGGGTGCCGGGACTTGACTTCTCTGAGCCCCTTTTTCCCGCAACTGGGAGGGGGTGGTGGAAACATCACCTCCTGGGGTCGTAGTCTAACATCATATATAGCAAGTGCTCAGTAAATGCGTTAGATGCCTATCACACTCCCCAGGAAGAGGTAGAGGCTAGCGTGAGCCGTCCCAGGCTGCCCCTTCCCCTCCCCTTCTCCCTGGTGGTCCCTAATGAATTAGGAGGTTTGGTGACCACGTTGCCTGGTAACAGGTCCACTTCCCTGCCTCATCCTCTACAACGCTTGGTTCCTCACAGATCCCACTTTTGGCCTGTGCGGCGCAGCCCTTAGTCCAGATGCCCCTCATGCCGATGGCGTCAGTGATGGCGGTGGCTGAACCCAAATGGGTCTCGGTCTGGAGCCGTCTACTGTGGCTGGCCCTGCTGAGCATGGCTCTGGGCTCACTGCTGGCCCTGCTGCTGCCGCTGGCAGCTGTGGAAGAGCAGTATCTAGCCGTGCTTCGAGGCTTCCACCTGCTCAGGAGCAAGCTGGACAGGGTCACCAAGGGCACCTGCCCTTCCACAGAGCTAAGCGTCACCTCCGGAGGCATGGGGCTGCTGACGGTCAAGACTAAGGCATCTGCAGGTGAGCGCACAGGCTATGCCGCCCTTGTCAGTCAAGATAGGTCTTTATAGAGCACCTGCAGCATCCTGTGTGTAGGCATGACGGTGTTCCGGTGAATGAGGCAGTTCACAACAGGTGTCCCAGGGGGTGGAGGGAACCCCACAAAGAGTGGGGCCTGGGCAGCGTCTCAGCTCTAAGTGGGAGTGGTTCAAGGAATGCATCTGAGAAAACAACCCTCAGGCCAGAAACCAAAGGGGATGGAGCTGGGAGACCCCTGAGGAATTCTGGGAAGCTGAGTGTGGGTGCTCACCCTCAAAGGCAACACAGATCTGGGAAGAGGGCGGGATCCGAAGTAAGGACCCTCCACTAGGCGAGCCCTGAGAGCAGTGACCAGTCACTCTGCCTGCCGCTGCTGACTGGGTGCCAACAGCACACTGCCCCCAGTGGTGACAACCGGGCATTACCACAAACAGTACCTGAGTGGAAGGCGCTTGTGGGTCCCGGGCCTACAGGGGAGGGGTGGACACCCTGAGCAGCCGAACTGGAGGTGGGGGAGCAGAGGGGGAATAGTAAATGCCCAGACTGCCCGTGTCCAGGCAGAAGGCGGGTGCCTCCCAGCGTACAGAGTGGCTGGGAACACTGGACATGTCTAACACAACTGGCATGCCTGGTGGTGTCCCCAGGAGACCTGCAGCCCACGCTCCTCATCAGGCCTCTTTGGCTCTCTTCCAGCAGGGAAGCTGGAAGCCAAGGCCGCGCTGAACCAAGCCCTGGAGATGAAGCGCCAAGGCAAGAGGGAGAAAGCCCACAAGCTCTTCCTGCACGCCCTCAAGATGGACCCCGGCTTCGTCGAGGCGCTCAATGAGTTTGGCATCTTCTCAGAAGAAGGCAAGGACATCATCCAGGCAGATTACCTGTACACCAGGGCACTGACCATCTCCCCCTTCCACAAGAAAGCGCTGGTGAACCGGGACCGGACGCTGCCGCTGGTGGAGGAGATCGACCAGAGGTACTTTAGCATCATTGACAGCAAAGTGCGGAAGGTCATGTCCATCCCCAAGGGGAGCTCAGCGCTGCGCAGGGTCATGGAGGAGACCTACTACCACCACATCTACCACACGGTGGCCATCGAGGGCAACACCCTCACCCTCTCGGAGATCAGGCACATCCTGGAGACGCGCTACGCGGTGCCCGGGAAGAGCCTGGAGGAGCAGAACGAGGTGCTCGGCATGCACGCGGCCATGAAGTACGTCAACACCACCCTGGTGTCCCGCATCGGGTCCGTCACCATGGACGACATGCTGGAGATCCACAGGAGGGTGCTAGGGCACGTGGACCCAGTGGAGGCGGGCAGGCTGCGGAGGACGCAGGTCCTGGTGGGACAGCATGTCCCGCCCCATCCTCGGGATGTGGAGAAGCAGATGCAGGATTTCACACAGTGGCTCAACTCGGAGGACGCCATGAACCTGCACCCGGTTGAGTTCGCAGCCTTGGCCCACTACAAACTTGTGTACATCCACCCCTTCATAGACGGCAATGGGAGGACCTCCCGCCTGCTGATGAACCTGATCCTCATGCAGGCCGGGTACCCGCCCATCACCATCCGGAAGGAGCAGAGGTCCGAGTACTACCACGTACTGGAAGTTGCCAACGAGGGCGACGTGCGGCCTTTCATCCGGTTCATTGCCAAGTGTACGGAGGTCACGCTGGACACGCTGCTCCTCGCCACCACTGAGTACTCCGTGGCACTGCCGGAAGCCCAGCCTAACCATTCTGGGTTCAAGGAGACACTTCCTGTGAGGCCCTAGCCACTGGGCGGCAGGGGAAGCCAGGAGATGGCATTCAGAGAGCGCTTGCTTCCTAGAAAGATAGCTCGCCCTGGCAGCAAAGGAGACCTTTAAACATTCTTTACCTCTGCATATTTTTTAGTTGAGAAAGAAAACTAAATTATTGGGCCTGTCTTTAGGGTAATTTATAGTTGAGCCAAGTTATTTATTTTTTTGAGTGAGCAAGCTAGCAGTGCTGGCTGTGGCCACCGTCTGTGGTGACCCAGCACCCAGGGAGGCAACAGTGCTTCTCTCATGTGATGAGCCTGGGTGGCTGGCAGAATTTGCACTAAGGGTAGAGGCAGGGGAGCCAGATCTGTGGGTGGACCCCGGGGCCAGAGGTGTCCTGTGACCTCAGGGCAGGGCTGCACTCCCTGAGCTGAGGCAGGCTTCCGTCCCTGGGAGGCCGCAGTGCCAGGGGAGACTATTCTCCTGAGGAGGGCGGCGGCCAGCGTGGCTTTCCCTTATCTTCTCTTGTACTTCACTTGCATTAACTGAGACCAGATGTCTTAGGCCAAGAGTTCTCCAAGCTTAGTGCGCTACTCCGTCAGCCATAAAGCTCGTAGTCTGGGGGTGCGGCTTAGTGGTAGAATGCTACCCAGCATGCACCATGGCCTAGGCACCTTCCCTAACATTACAAAATGTTACCACAAATAAGCAGTTCTGGTAAAAATAATTAAGACCAAGCAAATACCTGTGACCACAGCCCTCCTTGCTCCTTGGTCCTGTGGTTCTAACTCCCTATAAAGCCATCACAGGGTCGGGCACCCCCTCGGGTGGGTACACTGATGGTGTCGTGCCTGTTATAAATGTGTTTCAAAGATGTCGTCTTAGAAAAATACTTTTCAATCATACATGGCCAAGTGCCAATCTGACTGCTGCTATTTAGACTCATGATGGCGAGAAATGGCTGTTTTGTTCTGGAGACAGCTTATGGTGTTCACACCCCAACTCTCTTTGTTTGATGGTCAACTCACACAGGGGTCAACTCTCCCCCTAGGTGCTGCCAACCGACGTCCCCAGTGTTTAGAAGGTACTCAGTGGCAGCTGTCTGAGGGGCTGAGAAAAACAAGTGTAAAGATGTGTGGATGCAGTACCACAACAGCTCCGCAAGCCTGCAGCGGCCAATGCCACACTGCACGCCACTGTGTGGAAGGAAGCACAGCCCCCAGCGCCTCCCTTTCTCTGCACACCAAATCTCACAGGATGCTTGCTTTGTCCTGCAGTGAGAACCTGCACTTTAGCTACGTGTGAAAGATACTATTTTAACAAATTACTGGTTCTAATAAAGTATTTTATTACATAAACATTGATTGTGTTGTCTTATCCAGGGACTTTTCCGAGCTGCCACTGTGCATCTTGTTCTGCGAACACACCCCAGAGGGTCACAGCAGCTCAGCAGATGCCTGCCTAGTTCCCTGGCTGAGTTTTCTTCACGGGTGTTTACTGGGTAGCACACATGCAGACCTTCCACCACGTGGCTCAGAGCTTTCCCTGGCTGTCAGGCTTCCAACAGACAGCAGCCCCTGCCCCGTCACCGGGCCTGCCCTGAGTTAAATTTACTAAGTTTTTAACCAGATTTAAAATGATCCAGTAGGTCCTGCTGGCACGTGGAAAGGCTCAGCTGTACCATGAACCCTGTGGAGAGCAAGAAGTCATACCTGGGGACTGGCCACAGTAAGACCAGGCAGTTTGTGACACTAGTAGGAAAGCCACGTGAACACAATGGGATTCGCTCACACGCCAGTCTTCTCAGTACACACCCAGGCACACACTCCCTGAGCTGCCTCGTAGGCTCCCTTAGAGATGGACCCAGGAGGAAGCCATGCCACAGCGAGGCTCCTGCGATCCATAGCTACTATCCAACTGGAAAGCGATGCCTGGGAAAGGTCTCTGTGTTACATGAGATGGCGGAGGACCTGCATCTTAAAAACATGTACAGGAAGGGTCAACTAACGGTTACCAGGCAGGAGCTAACCCTGGGCGAGGTCCTCTCGGCATCACCTGTAGCGCAGTCTGTACTGCCCGCCCGTCATCTCTTAGAGACGCTGCCGCAGGGCAGCTGATGAGCACACCTCTGTCTGGAAAGGAGAGGAGGGCCAGGAGCTGAAATACTGAGAGCTCCAGGGCGCACACAGTGGTGGCTACACTTCAAACACTGTTGAGGGGCTGGAGAATGGCCCGGACACTGAGAGGCCTTGTTGCTCTTGCAGGGGACCTGGGTTCTGTTCCCAGCACCCACCCCCATGGCAGCTCACAACCACCTACAAGTCCAGTTCCACGGGATCCCTCTTCTAAATTCCATGGCCTACGCACGCATGTGTCACTCTTACATACATGCCGGCAAAACTCACATTTTTTTAAAAAGGATTTTTCAAAATGTTAAGTTTTAAAAGAACAAACCAACTTCGGGCTGGGAGGCAGATGGTCTACCCGGTGAAAGGCCTACCCAAGGCAACCAAGCTGTCCTGGGATCCCACCGTGGGTGAGCGCCTTCTGACCTTGTCCACCAGCACAGCCCGGCAGTGCACACCACAGCAGGGGCTGGAGAGATGCTCGGTGGCTAAGAGCACTTGCTGCTCTTGCAGAGGACCCAGGTTGAGCTGCAGGGGACCCATCAATGCCCTCTTCTGGATTCTACACACATGGCGCGCGCACACACACACACACACACACACACACACACACACACACACACACATTGATCCGCATATACATAAATACAAAACAAAAAATAATTCTCCTTCGAAGATTTTAAATGTAGGGCTAGGGATGCAGGCAGAGGGCTTGCCTAGCATACACGAGGCCCAGGTTCTATTACTAACATCTACACAGAGGAAAGGAAGCCTGACTGATGCGCACACACGCACGCACACATGCCATGCAGGAGCAACATCCAGCACATACAGGGCTCCTTCATGTTTCTTCCAAAGTGCTTTTACAGTGAGCCCCGTCCCCACCGCGCTCCCTGGCCCTCCTGAAGGGCTTTCAGGTAGGAAGTGTAAGTCCTTCCAGCAGTGTCAGCCTGCCAGAACTCCAATCTGAGTCACTGCATCACTGATGGTATAATCCAAGTGACGCGGGGCTGATGTGCACACATTCCTGAGGAAAGCAGGTGCATCCATGTGACACCCCCCCCACTGTAATGAACACACACCCAGCAGCACCTCGAAAGGCGACTGTAAGAGAACTGCAGTTTAATAAACAAAGCTAATGGGGGAACTCAACTCTGCACTAGACATGGCATTTAGACACAAGTGCTTGCACAGAGGACGTAGGTCTTCAGTCATCAGGCTAAGAAAATGGTCCACAACAGGTGGTGCACACAATTCCTCTATGAATAAATGTCGCAGACATTCCACTTTAAGGGAACATAAAACAGTCAAGGTGTCAATTACAAATACATAATAAAAACCCACAGCCTCTTTGGAAAAACCCATCAACGTGTCCTCGGTGACGCCCGCAGCCACACCTCACTGAACAAGACACTCTGATGAGTGAAGGACAACTTCTATTTCATTGTTTAGACTCAAGGAGTGATGGGCGTGCGTGCTATGTGGAGCTGGGGGAGGGAGTTCGTAGAAAAAGGGCCAGAGGTGGTGAAAGCATCAGGACAAGTGGGTCCCCAAAACCAGGTTCCCTCCTTGTTAGGACACTCAAGTACCTTGGGACAGCCTGTAGAGTGGTTGGCCTCCGCCCTCAATGTGAGGGAACATTCCTCACCGCCACGCTCAGTATGGGCTTTCTCTTCCCGTGGGAGCCCAGGTGAGAGCCCAGCCCTTGTCTCCAGGGCCCGCAGCGCCGGCCTGGCCAGCACGAAGGAGTAAGTAAGGCATTTCCCATCTCGCAGAGTCCTGCTCACTTTCTCAGAAGCAACTTTGCAAAATCAGCATTGGACATCTTAGGAGCCTCGGTGGCCACAGAGGTAGAGCCTGCTGGCCCCGGAGCTGGGCCGTTCTCAGCCTGAGGAGCAGCACTCTGGCGCTGCAGCGCCCGAGGAAGTAGAGCCAGTTGTGTCCTTCCCTTCCCGCGCCTACAAGAGTAAACATAAGGACCCTTCAGAAGCATGGCCTCATGGCCCCAGCTGGACAGGTGTGCAATGGTGAGACCTGTGGCTGGCCCGGCATGTACACGGCTGAGCTCTAACCTAGCACCCAGAACAGAAAGCAAAGGAACCAGGTGCCCCCTGCCCTTAGCTCCAACAAGGCAGTGACAACACTCGGGCAAGCTGCCTTCTCTACACCAATATTAAAACAAGTAAGCAAACAAGCTGAGGGGCTCTTGAGATGACCCAGGCTCAGTCCCCAGCACCCATAAGGCACTGACAACATTTTGTTAAGTCCAATTCTAGGGGATCTGACACCCTCTTCTGACGTCTGCAGGCACTGCACACAAATGGCATGTGGACACACAGGTAGGCAAGATACTCATAACACATAAAATAAATGTAAGTAACAAAATTTCTTTAAGAAAATGGGCTGAGCAAGGCCTGGAAAGGAAGGCAGGAAGCAGTGGCCTCTGCTTCCGT
This sequence comes from Acomys minous, assembly GCF_964271855.1. NCBI lineage: Eukaryota > Metazoa > Chordata > Mammalia > Rodentia > Muridae > Acomys > Acomys minous. The sequence goes on from NC_140498.1 coordinate 94,094,836, forward strand.
CCCCACCGCAGGCTCCTGTCTTGGCGTCCTCTGATAATGGACTGGCTCTATGCAGTAAGCCAAACAAACCCTCTCTCCCCACGGTCTTATCACCAGCACTAGAAACCTACGCCCTGCCCAGCACTGCCAGGGCGCTGGGTGGCGACAGGAACGGTGAGCGTGGCAAACACCACAGCCGCGGGGCCGCCTTCCTCTATAGACTCCTACGCACATCACGCCAGGGAAACCAAGTCCACACTCCTGTTTTTCTGACCTGCCTCACCTACCCCTCTAGAGGGGACCCCTCCCTCAGCACTGGCCGAACAGCAGCAGCAGCAGCAGCCACTTACGCTCCATACATCTGCCGGGGCACCATGGGGGCTCCAGGTGCTGTCCTCACTTCCGGCTTCTCTGGAGCTTTCCGCTGCGGGGGATTGCTGATGGCCACCTTAATGACATTCTCCTTGACCGTCATGCCGTCCATCTTTATTACAGCCTGCGCCGCCTGCGCTTCGGTTTCATATTCCACGTAGGCCAGGCCCTGAAAGAGCAACCCACTGCCACGTCAGACGTCAAGGACTGAGGCACCCAGCAGCAGGACCGCAGGCTATCCAGGACTCTGGTGTCACTGACTGAAATCTGAAGCCTGTCTGGGGAGAGAGCAGACTGTGCTCACCCCAGAGATGGGACATGGACAGGTCCTGGCAGGCCACCGTCCTTTGCCCCCCTTCTGTCACACTCTCTGACTCTCCCATGTGAGCCAAGTCAGGGCCTGAACATGTTACTGAAGGATCTAACGGGGCAGAGTCTGCCGTGCTCACTGACCTTTGGCTTGCCAGCCCTGTTGGTCACCAGCCTGAGGTCCTTCACGGTGCCGTGGGCCTTGCAGATGTCTTCCAGTTCGTCTCTGGTGCAGGAGAAGGGCAGGCCCGAGATGAAGAGCTTGTGCTTCTCCAGGGTGGTGCTGTATCTGAACACCTGCCAGAAAGGGACAGTTCAGATGGGCAACGCCAACACATGTGCCCAGGACCTAACAAGCGTGTGTCCTGGGACAGCAGCCCTGAGCTAGCCCTCGTCTCAGAGACTTAAGTGACAAAACCACCTGGCACATCAACATCTTAAGAATAGCCCCTGGGGCTGGAGAGATGGCTCAGAGGTTAAGAGCCACTGCCTGCTCTTCCAGAGGTCCTGAGTTCAATTCCCAGCAACTGCATGGTGGTTCACAACCATCTATAATGAGATCTTGTGCCCTCTTCTGGCCTGCAGGTGTACATTCAGAGAAAACATTGTATATAAAATAAATAAAATCTTAAAAAAAAAAAAAAAGAACAGCCCCCGGACACAGGTGAGGGTCACTCTTGCCACCCTCTTGAGCACCCAAAGGAAGGCAGCCATCTTTCCAAATGCTGACTACAGCCATCACCCATCAGGAAGAGGAGGCTCAAGGTGGCCAAGCATGAGGCAGCCTGAGTCCCTTACAAGCCTACAGGGTCCTTGTAGGCTCCAGGCTGAGCCTATCAGGCAGTTCACCTTAAAGACATCCTTTTTCGTGGTGGCACACACCTCTAATCTCAGCATTTGGGAGGCAGAAGCAGGCGGATTGCTGTGAGTTCGAGGCCAGCCTAGTCTACAAAGTGAGTCCAGGACAGCCAAGGCTACACAGAGAAACTCTGTCTCAAAAAGAAAAAAGAAAGAAAGAAAACGACATCTTTTTTTTTAAAAAAAACATACCTTAAAATTGGGGTTTTTGCTCTTATCCACACAGGGGGACACAAACATCGGCCTTCCTTCCACATTCTTCCTGTCCAGCTCCAGGGCCTGCCGGGCTGACTTCTCCTCTTTAAACTCCACGTAGCAGTAGCCCCGGAAGTCCCCACGGTTGCTGAAGATGGGCCTGATCTGGACCACCTCCCCACAGGCCTCAAACAGAGGTCTGAGCTTCACCTCTGGCTCTTCGATGCTGTAGGGCAGGTTGCTGACAAAGACGGTGACATTGTCCTTACTGCTGTCGTGAGCCACCTTGGGCATGTCCCTCTTGAGGGAGGCTGCCTTCTCTTTCTGCTTGGAAGGAGGACCAACGTCTATCGTTACGCATTCCCCAGAGAGCTCTATTTTCTCCTCCACAGCCGAAGCCGCTCCAGAAGCCAAACTGTTCTCCAGCTTCCTGCGCTTGGAAGGCTGCTCTGCAGGCATTCAGAGAGAAGAGGCAGCTAGCAAGGCAAGCACCCCTCCTGCCTCAGGCACACGCCACCACAACACACTGCCGTGTACGTAGTGTACGTAGGAGGGACAGCCGCCATGCCCACAACACGTGGGTCCAACTTACACCTTACACTGCAGCAGAGGTGCTGCTGTCAGAGAAGGCATGGACGTGAGCGCCCACGGTCCAGGCACAGTCCAGAGCTCTCCCACAAGCCCCAGGTACCCAGGAAGAGCAGAACCTGGAGCAGTGTGGAAGCCCACTGGCGACTGCCCCACACACGCTTCCAATAGTGGCAAGAGCCAGTCTCCTGCACCCTGCCAGCGGACTTGGGCTGGGCCTGGACAGCCTCAACTACTGCCTCAAGAAGAAGCCACACAAGGTGGCTGCATCAACCTTCACCTGGGTCTTTACCAAAGAGTCACTACTGAGACACGGCAGATGGCGAGCACTGGTGGGATGGGGCAGCACAGCTCTGAGACCCATGGCAAGCGCTGCCCCTGAGAAGTCAAGGCCACTGTGGGACAATTAAGAGATGCTCAGTGTCCCGCCCGTGCAGCCCTGGCCTGGGGTTCACATTACCTTCCTCCTCTTCGCCCCACTCTCTGTCCTCCTCCTCCTCCTCCTCCTCCGCCTTGCGTTTGTCTGCACCTCGGGCTCTTTTCTTCTTTTTCAGGGCTTTCCTCTCGGCCCGCACCTTCTTCCTCTGCTCGGCCCTTCCCTCTTCCTGCTGTACCAGAGCCGCTTCCTTCTCTGCAGCCTAGTGAGAGAGGACGGGACATCCCCAATGCCATGGTGTGCCAGCTGGCTAGACATGGAAGGAGGCGGGGCGGGAACTCTCACACATACAAGTTCATGTGAGCACGGCAAAGAAAAGACTCACAACTCATATACTTTCAATATCCTCAACCACTTCATGCCAAGAAAAGGAAAAAGCCAGTCCTAAAGCCGGCCAGGTCCTAGCTCACCTCCGTTGCTGGGACAGAGGCCCTGACAAGAGCCCATGGGGGAATGGCTTTATCTGAGCTACAGACACTCACACCCACTCACAGCCCTCAAGCATCCCATCCACGTACACGACACGTTCTGATCAAGTTCCCCCGCTCTGCCCTCAGTTCCTCTCGGATCCCAGCTACCACACCTCCCTCAACTCTATTCGCGCTTTCTTTCTTTCTGTTAAACCACCGAGGCTAACTGGAACCAGAGCCCATCCAGTGGGATGAGCAACCTACCCCAGGCTCCCTCCCCAGTAGGCACCAACTGACTACAATTTCCACAATGCGACCCCGTGGGCCCCAGGTTCTTCTTGATCGAGTGCAGTCAATCCTTACTGTTGAGTTCAAAGTTTTAAGTGCATCCCTAAGATGGCAAGGGATACCGTTAAATACTGGCCCAAATGTTTCTTTTGTTTTGTTTTGTTTTTTGTTTTTCGAGACAGGGTTTCTCTGTGTAGCCTTGGCCGTCCTGGACTCACTTTGTAGACCAGGCTGGCCTCGAACTCACAGCGATCTGCCTACCTCTGCCTTCTGAGTGCTGGGATTAAAGGCATGCGCCACCATGCCCAGCTCCCAAATGTTTCTTTAATTAGTATTGAATAGGGGCTGGGCAGACAGTTCAGTGGTTAAGAGCACCAGCTGCTCTTCCAGCGGACCCAGGTTCAACTCCCAGCACCCAAATGGCAGCTTGCAAATGTGCACTCCAGTCCCAGGGGACCTGACGCCCTCTGCTGGCCACTGCGGGCACTGCCCACACACAGCGCACAGAAATTCATGCCAATGAAGGGGGGCAGACAGGCGCAGTTCCAAACCCTCGGGAAGCATCCCTGTTACCTTCATCCTTTGCTCGTTCACACGAGCCAAACGTGTTTCTGTTTTCTGAATGGCCACGTCCCAATCTTCCAAGGTTCCTGGACAGAAAGACAAGCAGCACTTTGACACCCTCGCTCCTAGGCTGTGCCAGCGCTCCCTGACCCACTGCTCCCTCCACGAGCCCTGCACCCACTCCTGCTTTAAGACAACGCATCCATCAGGCTGCCAGTCTGAAATTCTAACAGTCCTTCTGTGTTGCTGCGTCCTTTCTCCTTCCAAAGAGACTTAAAAACAAAAACCCGGCTCTACAAGCTCTCAATGGTAAACATTATAAAAGCATGCCAATGCAGAGTGCACATGGCACGCAGGAGCCCAGGGAGTACTCCAGGGTGCCGGCGTCTCTGTTCTGGGCCTGACCTGTCTCAGGCTCACACTCTACCCAGACCTGTGCCCAGGAGAGAAAGCCACGCATTTCCCAAAGCCTCACGTCTCCACTCAGACACCACCAGAGCAGCAGCTGTCGCACAGGCTCCTGACTTCCAACATCATCTGTTAGGAGCCCCATGTGGTTGTGGTGGGGAGGATGGCTAGTGGTACTAACTGAGGAGCCCGAGACCATGGAAGAGCCCTGTCACTGAGCCCCTCCTGTGACTGCGGACTGCTGAAGAGGGCGCTCCCACACCCAAGCAACCAGTCTGTCTTACAGATGTAGCTGTTGGAGATGACCGCCACAGGCTACACTCCACGCCCGAGGCTCTCACCTTCCGTCCTCTCCATGGTGAGCAACACTTCACAGACATGCTCAGGGTAGTCAGTGGTGCACTGGACAGCCCGGTGCAGAGCCTTCCGACAGTGCTGCGTGTCCCCATGTGCCCTAGAGGAGAAAGCAAATGCTGCCATCAAGGCCCACCCTCAGCAAGGAACGTGGACGGGCTGCCAGCTGAGGCAGGGGAGGTCTAACTGCAGAGACGCTGCCTGCAGAAGCAACAGGGCGCTCACAGTCGCTGCAGTCTCCAGGGGAGGCCCCTCCACACCTGCTTCTGCTGGCCACACAGCGCACCTGCAAGTGCACCTCAGACAGCAGGCTACAGCTAGGCCTTCTGGGCACATGGGAGGGAACCAGCCCCACACCATTTTTTTTTAATGGAAAAACAAATTTCTTTCTTTTTCTTTTCGGGTTTTTGGTTTTTTGAGATACGGCTTTTCTATATAGTCCTGGCTGTCCTAGACTCGAAATGTAGACCAGGCTGGCCTCGAACTCAGAGCAATCCACCTGCCTCTGCCTCCCAAGTGCTAGGATTAAAGGTGTGTGCTATCGCTGATCAGCTTAAAACAAACTATTTTAAAAAGGAAAAAGTACTGGAAACGATGTGGATTTTCAATCACGCAGCTAGCCAAGATGGCTGCAGTGTAGCTCTTGCCTGGCATCTTGGCGTCACTTGGAAGGCTAAGCAGGTGACTCACCATGAGCCAGCCTGGGCTACACAGCCTCTATTCTGAGAGGGAGAGTTGACGGACGAGGTCTTCCCACCTGTTTACTGAATGCAGTAATTCGGACACACGGCAGCCACACACCAAGGAGGCCATCCTAAGCCACGAGCAACACTGAGTCTGGCTAACCCGCACTTTTCTTACTGCTTTGTGACTTCCTATACGACTGTACTAAAAATAAACAGTGACCCTGGAGCCAGGGGTAAGATCTAATCAGACATCTTCAAACTCAAAATAAAAACTCAAACAACTCAGAATTTCAGAGGAGATACACACAAAACCGTGCTGGAGTCTTGCCAGGCACAGGCCCTGCTGAGAGAGAGGAAGGTGCCCAGCCCAAGCAGCAGCCCAAGTCAGCCCCGCCAAGACTGGTGCAGAGGTCACCGCCCGGCCACTCACCTTTCCAGGTTGTAGTACTCCAGCCACATGTTGGCGAACTTGGCATTCCCTCTGGTCATGATGCTGTCCCAGAGCTCGCGGGCTTTCTGCATGTTATTGCATAGGCGAGCCTGAAATCCAGTGACAAGATCAGGGGACAGTATGCCCCATGACTGTGCCACATAAATCCCTGAAGGTCCTGGGCCTCCCTCAGTGCTAACAGGCCTAAGGCCTGGCCACGTCTCTGCATCTGGCCCTGGAGCGCGGGGAGAGCCTGGCTCTGCTGACAGCTCTTGCCAGCACACAGCGGGGCCTTCAGCACGCAGCAGCTCTCGCACTTACTCTTTCCGTCTAACAAACTTGACTGCACATGTTTATGTAAGAGCGTTAGAGAGAAAGACACTGAGCCAGCAGCTAATGCCAGCTCAGGCACTTCAAAGTCACGTGATCTAAAACAGCGCCCGCATGCACAGCCTGCTTCCTTACCCTTCCAGAGTCAACAAGAATCTCACACAGAACTCCCCAACCAAGTCCCTCGTGGAACAGGACTGGAACTGTCTAATTCTACCAGCTGGGGAAATGGGTTCCAAGGCGCAGGAATAGCAAGTGCGCCCTCTACTGCTCAAACAGCCCAACTTCTGGACAAGGCTAAAGCACTCAGCACCAACTGCAGAGCGTGGCGAACGGCACACAGTGAGGGAAGAGCTGAGAGGTGAATGGCACCTAGAGCACGCCTCAGATTCTGCCCCGGTTCTCACGAATGCAGAAGAAAGCACTGAACCAAAGCCTTCAAAGGGGGGCCTGACGGGCTGAGGGGATGCTCACCTCAACCCGAGCCCAGCTCTGCATGATCACGCAGCTCGGATCTCCACTCTCGCTGAACCCTTCAGAATGGAACGGGAACAGTTAGGACGACCATAGAGAGAACCCCTCTGGCCGGAAAAAGAGGTTCAGCAAGCAAGGACGGGCAAGACAGCTGGGCAGACAGCAGGCCACTTACGCTCCTCAACCTCTTGCTGCAGATACTCCAGAGCACGAGTGAACATGGACCGCAGCTCTTCCAGCTCCTTGCTAGAGTCTGTTGGAAAAGGCGAGGGACACCATGAAGCCACTGCAGCCACCATTTTTAAATCTCACCCCAGAACCATGGAGCCCACTATGGACACAGGAACCTCAGTCAGTATTAAACCATGTAAAGGCATGGTGGCAGTGAGCGGCACAGGCCCTGGCCAGCAGGGGCAGGGAGGAGGCACAGAGGCTGCATGAAGCAGCACACGACACAGGGTGCTTCTAGCTGACCTTCAGTGTGGAGCAGGTGTCTATGCAGGTATGGGGGGGGGGTGTCTGTGCAGGTGTGGAGCAGGGGTCTATGGCACCTGTGGAGCACGGGTCTGTGCAGGTGTGGAGCAGGGGTCTGTGCAGGTGTGGAGCAGGGGTCTGTGGCACGTGTGGAGCAGGAGTCTGTGGCACGTGTGGAGCAGGGGTCTGTGCAGGTGTGGAGCAGGGGTCTGTGCAGGTGTGGAGCAGGGGTCTGTGCAGGTGTGGAGCAGGGGTCTGTGCAGGTGTGGAGCAGGGGTCTGTGCAGGTGTGGACAGTCTTATTGGAAAAGATTTGAGGTTTGTGACATCAGTGTCAACTCCATGGAATCTAGACTCCGCAGGTAGATGGCCCCTGGGCATGTCTGTGAGGGAAGACAGTAGAGGGATTCTAACCCAGCAACATGGCTACTCTGGCCGGATACAGGCACACCTTTAACACACACCTGTAATCCCCAGCTGGATACAGATACACCCTTAGTGCACACCCTTATGGAAACAATGAAGGTAAAGTTAGTTTGTAGGAAGAAGTGCCATATTTGAAAGTGATGTCTAACTGAGTTGAAGTGCACAGAACGAGTCAGGAGAGGGGACAGGAGAGGGGACAGGAGAGGGGACAGGAGAGGGGACAGGAGAGGGGACAGGAGAGGGGACAGGAGAGGGGACAGGAGAGGGGACAGGAGAGAGAGGACTGAGAAGAGCAGCGCGGAGGGGGTGAGGACGCAGTTTCCTGGGAAAGTTAGTTGTACAGAGACAGGCTGCAGAAAGAGAGAACAAGCTAGGCACAGGGAACAGAGTGAGCCAGAGAATGAGAAAGAGCCAGAAATTAGGACATATTGCCAAAGTTAGTGAGGCCAAGCAGAGCAACTGAGTCAGAGGCCAAGACAGAAAGCAGACTGGAGAGGAGTTTGAGCCAGAACAGCTGAGTTGAAGCAGCCAGCAGGACTTCAGAAAGAGTGAGCTTCTTCAGCAGTAAGTCTCAGGAGCTGACATCACTCCAGGCCTAGATTAGATTATATGGAGGAGTCTGGAAGCTTCCAGGCCTGGGCCTAGGTTAGCACACGGAGGCAGTAAGCCTCAGAGATGATTACATCAAGCAAATTGAAGTTACTTTAACAGATGATCTCAGTCACATTAACTGAGGTGGGAAGACCAACCCGCTGCGGGTCCTGCCGCCCTCTGACTGGATCTTGGGCAGGGTGACGGATGGGGCACAGGAGAGGCTCTGGCGTCTGCTCTCCTTCTTCTCAGCACAAATGCCCTGTGATGGCTGCTCTAACTCTATGGCATCAACTCTCCAACATGCTGCACTGTGTCTTGAACTGTGAGACTTTAAACCCTTCTCCTCTAGGCTGATTTTGTCAGAATATTTACCACAGCAACAGAAAAGAAACCAAGACAGGGCTTATGAAAGGTCAGACACAGAAAACGAGAGGAGAGGCCACAGCGGCCGCGGAACCAGCACGGAAGGATCCGCCATTCTTTCATTCCACAGTCCGACTTAAGCTGGAAACTGCTCAACCCCTTCCCGATCACACTGTGTCTGAAGAACAAGGATGTATCTCCAGATGTGCAAAGTACAGCAGTTGGTGTGTGTGTGTGGTGTGTGTGTGTGTGTGTGTGTGTGTGTGTGTGTGTGTGTCACAATCATAAAGTGCTTGCACGCCAGCATGAGGGCCTCATTCCCAGCACCCAAGGAAAAAGCCAATGAGTGACACTTGCTTGCCGTCCACCGCTCAGGAGGTAGGAGCAAATGCATCCCTGGTGCTCACTGCCCAGCCAGCCAAGCTTGAGCTCACAATCAGCCAGAGTCCCTGTCTCATGAATGAGTGGACGGCTTCTAAAGAACAACACCCAAGACTGATCTCTGGCACGCACGCGCGCAAAACACACACACACACACACACACACACACACACACACACACACACACACACACACACACACACACCCGGCCACGATGACAAAGCCCAGCTCTGAGGAGGCCACACTCGCACCTTGCCTGAAGTCGACCCTCCTCCTCAGGTAGTCTAGGTGCACCTGCCAGATCTCCACGTAGTCAGTGGCCTGGATGAAGCCAGCACTCAGAGCGTTCTCGAAGGTTGCTGCAATGCAGAAAGACACCACATTCACCACGGGCAATTCAATGGGAGATAAAGCTGACAAAGCTCAATAAACGTGTGCTCTGTGCACTTAGAAGTCACATGTTTTCAAATGTGCAAGGCTGCAGAGTTCTAGCCCAGCACCACACCACGGAAGGAAAAGAACAGGCCCAGGTGTGTAAGGGCGCTGTGCTCACAGGCTGAGCTGCCAAGCATGGCGGTTCCTGCCTATAACCCCAGGAAGCCTGGGCTACAGTGAGCTGCACAGGAAGATCATTCTGAAAAAATAACTCAGATCCGTCCACACAAACAGTCATACCAGAAATCGTTTGATGGTCCACTCCATGTCTCTCCATGGCCAAGAGGTAACGGCTCCACAGGCCAACTGTCCACGGGCAGTTCCTCACAGCACGGCTGTGCACAGACAAAACCAAATCCTTGACTTTCAGCTGTCGATCCTATGGCAAAGAATTCCAGAGTAAGAGACAGACTGTAGGCTTCCTCAGTATTAGAGTCTGAATATAAAGACAGACAGACAGACAGACACACACACACACACACACACACACACACACACACACACACACACACACACGTCCCAACACTCAGTACCAGATACAGACATCATTTTGGGGGGGGGCGGTTCTGAAAATTGGGAAGCAAGCCCTAGCTGAGAAAGTGGGTCAGTGAAAGAGTTAAGAGCCTTGAGGGTTATAGCTCAATCCCACCTCTACCTGTACCCCTCTCTCTGTTCCCTGAAACCACGCAACAAACAGGACCACATCATCACACCTCCTCTCCCTCACTCTGGAGTTGGCAGCAAGTTTAAAGTAGCATCAAATGCAATAAATTCCTAGGCAGACAGCGGGGAGGAGAGAGCAGGGGTGGGGCAGAGGGAGGAGAGAGCAGGAGACAGCAGGGGTGGGGCAGAGGGAGGAGAGAGCAGGAGTGGGGCAGAGGGAGGAGAGAGCAGGGGTGGGGCAGAGGGAGGAGAGAGCAGGAGACAGCAGGGGTGGGGCAGAGGGAGGAGAGAGCAGGAGACAGCAGGGGTGGGGCAGAGGGAGGAGAGAGCAGGAGACAGCAGGGGTGGGGCAGAGGGAGGAGAGAGCAGGAGACAGCAGGGGTGGGGCAGAGGGAGGAGAGAGCAGGAGACAGCAGGGGTGGGGCAGAGGGAGGAGAGAGCAGGAGACAGCAGGGGTGGGGCAGAGGGAGGAGAGAGCAGGAGTGGGGCAGAGGGAGGAGACAGCAGGGGTGGGGCAGAGGGAGGAGAGAGCAGGAGACAGCAGGGGTGGGGCAGAGGGAGGAGAGAGCAGGAGTGGGGCAGAGGGAGGAGAGAGCAGGGGTGGGGCAGAGGGAGGAGAGAGCAGGAGTGGGGCAGAGGGAGGAGAGAGCAGGAGTGGGGCAGAGGGAGGAGAGAGCAGGAGTGGGGCAGAGGGAGGAGAGAGCAGGAGACAGCAGGGGTGGGGCAGAGGGAGGAGAGAGCAGGAGACAGCAGGGGTGGGGCAGAGGGAGGAGACAGCAGGGGTGGGGCAGAGGGAGGAGAGAGCAGGAGTGGGGCAGAGGGAGGAGAGAGCAGGAGACAGCAGGGGTGGGGCAGAGGGAGGAGAGAGCAGGAGTGGGGCAGAGGGAGGAGAGAGCAGGGGTGGGGCAGAGGGAGGAGAGAGCAGGAGACAGCAGGGGTGGGGCAGAGGGAGGAGAGAGCAGGAGACAGCAGGGGTGGGGCAGAGGGAGGAGACAGCAGGGGTGGGGCAGAGGGAGGAGAGAGCAGGAGACAGCAGGGGTGGGGCAGAGGGAGGAGACAGCAGGGGTGGGGCAGAGGGAGGAGACAGCAGGAGTGGGGCAGAGGGAGGAGAGAGCAGGGGTGGGGCAGAGGGAGGAGACAGCAGGGGTGGGGCAGAGGGAGGAGAGAGCAGGGGTGGGGCAGAGGGAGGAGAGAGCAGGAGACAGCAGGGGTGGGGCAGAGGGAGGAGAGAGCAGGGGTGGGGCAGAGGGAGGAGACAGCAGGGGTGGGGCAGAGGGAGGAGAGAGCAGGGGTGGGGCAGAGGGAGGAGACAGCAGGAGACAGCAGGGGTGGGGCAGAGGGAGGAGAGAGCAGGGGTGGGGCAGAGGGAGGAGACAGCAGGAGTGGGGCAGAGGGAGGAGAGAGCAGGGGTGGGGCAGAGGGAGGAGAGAGCAGGGGTGGGGCAGAGGGAGGAGAGAGCAGGGGTGGGGCAGAGGGAGGAGAGAGCAGGGGTGGGGCAGAGGGAGGAGAGAGCAGGGGTGGGGCAGAGGGAGGAGACAGCAGGGGTGGGGCAGAGGGAGGAGAGAGCAGGGGTGGGGCAGAGGGAGGAGAGAGCAGGGGTGGGGCAGAGGGAGGAGAGAGCAGGGGTGGGGCAGAGGGAGGAGAGAGCAGGGGTTAGGGGTTAGGGTGGGGGCAAGCGGCTGGCAGGAAAGAAGCAGAGAGGGCTCTGCCCTGAAAGAACAGGAATGAGCGGGTTATCTTACTAGGTACTGACTGTAGCGGATCCATAAGTCTGGGACCAGGCAGTTCTCCACCAGGGCACGCTCAAAGATCAACTGAATGCGAGCAGGATCCCCAATTTTCATTTCAAAATCAATGTACGCTTGGTATTCCGCCAGCCTTGGAGCCTCTGCTTGCAACTGGAGCACAGGAAGGTCACACTTGTTAAATTAGGTGCTGGACAGTCTGGGAAAGCACAAAGCATCTTCAGATGCTCAGAACTGCCCACAGCAGCACAGATCTGTGGGAGAGGCGGCTGCACACCTGGCCTAGCCACCAGGACACCAAGCCCTTCCTATAGGCACTCCTGACAGCAGGGGATGACAGAACAGCGCCCCCTGCTGAGGACCGTTGCTCTCCACCATCCTGAGTGCTAATGAAGGGTCATCCAAGGTCATAAATTAAACCACCCATGCAGGCCTAGGGCTAAGAGGCCAGGCCGACATGGGACACAACCCTTTAATCCTCTTCAGTGCCCCCTTGCTGCCGTCCGGCCGCATGTAAAACAAGTGCACACACAGGGTTCACAGAGGAAAGAGAGGGACGCAGCCTCTGCATGTGGCAGTGGGATGTTTTACAGCCATGTTTCCCGAACTGGCGGTGAGCTGGCCATCCAGACACTGTGCCACTCAAGTGACAAGAGCTGCTCCAATGACAGGCTCAGAGTGTGGGGTCTAATGAGGACAGAAAGCCTGTGCAGGGGCAAGCTTCTGAAGGCTTTTTTGTTTTTTTCCCCAAGATAGGGTTTCCCTATATAACCCTGGCTGTCCTGGAAATCACTCTGTAGACTAGGCTTGCCTGACTCACGGGGCAGCTCAGCATCTGCCCAGAAACAGAGTTAGGGGAGAATTCAGTTCAAAACCGGCACAGCTTCGACTGTCAGTTTGGCTTCTTCCTCACTGCGCTCAAAAAGATCAAAATCGAGATGCTCAAGGAAGCTCCAGTGATGAACAGGGCAGCTGGCCCCAAGACTGCAGGGCATCATGGGAATTAAAGCAGACAGCAATGACCACTGTCCAAGAAGCACACTCGCAACAGACAGCTGAGCTGCCTATGACAACAGAAGTCAAGACGTATTCTTGCCAAGAGCTGCGCAGAAGCAAGCAAGCAAGCTGCCTGGAGACCGCCCAGTCTATCTTGCACAGCTGGCAAATGGGTGTGCCCCCCCACCCCCCACCCCCGTTTCGGCAACACCCCAGGGCAACAACTGATGGTTGTTGCTCTCCTGCCTTTCCATACTCGGCCTGTGCCTGGCATGATGCGCTGGGCACATTTTGCACTGCACGCTCTGGGTTGCACAGTGAGACAAACTGTAAAGAGACCGTTCACGATGCAGCTCAGGACACAAGCTGTGGGAAGCTTCTAGCTGCCCCCAGGAGCAGGGCACTCACCAGCGCTTCCTCGTACGGCTTGTACTTCTCCAGCTGCCCTAGCGCCTTCTGGTAGCTCTGAAGCACGGGCTCAGGTATGGGGTCTTCTGACCACTCTCCATACTCTGCGAAGGTGGCCTCCATATCTGTTGAGAGACAGAGTCAGGCCATAGGTTGTGGCAGAGAGTCAGAGCCCCATTCCTCCCACACCTGTGGTTAGCACAGCTCTCACTGCTCAGATCCCCGGTTCTGTGGTGCCCACACTTGGCCTCAGGATACCTGGAACAACAGGCCAGACGACCCTACCAGCTGCCAGTCCATGAGACCACCAAGGCTTCCAGTGCTGCTCACGCACCACTGCACAGCAGCCCTGACCCTCCACCCTTCACCTCACGGGTCCCCCCACATTTACACGGTGAGGTAACCCTCACAGATGGGCGAAGAAGCTGAAGTGAGCAGCAGAGCGGCCTGGCCGCTGCAGGCTGTCATGTCAGATGGGATCTACACACAGGCCAATCTGGCTCTTTCTGTACAACACCTGGCAACTCCAGTAGACAGCACGTGCTAAGATGAGAGCTGCAGTCCAAGGAGATCACGAGGCTCAAGCAGTGGCCCTGAGCTCTGAGTGAGGCCAGATGACACAGGAAGGCTCTCCCAGCACTGCTCATGTTCACTGCTGAAGCCTTGTCAAAATGGGCCCACCACAAGAGACCCTTAGGCAAGCCCAACAACCTGGCCATGAATGCTGACAGTCACTTCTGAAGCAGAAGCTCCTCTGACATGCACACAGACCAGCAGGGGACACTTGGCCAACAGTGTCCCAGGAAACGAGTGACTGTGCCCATGCCCCAGCTTTCCAACTCTGTCTTAAGAGGAAGAAGCAATGCCAGCTGGGCTCCAGGACACATGGTCCCTCACTCACCCTGCCTCTGACCCTCACACTCCTAGCATTAACATCCACAACAGACTATACACCAGATGGAGAGCACCAGCCATGGCCACCCACAGGACGCTGGGAAGGACACGAGCACCAGCCATGGCCACCCACAGGACGCTGGGAAGGACACGAGCACCAGCCATGCCCACCCACAGGACGCTGGGAAGGACACAAGCACCAGTACTGCCTACCCACAGGATGCTGGGAAGGACACGAGCGCCAGCCATGCCCACCCACAGGATGCTGGGAAGGACACGAGCACCAGCACTGCCCACCCACAGGATGCTGGGAAGGACACGAGCACCAGCACTGCCCACCCACAGGATGCTGGGAAGGACACGAGTGCCAGCACTAGCAAAGCACTGAGGGTGGGCTGCTGACGAGCGGCTTCTCTTACCGAATAGTGGGATCGCCAGCTGCCGCCGGAAGAGGCTGTGCACTTTCTCCAGCTGTGAATCAAAGGTTTGTTCCCGGTCAGAAGGGGAAAGGAAGGCAGCTACGGGCTAAAGAAGCAAACCAGCAGTGAAGGAAAGCGTTGGTTCCTTCCACTTCAGAAAGACAGCTCAACAAACTGTCAACTCACACTAAGAAAGAGTCTGGCGTCTTACACAGGAGACGCCACCCACACTGGCCTCTAAGGCTGACGGCAAGAAGTGAAAGGAGCACAGGCACCCAGAGCCAAGAGGCGGCTGTGCAGGAAAGGTGCCTGCTGTCCCCAGGTGGACAAGGTAGGAGGAAAAAACCAGCTCCCACAAATTGCTGTCTGACCTCCACATGCAGCTATGGTACACATCACACACACACATCTCACACACACACTAACAAAAACAAATGTTAAGTAAAAATCCAAGCTAGGCGTGGTAGCACATGGCTTTAATCCCAGCACCCGGTAGGCAGAGACAGGCAGATCTCTGAGTTCGAGGCCAGCCTGGTCTACAAAGTGAGTCCAGGACAGCCAAGGCTACACAGAGAAACTGTCTCAAAAAACAAACCAACAAGAAAGGCAAATGACTGCAAAATGCAGAGCCTAAGCGTTAGCGCAGGGACTTGCTGCTGTCACAAAGGACCGCGACAGCAGCGACACAGGCTCAGTGGCTCCAGAAGAAGATGGCGTGCTAAATCCACAGCACACAGAGGCACGGATGCCGGGGAGGCAGGCAGCAGATCCTGCAGAACACCAGCGCTCACTTCCTCAGCACTTGCTCTGCACGCACACCAGCGCGACTTCCGTCACAGCTCCCTGGGCCAGAAGGCTTCACTTAGCACCTTCCCAGGTCTTAGAGTGTGCGCATAAACAAAATGAGGCCAGCCTAAGCTCGCATGCCTTGTCCCCAACCTGGAAGCCATTTTACACAATACTTTTGGCTGTGACCCACTGTCACATGCTATAACAAACCAAATTTCCCAGTATGGTTCAGTCAGTGCTCAAAACATTCTGGATTTCTGAGTTCCCTTCTAGAGATGCTTGAGCTGCGATGACCCAGCTCTGAGGGCCCGCCAGGTTCCATCGTTAACCCGAGGGTCACAGAGAGGGCGAGAGGGCATGGCTGTTCGTCCATGTCTGAAACCTTCTGCAAGCACACTGAACACAACACAAAGACACACATACATAATACACAGGCACACCAACAGACACGTGAGCCATGGGCATGCCTGCTCTTGTACATTCACCTACAGCTGCAGAACTAAAGCCACAGTGTTTCAGTGGGTCGGGAAAATCAGTCATCTGCTGCAAGTCATTTAAGTCCCTGCTCTGCCAGTGACTGCCCTCCCCTGACAGAGTGGCAAAGTACGGAACTCTTAAGTCTCTTGGGCGCTTGTTTCAAAGTAACACTTCCCGCAAGCATGGATCTCAGAGAGTGGCGACTCACCCGAGCAGCTTCCACAATGGCACTTTCAAACTCCCGGTAGGCCTCCCAGATGGCCAGGCCTTTCGTCACGTGCAAGCCAACAGATGACAGGGCTCTTTCAAACACAGAGCGGACCTTCTCCAGGCCGCCTTTCTGGCCAATGCCACCAACGGAGTACTGGCCATACTCTAGCCAAATGTTCGGACCTGAAGGACAAGAAGCAATCTGTTAATACACCCCGATGTCACCCTCATGAAAACACATGCCCAGGGAAACCGTGCTCATGTGTGCAGCAGAACACTGCCAACAAGCAGGCACCCCAGCTTCACAGCGCTGACACCTCAGAAGAGCACAGCAAGCTCTGGCTGCACAGGCAGGGATGGCTGTACCCAGTACACGCACAGCTCATGAAAACTGAAGGGGTGGAGCCACACAGGCAGGCAAGGCCCTGGGTCTGATCCTCCACAAAGTGGCAGGCAGACAGACAACACATGGGGTAGAGGGCTTGAAGGAACGCACTAACATATTCCAATGACTATGGTTATAATTCTGAGTCACTTGTCCAAAAAATTTCAGGTCCCTTGGGCTGGAGAGATGGCTCAGAGTTATTAAGAGCACTGGCTGCTAGTTCCCAGCAACCACATGGTGGCTCACAACCATCTATAATGAGATCTGGCGCCCTCTTCTGGCGTGTAGGTATACATGCAGACCACTGTAGAAATAATCAATAAATAAATCTTTTTTAAAAATTAAATTAAATTTAAAAATTTCAAGTTCCAGAGTTTTCAGTCTTGCAGTCTTCAGGCCAAGAGGAAAGACCAAAACCAAAAGCACTGACCCTGCATTAGAAATTCACCACTCGTCTGCACTAAGGGCTTGAGGCAGGGTCGTCTTCCCCCTCAGGCTTCTCTGCCCTGGAACCCACTAAAGGAGCCACTGACACAGAGTCTCTGACACCAACACCTCCCCATAGAGCGGTACACCTGTGACAACCCGATTGGGCGTGGAGGTGACACCTGAGTCCCAGCACATGAGAGGCAGAGGCAGGGAGGTCACGAGTGTGAAGGCGCTGGCCACCGCCCCTTTTGACACAACCAGTCTTGTTTCGGTCATCTTGGAGCTAGGACCCAAAAAGGGTTCTCGTGGGTTGCTTTTCTGCGACAGGTCTCATGTGTCCAGGAGAGCTCCCATCTCACTATATACCTAGGTTCCCTTGAGCTCCTGATCCACCCCCTGGTGCTGGGGTTACAGGGGGCACCCCACTCACCTTCTTCTCAAAAGCCTGTTGTCCAAACTGGTAAGAGAGGCTGTGCAAAGCCAATACTTCAAACAGTTTTTGGGGTTTTGAGATAGAGGTCTCACTATGTACCCTAAGGTGCCCTTGACGTCACTGTGTAGCCCAGGCTGGCTTGGAACTCATGATGACAGGTGCAAGTGTGGTGACACTTGTGATGACAGATGTGAGGATGTGGTGACACTGGTGATGACAGGAGTGTGTGTGGTGACACTGGTGATGACAGGCGTGAGTGTGTGGTGACACTGGTGATGACAGGTGTGAGTGTGTGGTGACACTGGTGATGACAGGAGTGTGTGTGGTGACACTGGTGATGACAGGAGTGTGTGTGGTGACACACACGTGTGCACTATGTCGGGCAGCTGAAGCAGAGCCAGCCTGAGCTATATGATGAGAACTTGTCTCAAAGCAGCAACAACAAAAAGGACGCGGTGGGACAGACAGACTGTCATGTCCTCCAGCCAGCACTCAGGAGGCAGAGGCAGGACGGCCACAAGCTGAAGGCTAGCCTGGGCTGCAGAGTGAGAGTCTGTTTCAATTGACAGATGCAAGCTAAACTTTACGTGCCTAGAAATCCCGTGTGAGTCCTGCCAGACAAATGCCAAGGCATTTACTCTCTCCCTACGAACATTTTTCTACTTTTACCTTAGGCCCAAACAGTCTCCACTAACACTAGAACACCACAAAGGAAGTGAACTCTGTTCTGGGCTAAGGCCGCCCTCCCTGGCAGCACCACAGCACAGCACAGGGCAGCAGACACAGCACCCAGCACCCAGGCCCGGCACTCACAGATGTAGTCCTTCACGGCTCTCTCGAAGAGCTCGTACACGTGCTCGCGGTCTAGGCCGTCCACGGCCATGCTGATCTCATCGTGCAGCCACTCCAGCCAGAGCTCTAGGATGACAGCAGAGCTCAGCACGCGCCCTCACCTGCCCCCGTCACCTGCCCCCGTCACCTGCCCCCGCGGCTCCCAGAGCTGAGCCAAGCGCAGGCTGCGCTTCCAGCCTGCTCCACAGAGCACATGCTCATGCTCTGGGCACTCTTTATGCTAATCTTGCAAGATCCTAGAGCGATGGCACGCCTGTGGAGACTCAGGGCCAGCTAGCTCGTGACACCCCTGTCCACAGGAGTGGATCCTACCCTGTCACGCAGCAGGCCAGAACTGCCGCTCCCTCGGCTGACTGCCGGGGCCCGAGTCTCCACTGTTTCCAGGATCTGCTTTCGGCTGTGAGTGGGCAGCCACGACAGCAATGTGCACATGGCCTCTGTCAGCTGCTTTTCTCGTGAGCTGCACTTTGTGAAGGGGAGGTGGGGACAGAGATGTGGCCGACACTGGGGTTCCCACGCTGACAGCTCAGTCGTAAACATGTACCAAGACCCAGCCACCAAGTTGCTCACTAAAGTGTTTCTGAGAAGCAAGTGTGTGGGGATAAAGAAAACGCACAACTGCTGTCCCAACATGAAGTTTAGAGCTGGAGAGGCGGCTCATGGGTAAGAGGGCCAGGTACACACAGGAGCACACATATGTGCAAGCAGGCAAAAATACCCATACACATACAAAATTAAGAGATTTAAAACTATAAATGTTTGAGGGCTGGAGAGATGGCTCAGCAGTTAAGGACACTGGCTGCTCTTCTAGAGGTTCTAAGCTCAATCCCCAGCAACCATGCAGTGGCTCACAACCATCTCTACTGGAACTTGATGCCCTCTTCTGGTGTGCGGGTGTACACGCAGATAAAGCACTCATATATAAAATAAATAAATTCTTTTTTTAAAAAAACTATAAATGTTTACCTAAATTTACAGTTCTGTGGTGCTGTGAACACACTGTGGTGCAACTATACACTTCTTGCAAAGGAATAGGGACCACAGTGAAGTTAAATTTCACTAAAGAAAATATTTCTCACAGTATTGGGATAAGAATCCAGTACTCCACATATGGACCTGAATGATCAGACTGCACTCTACAAAACAGTCTGGGACAATGGAGAAGCAAAAAGCAGGTGGCTTCCCTTCACCACAGCGCCTCCCCGTGGGCAGCACCCTCCCTGTGGGCAGCACTCTCCCATGGGCAGCTTTCCCCGTGGGCAGCACCCTCCCATGGACAGCTCTCCCCGTGGGCATCACAGTCCCATGGGCAGCTCTCCATGGGCATCACCCTCCCATGGGCAGCTCTCCCGTGGGCAGTACCGCCGTCCCGAGGGCAGCTACCTTCAGTCAGGGGGAAGGTCTCACTCATCTTCTGGCGGGCCATCCTCACTTTGTTGAGTTCCCCTTCCAGCCGCAGCAGCCTGATGAGCTCCACGTGGCAGTTGTAGTCATAGGCGTTGATGGACAGCTGAGAGCAAAGGTAACCCTTACACGCCAGCCTCAGCATGGCTGCACGCATGGTAACGAGGACATGACTGCCCCAACAAAGCGGCTGTCTACCTGGGAGGCCACTGGGCAGGCGAGCAGCACCAGCCCCCACCACGGACAACAAGGTAAGGCGGTCTCTCCTAACCCAGAGCTGATTCCCCTTGGGCTTATTAATGAAACAAAGATTGAAGTCACCTCACCTCCTGAGCCTCAGCTCCCCAACTATGAATGGGGGGAGAGACACACTGCTAACTTCAGACTCAGCTCCCCAACTATGAATGGGGTGGGGACACTGCTAACCTCTGGTGCACAAAGCTCACAGGGATTACTACATGGCAGATGTGTCCTGAGGTCTTTCATCTTACAGAACAAGTAAGGAGAGCAAAAAAACGTGTATGACTGCATGTCCATACTGTAGCCACCGACACTCACACATCCCAAACCTACAAAACAACTCCTGTGTGACACACAGCTGGGTGACACTGGCCAGCCAGTGGCGCCTGGGCCGATTCTAAAGTGATACTGCCAAGTTCACGCCTTTTTGGTTATTTTTTATTTTTTATATTTTCTTTGATTACATATATACAGTGGGCAGGAGTGTAAATGACATCAATTGTCCTCAGAGTCTAGCAGGCACCCCTAGCCCCACCCTCACCCCGTATTTATGAGGGAGTGGGAAAAGCTGCCACTCAACAGTACCGCCTGGTGCCAAGTCACCTCAGTGGAAGAGGCCACAGAGCACCACTGTGAGTCGGGCTGGAGCAGGCCCAGCTCCGAGCGGGCAGAGATGGAAGACTGAGTGCTTGGCTAAGAAATCCTGTTTCAAGTGGAAAAAAACTGGTCAGGTATGGTGGTACACGTCTTTAATCCCAGCACTCAGGCAGAGGCAGGCAAATCTCTCTGAGTTTGAGGCTAGCCTGATCTACACAGGGAGCTCCGGGTCAGCCACGGCTACGTGGAGAACCTGTCTCAGAGAAACAAAGAAAAGAGAATGACAAAACTCTTTCCTGAATACATGTGGACAGTCAGCAGGCTGACAGACACCGCCAAATGCTAGCAAACGCCCATCTGCCACAGCTGTGCAGAGGCAACACCTGAGCCTCAAAATACCCAGCCCCAGCCTCCACGGCAGCCAGCCTGTGAAGGCTCATGACGCTTTCTTCCTGACCCCCAAACTGCAAACAGCTAGTGTCCTTACGGCACAAGGCTAAGCCAGAGTGGAGAGCCACACCCTGCCTACAATGCAGCAAAACATATTATTGAAACGGAAAGGTGGTTTTGAGTCAGAGAACCAATTAGTGTAATTTCCACTTAGCAGACAAAGGGAAAACAGTGACCTCACTGCAGAAAAGGCATCTGATAAGACTGCCAACCATGATTTAAACTTTTTAGTTACAAAAGCCTAAGGCAGTAATGGCACACGCCTTTAATCCCAGCACTCGGGAGGCAGAGGCAGGCGGATCTCTTTGAGTTCGAGGTCAGCCTGGTCTACAAAGTGAGTCTAGGACCGACAAGGCTACACAGAGAAACCCTGTCTCGGGGGGAAAAAAATCAAGCAATTAAGTTTGTGTCAGGTGACCAAGAGCAGTGCTGAGAAACCAGACTCCTGAGCTAGCAGGGGACAGAGCAGAAAGCGCCCAGGGTGCACAGATGGGGAGCACTGGCTCCTTCTGTTGAAGCCAAGCACTGGCCCACGGGTGTGGCCCGGCTTGAAGAGCTGGGCTAAGAGACTAACTCACCAACTGCTTTCTAACAAATCACACAGTGATGCTGGTAAACAACAGAAGCAGTGACTTGAAAGCAGGCTGCAGAGCTGGCCCAGAGGCGGAGAGCGCTGGCCGCTCTCCCAGGAGACCTGGGCTTTGTTTCCAACACCCTCGTGGCAGCTAATCACAGGGGACCCATGCCTCTTCTGGCCCAGCATCCGGAGGCTCATCACAAACCTGAAGCCCATCTCATGATCTCATGATGGGCCAACATGGCCAGAGCTGGGCCAGTGAATCAATCCCCACAGGCTCATCGGCTCTGCACTGCACTGGCTCTGCACCTCACCAGTGCTGCGCTGCACCTCACTGTGCCAGCTCTGCACTGCACCTCACTGCGCCGGCTCTGCACTGCACCTGCACCGCACCTCACTGCGCCTGCACTGCACCTCACTGTGCCAGCTCTGCACTGCACCTCACTGCACCGGCTCTGCAATGCACCTGCACTGCACCTCACTGTGCCGGCTCTGCACTGCACCTGCACCTCACTGCACCGGCTCTGCAATGCACTTGCACTGCACTGTATCGGCACTGCATGACAGGCTGGGGAAGAGCACTCTTGTGGGTCAGTGTGTAAGATCAAGTGCAAATGTGACACAAGGTAAGAGCAACAGGGTAAGGTCACCAGGGATGCACTTTCAGGTTCCCTGCTGGGAGAACACACATCTCACTGTCATCAGAGCCCAGTCGGATAGGCTATGACCACGAACAGGAGGCCTTGCTGGTTCACGCCTACAGTCACCTGGAGAGAGTCTCAACGTGGGATTTCTAGATCACACTGGCCTGAGGGTGTGTCTGCGAAGAGCTGTCTTGACTGCACTAGGTGAGGCGGCACTGTGGGCGGCACACTCCCTAGGCAGGGGAATTACCAACTGTGGGAAGTGAGGAGTCCCCACAGGCACAGTCATTCACTCTCTCTGCGTCTGACAGCTGCTTCCCGGTCCTGCTGCCTGGGAGTCATGCGCTATGACCCGAAGTGTGAGGAAGAATAACCCCTTTCCCCTAAGGGGCGTCTGTCAGGTTATTTACCACAGCAGCAGTGAACAAAACTAAGACACTACACGTAGGTCTGAGAATCAAAAACCAGAAAGTCACTGAGTAGGCAGGAGGGGGCTTGGTGACAGCTTCTGACCCTGAAAAGAGCAGGACACCTGGGTGGAGTCTGAGCACGGGCCGTGAACACACACTGACACACACGTCACGACACTTGGGTGGAGTCTGAGCACGGGCCGTGAACGCACACTGACACGCACGACAGGGCTGCCCAGCAGCTCAGTAGGCAAAGCGCTCTCGGGACACGCAGGAAGACCTGAGTCTGCTCTCCAGCGTCCACCTGAACAGCCAGGCACGTGAAGAGCTAACAATCCCAGGGCCGGGGAAGGAGAGACAGTGGGGTTCGGGAAAGGAAGACCTCTAGTCTCCACAGAAAACACGCACGGGCTCAGAGCCATGTCTAGGCGTGACTCCACCTATGTATGTATGCTGCAGAGCCATCTGTGTGCCGACAATCACGCAAACTGACCCCTTAGCCGTGACCTTACCCCTGAGTACCAGGAGAGCCAGTCTTCAGCAGATGTGGACTGGGACTCACAGTGACGCGGGGCCAATGAGAACGTGTACACCACGTATACTGCCCACTGCAGGAAATGCGTGTCACCACACCGCGTGAAGACATTTCTTCACTAAGGGCTAGGACACGGCCAGTCAGCTCCCTGTGTCTCTGAACCAATGGGACTACCCTGGGCATGATGGCTAAATGTCCATAATCCAGCATGTGAGGGGCTGGCGCTGAGACAGGGGACTGCCACAAGTTTGAGCCCAGCCTAGGCAACAGAGTGAAGGGCAACCTGAGCGACAAAGTCCTCTGAAGAGATGCTCGGAGCTCAGCGATGTCATGCCGCTGATCTCAGAGACAGTCATGGTGGAAACAGACAACTGACTCCTACAGACTGTCCGCTGCTGCGGCGCATGTGCACCTGTCTCAAGCACAAGGTAAGGGCAATTTTAAAAAAAAGATCCTGTCTCCCAAAACAAGGACTAGAGTACTTATTAGTAAAAAATAAAAAGTATACCTGTAGTCCCAGCACTCGGGAGGCAGAGGCAGGTGGATCGCTGTGAGTTCGAGGCCAGCCTGGTCTATAAAGCGAGTCCAGGACAGCCAGGGCTACACAGAGAAACCCTGTCTTAGAAAACAGAAACTACTAATAATTATTAGACGTAACGACAAGTGGGACGAGCTATATCATCATTTCGTACCTAGAAGAGCATCGGTGCCACACACCAGGCTCAGCCCAGTGAGCTGTGCCACACACCAGGCTTAGCTCAGTAAACTGTTACTTCACACTGAGGGGCTGCACATCCAGCGTCGCATCGGGCCCACGGGTAACCGTGAGACACCACAGCCCACCTGTGAGTGCAGACAAATCCTGCCACTTGCTCTGCGCCCTGTTTCTTCGTGGGAACAGGCTTCATCTCTTTTGGGCCCCACTCCTCCAATTCCCTCCATATCTTCTCCGTGTCCTATGAACTAGGGTGCACATTTTGGTCTTCCTGGCACAGTGGTTTACAGCTGGGCTTAACCAACAGGAGGCACCGGCAGAGGTGTGGAGGAGGGAAACCATAGCAGGTCTCAGACCAAAGGTCTCAGCAGCTCTCAGGTGCTGCCTCCACGCACTTCCCAAGCACCCTAAGGCTCCCTTCACCCCTGCTGTGACCAGCTGTGGGCACCAAGCCTGCACTGCTGGTTCCCCTGCCCACACTATAGACAGTGACCATCTGTTGATCTTTGCTCAAATTACTCTAATTTAAACGTGTCACTTATGCCTGCCAGCTCACTGGATTACAAAGGAATTTTGTCACTATCTTATCAGGAACCACTTTACTACTATGTACCAGGCACCGGGGTCATAGTTACTATGACAACTGCACTATGCACATCTTGCAGGCATGATAGCTCCTAATTTACAATGGAAGCTGTTAATTAAAATTTTTTAAATGCACTAAGGACACAGTAGCAGAACTACTACAGAATTCCAGGAGGAGGAGGAGGATGGCTCAGCGGTTAGGAACACTGGCTACTCTTCCAGAGACCCCAGTTTGATTGCCTGCGACCACAGAGCTGCTGACAACGGTCTGTAATTCCAGTTCCAGGAGACTCTTCTGGCCTCTGCTCAAACGCGCATGCAGGCAAAACACTCATACACATAAAAAATGAAAATAAAAATAAATACGTGTGTGGGGAGGGGAGGCCTCCGTAGGGTGGTCCTCATCTGGCTGGCGCAGCAGAGGCAAGCAGATCTCCAGGCCAACCTGGTCTACACAGCGAGTTCCAGGTCAGCCAAAGCTGCATAGTGAGGCTCTGCCTCAAATCTCGGCCCCACAAAAAAAAAAAAAAAAAAAAAAAAAAGGATTCGGGCCTTTAGCTTTCAGACACAAAAGCTTCAACCTCTGCATTTCTGTTACAGTCGCGACCATTTTTTCCCTCCTATACCCCATCAGACGAGTATTCTCCTCCTAGTGTGAGACAGTTAAACCATTTGGTAAAGAGGGCAGTCCTGGTCCGGAGAGATGGTTCGGCAAGCACCTGATGACCAGAGATCAATCCCAGGAACGCGCACGGTAACAGACGACCGGGTGCATGCATGCACGCAGACTTGAAAAGTAAAAAGGCTACGAGCCCTGGACTCAGCTCAGAACAATAAACACGTCCAGTGGGGTGATACCTAGGACAAGACCCTCCTCCACGAGCCTCAGTTTCCCACAGTGAAACCGGGCTGACACTCCTTCCCCAGCCGTGGGGAGAACTCGATGGAACACTCCATCAGCAAAGCTCCGAGCAGGCACCGAGCCCGGAACGCAGGGAGACCCGGAGACTGGCGACCTCGGCGCTCTCAACACCACGGAGGACCGAGGGGGGCGGGCCAGACCTGGGGACCCGAGGGAAAGAGCCCGCTGCCCACCCCGGCCCACCTGCTCCTCCAGCCGCTCGATCTCCAGCTGGTTCTTCTCCTCCTCCTCGTCGTACTCCCATTCGTCCTCGCCCGGGGAGCTCTCGGCCGAGGAAGCCATGGCGTCCTCCTCATCCCCGTCGCTCTCGCTCACGCCTTCCTGCGGATGCAGGTCCCACTCTGGGCCCTTGGTCTTAGCCGCCTCCGCGGCCACAGCGCGGGACAGCGCCTTCCTCCCCACGCCGGCTGCCTTCGTCTCATCCTCCTCTCCCTCCGCCTCGGGCCTGGCCTGGGGCTCAACCTCCGGCTCGGACGCCGAGGATGCGGCCACCGTCGCCATCTTGCGCAGCCTGCGACTCTCGGGTCTTCCCTCGCTCGCCGAAGCCGGGCGAGCATCGGGCTGTCCGCGGCGTCCGCCTGATCAAAACTCCGCTAGATCACCACCCAAGGCGGCACGGAGAGCCTCGGGAGGCCGGAAACCGCAAAATATCCATCTGACAGCCTCTTTATAGTCCTCTAAAGGCCAATATCAGGGGGGGAAAGGCCCATCAGCATAGCGTGTGTTCCGTTACAACCTTGGACGGGCGTTGGGTCTTTGAAACGGAAGTGGCGGTCATAGCGGAAGTCGTGTGTGCGTGATGTCCGTAGTTAAGGTCGAGACGCCATCTTAAGAAGGTCAAAGTCATTCTTGGACTCCAAGGCTCTGCCCGTTCTAGTGCGTGGTCGTTTCCCGGCAACCCAGCCCCGGGTGCAGACTAGAGTCCAGTTCCTCGGCGATTGAATACACCATTCGTGAGAAAAGCCTGTCTCCCGAAGAATAAAGCTGCCTCCCCTTTTGTAACGCTTCGCACCTAGTAAAAATGTGAGTCCTGTGATTTCATAGCTAATCTTGGTAATAAATTGCTAGATTGTGTAGGAACGCCGTGCGTTGTCGTAAAACAATGGCTCATACAATGTAAGCTTGTTTCCTTTTTCTCCTTCTCGTTCTTGAGGTAGAAAAGCATTGGCGGTTTTTCTCCGCCCACTGACTTTCTCCTTCTCTAGCAAGGTTGGCGAGGCAGGAATCGTGTCTGTTTTGCTTTCCTCTGGACCCCCAGGATTCCGTAGTGACACCTAGCGTACACTCAATATGTATTAACCCCTAAAGATGAAACGGCTGAACTAGGGAAAAGAGAATGCACCCCACAGCCACATCGAGGAGTCCAACAGGGACTTGTGCACGTCCGGATCCCAAGCGCCTGAGCAGCACCCATAAACGAGCCCTCCTCCGCTTCAGACCTTCCCGCTCTGCGCCCCGATCACGCCCCGCAGGAGGTGTGGTCAGAGAGGCCGGCCGAATGGCAGAAGCGCGCGCTTGGAACCGGAGGGCGCAAGCGCGAAGCCGCGGTGACGTCAGACGAGCGCGCCCGGCCTTCTGCGTCGCAGACGTCGACGCGAGTGCGAGCCGGCAAGATGGCGGCGGCTGGAGCGGGCCGTCTGAGGCGGGCGGCGTCCGCGCTGCTGCTCCGGAGCCCGCGGCTCCCCGCCCGGGAGCTGTCGGCTCCAGCCCGGCTCTACCACAAGAAGGTATGGGCGGGCGAGGGGGTGCGCGAGCCACCGAGGGGACCTGCAGCCGTTGCACAGATAAGCAGCACCGAGGACCCCGCGGCAACCTTAGCCCCGCCGCTCCGAGTGTCCCCACTCTGACATCCCAGAAGGGAGGGTCCTGGTGTGTCATGCTGGGGTCAGGGGACAGCGCACACACATGCATGAGCGCCCTCACTGGCCCTCGCCTGACCTCCTCTCCCCGATCTGAAAGGGGTCTTCTGCACCGTGTGCGGCGCTCGGTCCAACAAATGGAAACCACTTATTGGCGGTTTGTTATTTTAGGGGCTGATGGCCTCGGGGCGAGCCGAGCACCTAACCAACAGAACACTTCGGCTGTCGGTTGTTTGTTTTTGTTTGTCGGGAGCAGAAAGTATAGAAGGGGAAGGGTAGTTTGCAGGCCTCTCTGCCTTCTAGGGTCGTAAAGACCTCTTGACATGAGACTCGCTCGGAAAAGCAAAAGATCTCTGCACAAGACACCAAAAGTCTCCGTTAGATGTTGCGTAGTGGCCTCAAAATCTGCAGATAAGGCTGCCTCTTGTTGACTAGCAAAAAAAGGGGAAAAAACCAGCAGCAACAAAACTGGAGGTTATTAAATGTTAGTGTGTCCCTGACTTTAATGGCTGTTTGTTCTCTTGTGGCTTGAGTACGTTTGCTCAAGGCCTTCAACCCCCAAAAGGAAGGTTGTTTTGTTGACATTAGAAGCTACGGGAACCTGGACGGGCTGGCAGCCCTATGGCACCAGAGGGCGCTCCCGCACCAGGTGGCGCCGTGTTTATGTTTACAGCCACGAGTGACTCATTGCCCAACCTCCGCTAATCTCTAACAGTCACCTTGAAACTAATGGAGAAATCTTCCATTTAGGGCTGGTTTTATTCTTGAGATTTTGTTTGGTAAAAACAGAAGTGGTAAGCCGGATGTGATGACGCACACCTTTAATCCCAGCACTCAGGATCCTTAGGAATTCCAGCCTGGTCTACAAAGCCAGTCTAGGAGAGCCAAGACTACATACAGAAAGCCTGCCTCAAAAAAACCAAACGGGTGTGGTGGTGCACTCCTTTTAAACCCAGCACTCGGGAGGCAGAGGCAGGTGGATTGTTGTGAGTTTGAGGCCAGCCTGGTCTACAAAGCAAGTCCAGGACAACCAAGGCTGTACAGAGAGAGCCTGTCTCAAAAACAACAAGAAAACAAAGACAAAAACAAAAACAGAAGTGGTGTTTGAGCCCAAACCTGGTAACAATTTGTAAGTCAAGTGTTTGGTTGTAGTTGAAAACTTTTTGAAACCAAGATGTGGCTGAATTTTTGCCGGTGTCCCAATATGAAGGTCATCGGGAAGGAGATGAGAAGTGTGCGTCCCACTTGGATTGCTGATCTGAAAGGGAAACAGTAAAGCCCCCGTAATTTCTGTAAATCTGTCCTTTCAGGTCGTGGATCACTATGAGAACCCCAGGAACGTGGGCTCCCTTGACAAGACATCTAAAAATGTTGGAACCGGATTGGTGGGTGCACCAGCGTGTGGTGACGTCATGAAATTGCAGGTAGTGGCTATACCCCCACAAGGCGTTGGCACACAAAGCGTTTCTATCTGATCTGTCCCTGTGAGATGGACTGAGTGGCTGTCATGGTGGTGAGGGTTCTGAGACAGCCTCGTTTCTCTCTTCACTGCTCAGCGTAAGTCCTGCTGTCACAGCGTGAGACGCCTTGTGAATGTTGCCGGCCAAATGAAGACACCCCCCCCCCAAGGAGTTAGCGCTCCCCAGTGAGGAAAGGAGTGCGCTAACCAAATCTCTCTATGGAAAGGAAGGGGCATTGGGTGGGCTGCACCTCAGGAAGCCATAGCTTCAGAACAGTCTCCGTAATGTCGCGTAGGAAAGAGCCACTAACTATAGTCGGTGCCCAGTGGGAAGGTGTTGATGGAGACCTTGATCACAGGCTCTCCAGGGCCTGAGGAGGCTGACGGTGGTCGCAGCTGTAACGGACTTCTGCAAATAGGATTCATATGCAGTGCCTAGGGGCGAAAACAGAACCAGTGGGCTGAGAGGCACCGTCTCCCTGCTCTTCTGCCAGCTGGGCCCCAAGTTGTGCTGTCCTCTACTGAGCTCTTTAAAACAAAACATAGCCACTGACATTATAGCACCTGGTGTGGACAGCCAGCTAGGGCTCGTGTGGGGCACCCACTCTAGACCTCTGGTGTGGACAGCCAGCCAGGGCTCGTGTGGGGCACCCACTCTAGACCTCTGGTGTGGACAGCCAGCCAGGGCTCGTGTGGGGCACCCACTCTGGACCTCTGGTGTTGACAGCCAGCCAGGGCTCGTGAGGGGCACCCACTCTGGACCTCTGGTGTGGACAGCCAGCCAGGGCTCGTGAGGGGCACCCACTCTGGACCTCTGGTGTGGACAGCCAGCCAGGGCTCGTGAGGGGCACCCACTCTGGACCTCTGGTGTGGACAGCCAGCCAGGGCTCGTGAGGGGCACCCACTCTGGACCTCTGGTGTGGACAGCCAGCCAGGGCTCGTGAGGGGCACCCACTGGACCTCTGGTGTGGACAGCCAGCCAGGGCTCGTGAGGGGCACCCACTCTGGACCTCTGGTGTGGACAGCCAGCCAGGGCTCACGTGGGGCACCCACTCTGGACCTCTAAAGTTCCAGGCTCTCGGGTTCCAGATGTCAGGCTGTAGAATCACCTCTTGGCTCCTGTTTCTCCTCTAGATCCAGGTGGACGAGAAGGGGAAGATTGTGGACGCCAGATTTAAAACATTTGGCTGCGGCTCCGCCATTGCCTCCAGCTCCTTAGCCACGGAGTGGGTGAAGGGGAAGACGGTAAGATGCTCACAAACGCTGTAGAGCTATTTACTCCCAGCACTTGGGAGGCAGAGGCAGAGGCAGAAGGGTCTCTGTTGAGTTCTAGGCCAGCCTACTCTACATAATGAGACCTGTCTCAAAAGAATTATAGAATTAAGTTAAAATTCCCTGTGACTGTAGCTCTGGGAGAATCTGGTCATGAGTCGAAAAACAAAACACAGGAAAATGAAGATGACAGTTCAAAGCCAGCCTGGGCACCTGGCAGGGACTGGCAAACACAGTCATTAGTCTAAGTTCATTTCTCTTCCTGTCTATGTACTGGTCACATCCTCACATGGGAGCTGTGGGCCTTTTTGTTAGTTACTGTTACTGGTTAAACAGGACCATCCCCAGCCCCAACAGCAGGACTGGAAGGAAAGCTTGGGGTTTCCCTAAGGTCCCTAAGGTCGCTGAGGTCTCCTGGAGCTGCTGTGCAGTAGCTGCCGCTTGTGTCCTCACATCTCCTGCTTCAAGGACTCCAGAGAGGCGCGCGCACGATGGCACAGGAAGCCTGTGGTGGAAGAGGGATTCAGGGGTGAGAGCCGAGCAGCAGCGGTCCAGGGCCTCTGAGAGGAAGCTGGGAAGAGCTGTGACGTCTTCTCCGTCCTTCTCTCCACCCGAGCTCTCGGCAGCAGCTATAGCAGAGGCCTGTGAAGAGCTGGGTCTGTTGAGTTCCAGGGGCCTCGAAACCACCCATCCTGGGCTCACAAGCCCGGATCCCAGCTGTTAGGAGGATTGGGGCGTGAGTCTTCCTCAGCTGCCTAGCAAGTTAAGGGTCACACAGGCAGCGTGGGCCCTGCTTTAAAGCAGTGTGCTCACGCTTCGCTCCCTCACAGGGACCTGTGGGGAAGCGGAGTCACAGATTGGCACGCTTGCACTGCCAGCCAGTTCTAGCAGAGCCATTTATTGGGGAAGCTGAGTCACAGGTTGGCACACTTGCACTGCCAGCTCCAGCAGGGCCGTTAGCTGGCCTCGCACCACCTCGCCACATGGTTCAGGCATTCCTGCTGCAGAGCTCCCCGAGGCCAGGGAGCCCAGGCCTGCTTGTTCTGGAAGAAAATGCCTTAAAGGAAGTTAGTTAAGAACCAGCCCCGAGGGCTAGAGAGATGGCTCAGGGGTTAAGAGCACTGACTGCTCTTCCACAGGTCCTGAGTTCAATTCCCAGCAACCACACGGTAACTCACAACCATCTGTAATAAGATCTGGTGCCCACACATGCAGACAAAGTACTGTGTACATAATAAATAAATCTTTGGAAATGGAAAGAAAAAAAAAGAACTAGCCCTGAGCTGGGCAGTGGTGACACATGCCTTTAATCCCAGCCCTTGGGAGGGAGTCCTGGACAGTCAAGACTACACAGAGACCCTGTCTCAAAAAACCAAAAAAAAAAAAAAAAAAAAAAAAAAAAGAACTAGCCTTGGGGAAGGGGAAGTGAGACTGGGCACATGCTCCCGGGACCTGGTGTTTAGAAGGCTCAGAGCTATGCTCAGAAAGTAGGAAGACCGTGTTCCTCTAACCTCAAGGTCTCCTGTCTGCCTCCCGTCATCCCTCAGCTCTCAGACCCCAGGCATCTCAGGCAGAGGCTGCATAGCCGCTTAGGCAGTGCCTGCCTTCAGTGGACAGGGCGTCCTTTCTTGCTTACCCAGCAAGGCAGCATGAGAGTGTGTCCCTTGCTAGAGACCCCTCGGTACACAGTGGCAGTGCTGCCCAGGAATTAGTTACTGAGCAAGAGTTAGCCCTGACAGCCTATCCTGAGATGTGTTCTGGCCTTCCCTTTCACCACCTACCCTCAGCAAGATAAAGTTCACTAAAACTGCCTTTTCCCCTGCACCTCAGGTGGAGGAAGCCTTGACCATCAAAAACACAGACATCGCCAAGGAGCTCTGCCTTCCACCCGTGAAACTGCACTGCTCCAGTGAGTCGTCCCCCAGCGCCAGGCAGGCTTGGCGGTCATAAACTCCCCTTTAGGACCACACCCTGAGACCCCAGAAAACAGCTGCCACAGTCAGCTTTGAGGGGGATGAAGTCTGTGGTCTCATGGCCCAGAGCTGTAAGAAGTCAGGCTAAGAGGCCCTGTGCCTTGGAGCCACAGTGAACAAACACCCAGAAACCCCTCAGCTGGCAGCATTGCTCCCCTCAGAGGTGAGGAAATGAGGCGGTAGGAGGGCCAGAGGTAAGCCGGGGTCTCTGTTCAGAATCTGCTGTCCCCACCACACTGGCGTGACGGATGGCTGAGCAAGGGAGACACAGCGCTAACACACCCTGTCCAGTGTGTGTGCTCCCATTTCTGCCCTCTCTGCTGTCTTTGTCTGAGTCAGTCTGTGCGGTGCCTGAGGCCAGTATGCAGCAGCCACTGCACAGCCCTAGGGGAGGCCTGGTGTCGTCCCCCCACCCCACCCCAGCCTGCAGTACACAGCCCTAGGGGAGGCCTGGTACCCCAGAGCCTGCAGTCAGGAATGAGGAGCCACCTTAACACCCTACTGAGTTAGCTCCCAGCTCCTACTTCCCCCACAGCCTCACTCTCAGTGCCTCCCTCGGAAACGCCTTGCGGTGTGGAGCTGCAGGAGGGGTGCACAGCCCGGCCAGCCCTCACTCTCGGGGACCTCATGTTTGCTGTGTCTCCACTGGGTGTTAGGCACTTTGCGCAAATGCCCTCACTGTCCTCACAGACCGTCCCTGCCTGTGCCCATCTAGGGCACTCTGGCTTGAAGAGATTCTCTTCCTTAAGACCGCTGCCAGGCCAGGCAGGGGCTCGGGCAAAGCTTGTCACCAAGCCTGAGCCACAGCCTCTAAACCCACTCCCAGTCGTCGTCCTCTGACCACCACGCATGCCATCACACACACACACACGCATGCTCACATACATACTCTAAACAGACACAATCGTAAAGATGTGCGCACAGTGACGCCTGCCCTCCATGCCTTCCAGTGCTGGCGGAGGACGCCATCAAGGCCGCCCTGGCTGATTACAAACTGAAGCAGGAGCCCCGGAAGGAAGAGCCACAGAAGCAGTGAGCTCTGCAGCCGCCCCACCTCCACAGACTGCTGCCTGCCGCACTCACACCACAGCAAAGAAGCTACGAGACACGCACACTGTTCGCCATTTGCACCGTGGCTCTGGCTGCGCCCATCCCGTGTCCTTTCAGCTCACTGTGTCCTTAATGCAATTAGTATCTTGATTTGTTTTGTGGCCTGGGTCTGAAATCAGCACCGAAGTCTTAAGCTTTGGAGAGTGACAGCGAGTTGTCCCTTCTCTGGGGGAGAGTGACAGCAGAATGCCTCCTTCTGGTTACTTGTCAGGATTTATTACTGTATATTTAACAGATCTGCATACATATTATAATAAAAGAATGTAAGACGATAGCTTTCTCTAGCGAGCCTGTCTCTTGACTTCTTCACCCCTAGTGCAGCCCAGAGCCCTTTGGGTTCCCAAGGCCAGACTGAGATGGGCGACACAGCACAGCAGATGCAGTAGCCACTTAGGTGCCTTTGCAAGGGTAGAGGATATGGCCAGTGCTCCTCGCTGGCCAGAGCACTCTGGGAGATCCGGTCAGTTCACATTGGTGCCGAGGGTTCCTGCAGTAATTCCCCTGCTCTGTGAAAGTCAGACACTAACCAGGAAGCTGGCTGAGACCATAACCCTGTGGGCCAAGCAGGCAGCCTCGGATGAGGTTAGACGGCTGCCCTTGAGGCGCAGGGCTCCAGCCTCCTCCTGGCCGTCCTATTCTGGAGGCCGCACCGGCTTTGTGGTGAACAGTGAGCTAAGGCAGAGTAAAGAGGCCCAGCTCATGTACTGCACTAGGCCCCCGGTCCAAAACCAGCATCCCACGGCTCTTGGTGGCACCTGCCTATAAACCCAGCACTTGACAGGCTGAGGAGGAAGATCAAAGGTTTGAGGGCAGCCTAGGCTACATCGGCCGTGTCTCCCTGACTTGGACGTGGATAGCCCACTCCTGCCCTGAGCTGCCCAGTTGTGTAGCTCAGCGAAGCGCCCTGTTGTCTGGTGCTGGGACAGCCCCAGTGAACTTCAAAAGCAAGCTGTTTTCTGATGGTGCCTTTTTTGTCCAGGCATAAGCAGGCTGGCTCTTGAATCATTCTTTATTTAAAATATTCTGGGTTCTGGCGAAGGGCACAGAACTTCAAAGGCTACTTATTCCACCCTCTGGAGACCGCAGGCCAGAGCCCATCAGAATCTCAAATTAGCCCCTGGGTGGGGCCATGTCAAATTGTCCTGCAGGGTGTGTTGTGCTGTGTAAACCAGTCCCTTATTCGTGGCCATGCTACAGTTCCCCACCCCTATTTGTGATTTTAAAATGAGACACATCAATCCCAGTTGACAACTGAATTCCACACATCAAAAGTTGTCGGCCATGGCCTGACCCTAAGAATGTGTGAGTGCCGCCACACAGGTCCAAGTTTTTTTATTTTTTATTTTTTTTTCTTTTCTCCAGACAGGGTCTCTGTGTAGCCTTGGCTGTCCTAGACTCGCTTTGTAGTCCAGGCTGGCCTTGAACTCACAGCGATCCGCCTGCCTCTGCCTCCCGAGTGCTGTGATTAAAGGCATGCGCCACCACGCCTGGCTCTATTTTTTGTTTTTGTCTCATTCAAAAACTGGTGAATCACTAAGGCCCTTTGGATTTTCTCATCCGTTATTGGCAGCCACTAAGGGAGCTGCACCTTTAAACACATTAGCTGACGGCTCTGGGCTGTCCAAGCCTTGTGCCCTGTCCTTCCTGGCAGATTGCCATCTCACCATCATCAGCACCACCATCTCACCATCATCACCATCAACATCACCATCTCACCATCATCAACACCATTTCACCATCATCAACACCGTCATCAGCACCACCATCTAACCATCATCACCATCAACATCACCAACATCACCATCCCACCATCAACACCATCATCAGCACCACCATCCCACCATCAACACCGTCATCAGCACCACCATCTCACCATCATCAACACCATTTCACCGTCATCACCACCATTACTACAGACCCATTTTCCACAGCTGACTCTCCAATGGATGCCATAAGCCAGGTGCTCACTTGAGACAACTCCTGGGCTCTGCCCACCTCAGCTGAGTAGGAACATAACGGAGCAGAGAGGAGATACAGGCGTGGTGTAACCCAACACGGCCTCCGTCCCCGTGACAGGGTACTCTAGGCCCGATGTGCCCCATGTTGTCCTGCGTCAGGACCACTGCCCCTTCACACTGTTGGCATCCCTCTTTCCCCAGAGAGAGTTCTAGTTAACACTCAGAGGCGATAAGACACTGACGGCTCAGCTGCTGGAATCCCAAGCATCCTTCACGCTTGCGGTCTAGGGGCAAAGGGCTTGGCAAGACCGGCCCACACTGCCCCGCTGGTCCTTTGGCTCTGGGATCCTGCTCCCTTTCCCAAAACAGCAGGGTCCCCAGAGAGAATTCCCCATCAGGGGACTATTCATCCACTTCAGCCCCCAAAGGCTCCAGACAGCCCCGCTCAGCTTCCTGGTAAATCAGACTTGGGCGGCCTCGGCTCTGAGCCTCCTCCCTGGTCTTCAGGGGAGCCTGGTGGAGGACTGTGTGCTAGCTAACTAAGCTGAGGGTCCCTGGGGAGAGAGCCCGGGCCTGCGCTGTGTGAGAGTCTCCACAGGACTCTGCTCAGCTCATGTGAGTAATGCTGAAAGAGTGGTTTGCAGTACTGTGAGGGCACATAGAAAGTGCCCAGCACAGAGTACGCCATAGGCGCTTACTAAATGCTCATTCCTCCATAGGCTGGTACCTTACCACACTGCAAGGAAGGAACCAGAAAGATATACTTCAGCCTTTCATGAAGCCTGCCTCCCTCTCCCTCCCTCCTTCCCTCCCTCCCATCCCCCCCCACACACACTCGCTTTCTCTCTCTCAGCTTACTCCTCACAGTGGGCTTGCCTCGCCCAGTTAATTTCTAGCTTTGTGCCTGTCATCTCGAGTGCCAAAAACCATCTTCCCTAGAGGGCCTCAAGACTATTGGGAATAGTCAAATGGGAATCCCCTAAATGCTGCCTAAATGCCGCCTGAATGCTGCCACTTTCTAGATAGGCTCTCAGCAGCCACAGCTAAACGGACACAGGCCTGGTCACTACACCACCACAGTAACTCTAGATCTCTCTTGCTGAGAGAGATCACCTCTGAGGCATCCCTGACACCAACACAGGCCCCTTCTGTCACCTTCCTTCAGGTCCTGCCTTATAGCCAGGGCCCTGGGACAGGCAGGAGGCAGAGCTTGTCCCTAACTCCTGGGCAAAGGTCTCTGCTTGCTTGCAGTCTGCAGTCGCTCTGTCTACGAAGTGAGATAGTTGGATCCCATGAGCCATATTCCCCTCCAGCTCAAACAAAAAGATTCCACAGACTCGGAAAACTCCTCATTTTAGCCAATAACCAGAGCAGGGCCAGCGCATGATTCATCCACTGTCTCTGCCTAGAACAACCCCTCCTCCCCTCACCCCAACCTCACAAGCATTTCTCCCCAACCTTGGCCACTGAGCCGGGGAACACAGGACAACAAGATCCCACCACCCCCCGACTGTCTGCCACTGGCATTTTCTTTTTTCTTTTCTTTCTTTTCTTTTTTTTTTTTCTTTTTTTTCTTTTTCTTTTTTTTTTACCCAGCCTCAGAACGTCCCGATCTCTGTCTGGAACAACTTGGGGGAAGTCCGGTCCCCCTGGGATCCCACCA
This sequence comes from Acomys minous, assembly GCF_964271855.1. Classification (NCBI taxonomy): domain Eukaryota; kingdom Metazoa; phylum Chordata; class Mammalia; order Rodentia; family Muridae; genus Acomys; species Acomys minous. The sequence continues at coordinate 94,131,262 of NC_140498.1, forward strand.
GCCAGAGGAAACAGCGGCAGAAGTGTTCAGGAGAAAGTGCTGAGGCAGCAGGCAAGCAGGGGATGCTGGCCCAGCTCTCAGCTCTGCAGGGTCAGCGCTTCAGGGAGAGGGTCCCTGCTCACAAAGCCAGCTCTTTCAGCTTGCTGAGGACCAGGTCCTCCCAGCCCACCAGGGTGAGGGAAAGCTGTGTTCCTAAACCTCAGTGACCATCCTGGCTACTTACTTTTATGTCGTCTTGCAACAAGCTAGAGTTACTGGAAAAGAGGGAACCTCAATCGAGAAGATGCCTTCAAAAGATCAGGTTGTAGGGCATTTTCTTAATTAGTGAGTGGTGGGGGAGGGCCCAGCCCATTGTGGGCGGGGCCATCCCTGGGCTGGTGGTCCTGGGTTCTATAAGGAAGCAGGCTGAGCAAGCCATGGGGAGCAGCACCCTCCATGGCCTTGACCTCAGCTCCTGCCTCCAGGTTCCTGCCCTGCTTGGGTTCCTGTCCTCACACTTTAGAGGATGAACTGTTATATGGAACTGTGAGTGAAATAAACTTTTTCTTTCCCAAGTTGCTTATGGTCATGGTGTTTCATCACAGCGATAAGTGACTCCAAGTCAGTGGCCACCCGCGGCACGGTATCTTAGCGCAATCTAGGAGTAGAAAGCGGTTTCCTTACCTCTGAAAAGATCATTTGCAAGGAATGACAGCTGACATCGCTTGCAAAACGTTGAGAGCATTCTCATGAACAACAGACTCAGGATAATCAGCCGTCACCACTGAGGGGGCTGTCATGACCTTCACCTCTACCTGTCACCAACTGACCCCACAAATGTTACCATCGCCAGCATCGCCTCCTCCACCATCATCCGTTCTACCACACCATTCCCTGCACCCCTCCATTGCTGCCACCTCTGCTACCCTCACCTCCTCCGCCCTCGCCCCCTCCGCCCTCGCCCCCTCCGCCCTCGCCCCCTCCGCCCTCGCCCCCTCCGCCCTCGCCCCCTCCGCCCTCGCCCCCTCCGCCCTCGCCCCCTCCGACCTCGCCCCCTCCGCCCTCACCTCCTCCGCCCTCGCCCCCTCCGCCCTCGCCCCCTCCGCCCTCGCCCCCTCCGACCTCGCCCCCTCCGCCCTCGCCCCCTCCGCCCTCACCTCCTGCACCCTCACATCCACATTCTCCATTACCATAGTCACCACAGGGCCTGAAGCTTGACTGTTGCAAACCCCCACACACACCCCAAAAAGCAAGCCCACCATGGTCACCTATAGCCCAGGGCAGGGGAAGTCTGAGTCCACCCTCAGACTGGTGGCCACTTTGGTCTGAGAGCCACAGCATCTGCCCTGGGCTCCATCTGGGCTCCCTGCTCCACATCTGGGCTGCTGCCTCAGAAAACCCCTCTAGATCCAGGTGTGGTGGCTTCCCAGCACTCAGGAGACAGAGGTAGGTAGATCTCTGTGAGCTTGAGACCAGCCTGGTCAACAAAAAAATAAAATAGAATAAAATAAAATAAAATAAATAAAGCAAATCCAGGACACCCAAGGCTGCACAGAGAAACCCTGTCTCAAAACAAAACAAAATAAAAAATGAACTCCACCAAACCAACCTCACAGCAGTTTATTTTTTTTAGGAGGGGGGAATATTTCAAGATAGGGTTTCTCTATGTAGCCCTGACTGTTCTGGACTTGCTTTATAGACCAGGCTGGTCTAGAACTCATAGAGATCCTCCTGCCTCTGTCTCCTGCGTGCTGGGATTAAAGGCATGTGTCACCGTCGCCGGGCTCACAGGAGTTTCTGACAGGCAACCATTTGTATGAAATAAAGGCTGTGTTTCTGTTCCAGCCAGAAGGTCTTTCTGAATGTCTTTGTTCAAGAGCCAACTTCCAGGACTGGGGCTATAGCTCAGCCTGTAGAGCTCTTGCCTTGGGTCCCACCCCCAGCACTGCACTCACGGGGTGGAGGCAGGAGGGCCCTTGCCTACGCAGCGCAGGTTGCCAGGGGCAGGTTGAAAGCAGAGCAAGGCAAGCAAGAAAGCAGAGTCCAGGCCTCGAGCAGGCCCTGTCTGGAAGCACCGGTCCTCTGCCACTCCCGTTCTCACTTATTCTAAACAACGCTAGCACAGCCATCCTCTTGTGTCCACCCTGGTGCGGGCTCATGGGCAAAGTTCTAGAAAAGACTTTTTGATCTTTGCTCAGTGGTGCCAGATGCCACCTTCCAGGAGGGCTGACTGTCCCCTACCAGTCTGCTCAAAGCCCGATGTGTTTAGAATGAGACCAAGTCAAGATGGGCTGAAAGTTACGGGAGAAGCCAGGCACAGTGGCGCACACCTTTAATCCCAGTAATTGGGAGTCAGAGGCAGGTGGATCGCTGTGAGTTCGAGCCCTGCCTAGTCTACAAAGTGAATCTAGGACAGCCAAGGCTACACAGAGAAATGCTGTCTCAAGAAAGGAAAAAGGAAAAAAGAAAAAAGAAAGAAAGAAAGAAAGAAAGAAAGAAAGAAAGAAAGAAAGAAAGAAAAAAGAAAGTTACAGGAGAAAGCAAAAGCCCAGGCTGGCCCAGGTTGCCAACACAGCTCTGCATAGGCTGTGCTGTGAGGAGATTTGGCCTTTGGGCTCAAGATGCTCAGCTTGGGTTAGATAGGAGAAGGGAGGTCCTCAGAGTGCAGGGCTGTTGGACAGCAGAAAGGTACAAAGGGGCTTGGGTGACTGGGGGAGGGGGAGGGAAGTGGCTTGATCCCCTTGGGATAGATTCCAGAAGGAGGAGCCAGTTTCTTTTGAGACCTCATGGAAGGGCTGAGCCATTTTGCTCAGGAAGAGTGACTCTGGCAGCCCCCAGGCCCAGCTTAACAACAGCATCTCAGATGGAAACGGGTCTGAGGAGGGCACTTGGCACCCATCCCTGCCCAAAAATCCAGCACAAGCCTCATTTCCCCCTAAGTCAGAGACACAGCTGAGGCCCAGAAAGGGCAAGTGACCTGATCCAGGATGCACAGCCCAGCAAGAGGCTGAGGTCAGTCCTTCCTCCCAGGGTTCCTGCCCAGGGCCTGCCCAAGGACCCTCCTCCATCACAGAACTCTGGAGAACCTCAGGGTACTGGGCCAGGTTCTCAGCTTCCCCCCAACATGCTGAATCTGGAGCCCAACAGTCAGGGCTCGGCCACTCACTCACCACCTGGAGCAGGCCACTCAACAAGTCCCTTCCGTTAGAGGAAGATCAACAGGTCATGGGTGCTCACACGAGGTGCCTGGCCACCCCGCGCTCTGCCACATGAGTGCCCCCCCCCAAGCAGCTCCACTATGTGAGCAGACAGACAGGAAGAGAGAGGCCAGCTGTAGTCAGGGACTCTCTGCCAAGCCACAAGAGACAAATGCAACACCACAAAATGGAGAAGCTGCCCAGGGTCCTGAGGAAGTCTGAGCTCACTGGCCTTGGGTTCCTTCCCCCAAAACACTCACCCATCCATCCATCCATCCACCCATCCATCCATCCACCCGTTCACCCATCCATCCATCCATCCACCCGTTCACCCATCCATCCATCCATTCATTAACTCATTAACTCACTTACTCAAAGCACTGTCGTTAAGTGTGGGAGTTCAACCTTCCGGAGCTGAAGCTCCATTCAGACACTTTCTGGCTGTGTGACTTTGGGCAGATCACCGCACCTCTCTGAACTCCTGGGTCTTTCCTCAACAGAAATAGTTAAGTGACCTCATTGATACTCTCGGCGCTAGGAAGGGCTTAGTTTGGGGGGGGGGGCCTTACACGGTTATCCCAGCAGGTGGGTCTAGAGTTTGAGACCACCCTGAGCTACTCACTGTCTCAAAACAAACAAAATCAAGTGTTGATTGCCATCCGCTGCCTGCCCACACTGGCGCCCAAGAAGGGGCGGGGATTCTACAGTGAGATTTACATGCTGAGGAAAGGCAGCGCTGTGGGGCTGGGGGCAGGAGCCTCTCATGGCACGGCTTGCCCAGGAGCAGGTACAGAGGAATATCCAACACCTAGTGTCCCTACCCAACCCCCAGCTCCTCACCTACGGGTCTGGAGTGTCACAATCCTTCCTCAGCACCTATTAAGCACCTGTTGATCTGAACACCCAGGCCTGGGAGGAGGCGTCACGTCACGAGGCTCTGGGCGGGAGGGGGGGTAGAGAGGTCACAGTGGGGGGAGCACAGCACCCCCCTGAGAGCCTCCACTAGTGGGGGAGCAGTAATAGTACAAAAATGTTCCCCTAAAGATTCCAGCCTGCGCCTCCCAGCCAGGCAGAGCACCCAGAGGCTCGAGATGGGGGCAGGAACTGCTTAAAGTCAGGGTGTGGACTAAATGCTGAGATTAACCCCGGAGTCTCTGGGAACCAGAGGCAGAAACCTCACACCCTCCCCACAACTGTGCCTGGAGGAGGCTGTCCCCACCCAGACTCCTAAGGAAGGAATTGTAGCCTGGTTCCCCGATAATGAACCCCAGGGTCCCGCAACTCCCCTACACACAGCCTAGCACCTGGCCCAGTGCGGGGCAAGGCCTCCCCCAGCCATGTCGCCAGCCATGTCTCCAGCTGCTGACCCAGACAACATTCAAGCCCTGGCCACGGTCACCTTGTCCCTGAGGGGAGATGAGAAACAGCTGAGCTGTGACCCTTAATGACCTCACTGGACACCCCACACACGCCTGCCCAGGGACAGGGTCTCTGGGCTCCCCTGATGACAGCCTCTGCTCTGGTTTCCCAGCCCTGGGGACCCCTTTAGCTGCCCCAGTTCTCACTGGTCTCTAGGAAGCTCTGAGCTCAAGGAAGCAAGGCCTCCTCCCCCTCCTCCCCGCTCCCTTCACAGCCGAGCGTCCATAGGGCACCCGCCACACAGCACCCACCCCAGTCCCAGAAGAAACTCGGTTCCCACCTGTACCACCGCACCATTGCTGCTACTTCAGGCAAGCCCACTCAAGGAGGGGCTAAGGGAGTTGCCCAAAACGCACAGCTGGGGGATAGAATTAAGGTCCCAGCTCTGTGCTCTTGTCACCGTGCCATGCACCCTGCCCCTCACACTCTGGGGGAGGCGGGAGGCCTGGCAACAGTGGAGGCCCCTGGTCCTGCTGCCTCCCCTGCCTTCTACCATCTAGATCAACCCCTTGTCCCGGCCTGAGGGAGCGCCCCACCCCCACCCCCACCCCCACCTCCCCGCCCCCAGAGTAGGGATGTACTTTACAGGCACCTCTGGCACCAGCTTTCCTGGAAAGGCCAGTTTACAAGCTTGGCTATTTTTCACTCTGCAGCTGCCACCATAAAACTGTGCTTCCCCCACACTCCCCCACCCCACCCCAACACACACACCCCAAGAGGGGGAACAGCTGTAAAGGGTCTCCAGGGCCCAGAGCTGGCGCCAAGTCCCCCCATCCCTTGCTATTTCTGAGCAGCCAGAGAAACCTTGAAATTAAAACCTCCTGAAAGAGGGGCAAATCCCTGTTCCCCTCCAACAGAGGCCCCTTCCTTTCTCCACTGCAGAACAGCCTGCACGTGCTGCCAGCCTCCCAGCCTCCCAGCTGGGCCTCATGTAGCCGAGCATACTACAAGACCAGAGAGGGGCCTGGAGAGAGGGCTCAGCAGTTTACAGCACCGGCTGTTCTTCCAGGGAACCCCCGATTCAAACCCCACCTCCCACATGGCAGCTCACAGCCATCTGTAGCTCCAGTTCCAAAGGACCCAGCGCCCTCTTCAGGCCTCCCCCACCCACACCAGTGACACACGCGGTGCACACACATGCACACACGCAAAGTACCACACACGTAAGAGGGAATAAAAGTCTGCTTTAGATCAACCTGATCTACCCCCGGAACACCCCGGGTGATTCTTTTTAAATTTTATTTATCAGCCAGGAACGATGGTACATACCTTTAATCCCAGCATTTGGGAGTCAGAGTTTAGACTGGTCTATGCGTGTAGTTCCAAAACATAACGCAACCCTGTCTTTATGAAAACAAAGAAGAAAAGAAAAAAGAAAGAAAGAGAAAAAGAAAAAGAAAAAAAATGTAGACTTTGAACTTCTCAAACCTACTTTATTTGGGGCTCTTTAGTGCTTATGCCTCCCTTCCAACCCACCTACCCTAGATAGGAGAGAAACGGGGTTAAGGGGAACAGGAGAAGTAGACCTTTTCATACTCAGTTCCTTGGAGCGGTTCCTCTGGCCTAGTCGGCAGGATTCCAGCAAGCCTGTCACTCGGCAAATCAGCAAATCAGCAATTCAGCAAAGGGGACTGCAGCTGCAGTAGCCGGAATCCAGGGCAGCAGCCAGAACCCGGAACTTCGAAGCGTTCTCTGGAGCGGTTCTCTCCAGAAGTGTCTCGAAGTGGAGCGATGAACAGCCAAGCCGTAGGGAAAGGTTTCAAGACCAAAAAGCCCAGCCTCTTGTTTTGAGCTCATATGCATCTTCTCAGAGTCCAGTCTAGGATGTTTTTCAGCTGGCAAAGACCGAGCCCCCCCCCCCCCCCCCCCCGGCAAGGGCGGTTCCTACTCCAGTGGATAAACATCACCTGTTCTCTCACAAGTCTGTTTCCCATCCCACACTTGGGATCAAAACAGAAACATGTTTACATCCACTACAGAAAAAGAAAAGAAGTAGTTATTTATTTTATGCGTGTGTTGCTGAGAATATGTACACATATGTAGACGCGAGCCCTTGGAGGCCAGAGACAACACTGAACCTCCCAGAACTGGACTTACAGATGGATATGAGCCACCATGTGGGTGCTGGGAGTCGAACCCAGTCCTGTCAGCGCTCTTAACCACTGAGCCGTCGCTCCAGACCCCCCCTTCCACCGGACCCCTTGACCCTGGCTCCCGGTTTGAAAGGGTGCAGTCCCTCATGGCCTATATGGCACAGTGGCTCTGGGCAGTCCACACTGCTCCATCCAGAAGCAGAAAGGTGAACGCTGGCACTCGCTCCTCTTTCACTCCACTCCTGGATTTTGGTCTGAGATCCCAGCCCACAGCACATGCTGTCTTCAGGGTGGTCTTACTCTGTTAACGTCTCCAGAATCTTCTCTGGAAACACCCTTGCAGAGGGGCCCACAGGTGTGTCTCCCGGGTGACCCCCCCCAGTCCATCAGGCGACAGTGAGGAACCACCACAGTTCTGATACCCACTAAACTAGAGGCTCCCTGAAGTCGTGTCTGCTTCTCACCCCTCGGTTCAGAGCTCCATGGTGGCCACGCTATCCTGGACTCGTCTCTCTGAGTCTCCATTTTCCTTTCTCTTCCGGTTTTGCTACCCCGCAGCCAGCGTACCTACACCACGTTACTCTTTTCATAGGAAGCAGGCGCTGTATGCTGTACAGAGGGTTCAGGAAGTGTTCTGCCTGCAGATCTGGGCGTCACTAGGCCACACTTACGCTTGGGACATGCAGATACAAAAACCAGAGTTTTTAGCGGTTTATCACTTTTGACACTTTCATATTTGGACATAAAGCATTTCACCCCTCCTCACCCCACCACCTCCCTTCACCCCTCCTCACCCCAATACCCTCCTCTCATCCTCCCTGCTCTTGCTGAACCACTCACCCCCCCCAACTTATTTCCTCCACTTTTTTTTTTTAATGTTTGTTTGGTTTGGTTTTTCGAGACAGGGTTTCTCTGTGTAGCCTTGGCTATCCTGGACTCACTTTGTAGACCAGGCTTGGCCTCGAACTCACAGAGATTCATCTGCCTCTGCCGCCCCCAAGTGCTGGGATTAAAGGTGTGCGCCACCACGCCCGGCTAGAAGCCATGTTTGGAAAAGGGTCACCTGCATTCTCCTAGGAACCAGAAAGCAGAAAGGCTCATGAATCCTGACAGAGGGAGGAGTAGTGTTGAGGCCAGAGGCTAGCCTGCTCACAGCCGCAGTGATGAGGCCAGAGGTTAGCCCGCCCACAGCTGCAGTGATGAGACCAGAGGCTAGCCCACCCACAGCCAACACATAGGGAAGGAAGGCAGAGGAGGAGAGGGAGGAAGCAGCGCCCACCCCCCACCAACAGCTGGTTTTGGACCACTGGCGTGTTCTATCCAGTTCTGGCAATCCTAGCAATGATGAGGCAGGAGTTCAAGGCCAGCCTGTGCCATGTGGCAAAATCCTGCCAAAATAAAGTACATCGCATTTAAAAATAAAGTAAGGCAGTCAGAGCTCATCATGCTGAGGCTCCTGCCCACGCCACAGACAGACCTGCATTCGAATGCAGTTCTCTATGCTGTGTGACCTTGAGCAAGCTGCTGCCCTCTCTGAGCTTCTGTTCTCCGAGGTAGGGGTTAGAGGAGGCTATGTGGGTGGTGTCTGCCTTCCCTCCTCCTCACATGGAGCATGCACATACAGAGCAGTGTGTGTGTGTGTGTGTGTGTGTGTGTGTGTGTGTGTGTGTGTGTGTGTGTGCGCGCGCTTGAGCTGAGTGCCAGGGCAGCTGTGAGGTGGGATGGAGTCCCACCCCCCTCTTCTCTTGGACTTTGATCTCTTGACTGTGGAGGGGCCAGGGAGTTGGGCTGGTGCCGCTCTCAGGTTCCTCCTTCTCTGCAGGGCTGGAGCCAGGGGATTTGCCTATGGTGGGGAAGCACTCTACACTGAGTAACACCTCACCCTAACCCCAGAACAAAATCCCCCCCTCTTCACACAGCAACAGATACCCAGAGAGGTCACGTGGCTGAGAACAGAGCTGGCATTGAACCAGAAGTTCTGACCCCACCGTGAGAGGGCTAAAAGTGTGTGCAGAGGCCGCATTCTCATCCTGCCTTCTGGTCTCTCCTGAAGGTGACCAGCCCTGTCCCTGGGGCTGTGACCAGAACAGGATGGGGAAAGGGAGGTCTGTGTCTCTCTGTGGCTTTTCAGTCCTTCACCCATCACAAGTCACCAGCACTATGTGAGCACACACACACACAATGTATACACACATGCACACAGTATACACACGCATACATATGCATGTACACATGCGTGTACACACACACACACACACACACACACACACACACACACACACACACACACGTGCAGTGGCAGCAGGCTTGGCCAGAGACAGATGAACAGGTTACAAACAGGGCAGGGACAGCCTGTTCAGACCTTGGTCCCCCAGGGGGACACTGAGATTGTCTCCCTTGACCCTCAAGCCCAGTTCTGTCCCTCGTGGTTCCAGGCCACAACCCACGTTCTCCCTCTGTGGCTTCCTGGGTGTGTCCATAAAACAGTCCTTCTGGGTAGATCTCTGCAGACTGGGGAAACCAGAGGATTCTGAGCAGGAGTGGAGCCTTGCTGTCCCCTTCCTGAGGGGACATTTTCTCCTCCCTCCATCCCTCCACCCACTCACCCACCCACTTATGCACCCATTCATCCCTCCTCCCTCCCTCCCTCCTCCATCCCTCCCTCCCTCCCTCTCTCCCTCCTCCATCCCTCACTGGCCCCCCAGGATGGTGTCCAGGGAGCCGTGTGACTTGGGCCACTGACTGCACCACTGTGGGTTCAGCTTCCTTCTCTGCATTGTGGAAGTAATCACGGTGCTTCAAGGAGTGGACCCGGCAGAGGCTGGGGCCGGGTCACCATGGCCGCTGCCATCGCTGCCATGGCTGAGCCTGGAGGTATGGTGGGGAAAAAGCAGGAGCCGGAAGTGTCAAGGCCGGGAGCTGCCGGTCCATGCGGAATTAGCGTGCAGTGCGTGAGGGTGTAACGGAACCATGACATAAGGGACCACGGCGGAAAAGCTCAGAGGCATTGGAAAGTGTGGCTCCCGCCCTGGTACTCAGGCCACCTCCTTAAATCCCTGCCCCTCAGGATCAGAGGAGACGTACTGTTGCACCCCACATTCTCCAGGGGGGCTCTCCTGGAATTAGTGGGAGGCCGCTGGCCAAAGAATTCCACTCCAGGGCCTTCGGGGTCTTGGCGTGGCCTGAGGGAGCATATTAGCTTCCCAGGCACCGCAGAGGTAGGCAGTAAGGAGAGAGCCTGACACCAGAGACTCTGAGACCCTTGGCCAGAGCCACACAGCACACCAGAACAGGAGGCACTTGGGTGGTCATGGGCAACCCCCTGGTTCTTGGAGGAAGTTGGGCTGCTGGACTGAGGGAGGTAGGCCTTTCCCAGCTCCACAACACAGTGGCCACTGTGTGTTCTAGAAGCCTAAGAACGGCCCCTCAGACCGGATGTGGGATCTTTGAAGGGTCAGGGTTGTAGCAGTCAGGCCCCGTGCCACCACCATCCCGGGAACCTGGCACATGTTCCTGACCCCTGTATTCCAGACCACATCTGGATTCCAGAGAGTCTAGGCCGGAGGTCACCATCACAGGATCTCTCCATCAAAGGGAAAGAGGAGGCTGGGAGTCAGGTGTCAAAGGCTGGGTCTCAGGACCCCAAAGCACCTGCCAAGGGTGGGTGTCACTGAACATTGTCCCTGAGGCCCTGTTGGTGATCATCTACCTGCAGGGAACAGACGTCACCCGTGCCCTGTCCCACAGCTGTGGCATGTCCATACCAGCTGCAGAGCCAGGCAGCGGAGTGTCTGCGTAGGGACACATTCCCTCCAGGACTCCTCAGGAATGTGGGCTCCAACACCTACTGGCACCCATCTTTCTGTTTGCCACATCCATTCTCTGCTCTCCCACCTGGCGGATGCCCTCCCCCAACGCTGCTCCCAGCCCACGGACACTGCAGACTCGGGCAACACTAAATAGTCCAGAGAGACTCAAGCCAGATCAAGGTTTATTACGCTGCTGTGTCATATATCCACACCTCAAGAGCTGAGGCCTCGGGGAGCCCTGAAAGGAGGTGTGGGGAGTCACACGCGCCCCCCCCACCCCAGGCCTCCCGTAGGTCAGAGCCTCTGCACTGGCAAGGACTGAGGAACGGTGTGGACTCAGGCTTCCAGACCACTGTGTGAGCAAAGGATGGGCCAGGCCCCTGCTCCAGGCTGGGCGTCAGAATCCAGAATGGCAGTCGCCCCAAACGCTCCCCTCTGCCCCTTGGCTTCCAGGCAGCTTCTGGGACTGACAGAGAAAGGCTCTGTTCACTCCCCTAATCCCGGCACTGATAGCAAGATGAGCCATGCACACCCACGTCAGCCGCGCTTGACACCTGAGAGGGCCGAACTCCCTCCATCCCACCTCCGAGCCAACCAGAAAGTGGGGTGCCTCTGAGAAAACCGAGAACGGTATTTTCCAGAGTGAGGGCTGTGGGATTGGTTGGACTTTGTAGCTCTTACTCATCATCCTGACAGTAATAAAGCAGCTTAGGAAAAGCATAGCAAAGCCAGCCCAATAGGAGCCCTTAAGAGTAGTCGCGTCAGCTTGCGGAGGGGCACAGCGGCTCCTTAACTCATGTGAGTTTGTGCTTCCATGGTGTGTCTAGGGGAACTCTGTAATATAAGTCAGAGGCGGCACCCTTCCAGAAGCTTCCTAACTAACTGAGTCCACTGAACAGAGAGGCAGGGTGACAAACATTGTGACGACAGAGGGACAGTCTGCAGTTTCTGGCGCTACTGGGTAAGAGCTGCACCTTGCTTTCCCAGCAGGCAAAGGTGGCTGAGGACTGTGGCAGGCCCATCCATTTGATGTCTTCCAAATCTAAGGGCCAACTTGTCTTCACAATGTTTGCTGCCTTTCATGAGGGGGCCTGTGGCCTGTTCCCTTTCCCTGTGTGGGCTACCTCACTGCAGCTCCAACAGGATGTGTCCGCCCTTCCTCTTCCAGAGAAGTGATGTCTTAGAGTGAAGGCTCCCAGGACCGCAAGAGGCATTAAAGGCACTGGAACTTGGGGGTGATGTCTCCTGGGGTGCACCAGAGGCCATCAGCTCTGCCCATTCAGGGTCAGGACTGGCACCAGCCACGGCCAAGGAAGAGTCGTCAAGAAGCAGTCAGAGCCAAAGGCCTTTCTTGACCAAGGAGGTGACCCTCAAGGACCCAACAGTCAGGCCCAGCAGTCTGGGGGGGGGCCTCTTAGACACTGGGGGAGACTTTGTTGCAGGCACAGGAGCTTTCAGGGGGGCCGGTTGGTCCCTGGGATTCCTGGGTTAAAGAGAAAGACCCTTCTGGTCCTCCCTGGCCCTCACTGGCTGCAGGAGCCCCTCCAGTCTCCGCCGAGCCTGACTCCTCAGGGACGCCCATCTCCACTGCAGTGACCCTGCAAACTGAGGCCTCCTGGGCCTCCTGCTGGCTGCTGGGCACCCCATCCTCCGACCCACCCTTCAGGGGCTTTGTTCCCTCCCCACTGCTTGGCACCACTCTGGCTGGAGACCGGAGGCTCTGGGTAGCAGCCAGGATGTCAGCTTGAAGCTGCTGGGAGGAGTCCAGGGTCTCTTCCGGCCGGCTGTCGGGCGCCCTGTCGGGGATCTCGCAGAAGGCACGGGGTCCCCCAGCCCGGTCGCTCTGCTCCACGTACTTCTTTTCAGGGAAAGAGGATGGGTAGTAGGCCGTGGCTTTGTGCTTCTGGCGCGTGATGAGCGCTGCGCAGACAATAAACATCATCAGGAAGGTCAGCGAGCCCACCACCGCAATGAGCATCACGTACTGGCGGAAGAAGTCCATGATGCCATCAAGGAGGTTGGTGGGCGGCGCAGGGCCCTCCGGAGCCGTGGGTCCCCCTGATGTGGGACTGAAGGCTAGAGTCCGGTGTGGCGGCAGGCTTGGGGAAGAGGCTGAAGAGCCCTCGACTTCCCCACTGCCCCCCACATCCTCCAGGAAGGAAGACGGGAGGGACACAGAGTAGGCCGCCACGGGCACAGGCCTCACCAGGAGCAGCAGAGACAAGAGGAGGCTGGAGACCATGTTGACCCACGGAACCTGTGGGGAGAGGTGAGAGAGGGGTAGGCCTGGGTCTCCAGGGTCTTGGGACTCAGGAGTGGCTCGCTAGTTCCTGAGGACATCAGGGAAGCCAGAACACATTCCAGCAAGTCACTTTAGCCCCTTGTGGCGCAGCAACACGCACATGCGCACAAACACTCCCGGGTTATTATACACGGAATGCCGCCAGCCCAGCACCCTTCTTGTGTTCCTGAGATCACAGTATCTGATTAATCTCTATATCCTCAGTGTTTTTGCACCCCGAGTATACACTAAGTGCTCAATACATGCCTCTGCACCACAATACCAGCTTACGCTCTTGGTTTACTATGCACCAGATACTAGTGCAAGTGTCTTTGGGTGGGGGGTGGGGGGCGGGGGGAGGGCTGCATTTGGAGACAAGAAGGTAACCTCAAGTGTCCTTCCTCCTCAGGGACCTTACACTTCTTTTTCAAGGCATGGCCTCTTCTGGGACCTGGTGTTCATGTGTTAGGATAGGCTGTCTGGCCAGCAGGCCCCAAGAACCTTCCTGTGTCCCCACCATCAGTGCTGGCATCAAAGGTGTGCACCATGGCGCTGCCTTTTGACATGGACGCTAGAGAGCAACTGAGGCCTCCCAGCTTCACCACCTGAGTTGTCTCCCCGCTCTCCCAGACCAACTAGGAGCTTGTAATGGTGGCCTGAGAGCTACCCACTTGGGGAGGAGGCTATGACCGTCCCCATTTCCAGCTGCAGAAACCAAGGCTCAGGGTACCCAGAGGCCTTTCCAATCCGCCCACTTCCTTTTCCAGAAGATTCTGAGTTTTAAAGTTGCCAGTCTGCAAGTTCTATAGGAGGCCTGAATACCAGGACAGGGCTGAGAGTATTGTGACCCCCCCTCCCCCCAAATCCATGGAGGCCTGGAACTCACTGTGAGCCTCCAAAAACCACCCCAAGAGGTTCCAGGGGGAAACCACAGTTCCAGGGGAGACAAAGCTAGCTAACACGGCAGCCCCTCCCCGAGGCCGCAGCCCCGCCCCACCACCACCACTAAATGGGAACCAGATGCGCCCCTCCCCCACTGGAAGGCTGCTCCCCGCATGAACCCCCCCCCCAGACCCCATCTGGCCCAGACAGCCAGGCTGATTAATAAATTCCTTGTTGCACTAAGTTTACACTAACTCCCCCAGCCAGTGGAAGTGGAATCTCGGGTTCAAACTCTTGCTGGCACAGCAGAGGGCTCTGGTCCCTGAGGCTGCCTGGGGCTAGAAGTCTAAGACAAGGCTCTAGTGCCTTCTTGGAGGGTCTCCCTTGGAGGACTGAGATGAGGAGGCAGAGGCAGAGGCCCAGAGCAAGTTTCGGAACTGCAGCAGGAAGCTGAAGTTCCCAGCATGAGGATGACTACAGCCCATGCTGGATGAGACAGGTGGCATTACCTGCCTCTCGTGTGACAGGGACTCAGGAAGGGAGGAAAGAGTGAGGCTGGGCCATTTAGCGACCGTGCCAATGGCCTGAAGTTTTCTGGTTATGTGCAGTGAGCCCTCGGCATCACAGAAAACTGGCACTGGGGGCCCCGTGTCCAGCCAAAGGAGCCCAAACCAAGCCATTGGTACAGTTTGCAGGGAGCTTTGCCCAGCCTCCTGGTCCCTTAGTCGGCTCTGGGTGACTCACACATACTTGCAGATTAATATATGGTCTGTTTTTATCATTAAATTCTTGTGACTTAATTTTTAAGATTCTTTCTGTCTTGGTTGGATCTGCAGCAGGGGCAACTGCACTGATACCAGTTTGGTCAAATTGGCTCGAAAATAGCAAAGGACAGAGTTCACTTCAGAACCATCACGAGAGGCTAAATGGGCCAGCAAGGTGGCTCAGCGGTTAAAGGAGCTTGCTGCCAAGCCTGATGTCCTGATCTTCATCTCCTGGACCACGGGGAGACCTCCACTCATACACCGTGGCCTGCTCAGACCCCTATAAATATATGAATGTAATAAAATATTTTCTGAAGAGGTTAAAGTCCTGAGGGGCTAGTTTTGTGTATTTTTCTCTCTCTCTGTGTCAGGGCCTCACGTGCACTAAGCGAGCGCTGCCTTGCTGAGCCCACAGAGCTCATGGGCGGTGATGACCTAGGCATCCATGGAGGATGGTGCATCTCAGCTCTCTCCCTGGGTCCAGTCCTACAGCGGTGATACCTTCAGGTTCAGAGTGGACAGTGACATGCCCAAGGTCACGCAGATAGTCCCTGACTGGACTAGGATTTGAATCTGCTGTCAGGTTTGGGCATCCACATGCTATGAAGGTCCCCGTGTATGTGTAGGCATGTGCATGCATGTGCGTGTGTGCGTGTGGAGGCCAGAGGGCAATCTGGGGTATCACCACCAGCAGGTCTCTCCCTGAGGGGTGGAAATCACCAAGTGGGCTAGGCTGGACCCTGTCCCTGACCTTCCAAAGCTGAGATTTCGGGCCCATCACTCCACCTGGCTTTTTACCTGGGTGCTGGGCTTCAACCCAAGTCCTATTTATTTATTTATTTATTTATTGGCAAGCATTTTACTGACCCTCCCTGTCTTTTGGGTAGTGCTGGGAATTGAACGGAGAGCCCTATGCATGTTGGGCAAGTGCTCTGCCACTGAGTTATACCCCAGGCCTGGGTCAGCAGCACTTGGGAGACAGAGGCAGGATTGCAAGTGTGAAACCAACCCCGGGCTACGTGTTGTGGCACTCTCTATAAATACAGTTGTGACAAGCGAGGGCTGCTGCTCCAGGGGACAGGCCACCGTGACCACAATGCTTAAGAACTACAGAAGTCCCCAGGCAGGCTGACCCCAGAGACTTCACCGGGCTGGCTTGATCAACCTGGCTGCATCGTGTCTAAATCTGCTGGCCGTCTCCTCTCGGCCTCGCTTTCCCCATCTGCCAACGGGCAGCAGTAGGGTGACTCCAGGCTGAGACTCAAGGAGCTGTTGGGACTGTATGAGAGAACCACCTAGAAGTGCCACAAGAAAGCTGGAATTCAGGAATGGAATGCCCCAGGGTAAGCCAGCATTTCCTCTCAGCAGACCCACCCATCGCTGTCTCCCCTTGCTCTGGCCCCAACACCCCAGCAAAAGTGCAGAACACACATGTATCACACCACACATGCATGAACACACGTGCACCACACCACACATGAATGAACACACATGCACCACTCCACACATGCATCACACCACACATGCATCACACCACACATGCATGAACACACATGCACCACACCACACATGCATGAACACACATGCATCACATCACACATAAACACACATATGTAGATAGCAAAGCCCCAGACAAGAAAGCACTGGCCTTCCCATGTGGCATTCTGGAATCAGCCAAGGGGGTGTGGAAGAAGCAAGACCCCCAACTCTCCGAGCCCCCCATCCCACCATCTCTCCTGGCTCCCCAAGAAAGGCCGCAGGCAGCTGAGTATGGGAACTCAGGCCTGCATGGAACTAGTCAAGCCTTGCAGGAGTTGGCCATGTGACCCTGCGGGGTTCCCCTAAACTCTGGGGCCTCAGTTTCCCCTCTGTGGAATGGGAGAACCGACCTGAACAGGTCTGAAAAGACTGCTGGACCTGCCGGACACCCTTTGCCTGTGGACGCTGTCCTCCTGGGGAGAGCAGGCCTGCTTGGCCTCCGGGGTCCATCCTGCACATGGACTCAGGAGCTCAGGCTGATAAAACTTGCGTTTTTCACCCCAGAGGGAATTCAGACAGACTGTAAAAGGCCTGCCCAGCAGAGCCTTCATGGTGAGGTGGCTCAGAACAGCCCACGTGGCCTCCCGACTGGGGCTGGGGCTGGGCATGTCAGCTCCACGTCTATGCATCGGAGACACAGCCGTGCCCGGCACGTAATAAGTGTCAGCAAGTAGACACACCTGCTCGTGCAGCTCTCTTAGGAGTTTCTGTTTTAAGTCAAGATGCTCATGAATATGCAGATGAGGTGAACCCACCCTACGGACTGGGTACCCCAGGACTGGAGCCTCTGTTCTGCCACTACTCGGAAACTGATGACCACCGATGAGAGGCAAGCCATGGAAACCTGGCTTCAATTAGGAGTCTTGGGGGGGAGGGGGGCTCTGGCTGAAGCACGGTATCCTAAGCCAATTCCCTTGGGGCCACAGAGGACAAGGACCTGGAAGGAGACTGAGAGGAGACTGAGGTCTCAGAACCTACACACACGCTTACACACGCACACACACACCAGCAGCAGCGGCAGCCAGAGCCCACAACACAGACTCACACACAACTCCGAGACACTGGAACAAGCTCCCAGTCTCCAGCTCTTCCACACACGTACACCAGCCAGTGCAGCGGACATCCCAAGCCCTGCCTACAGCAGCACACGGGACAATGCAAGTTCACACCACCAGCATGCTGGCCTCGGAAACGACATCCTGGCATCCCTCCCTGGATCCCAACTGCACGCATGCACCCCTCTGGTGCCCCAGCGTCCCTGCACACACATCTTGTCACATGCGTGCTCACAGCCTCAAACACACATTCAGATTGCACACACACTTAGGGACTCTGCAAAGTCCTCCTAGAGCTCCCCACCACCACAGCCCCCCAGCAGCAGCAGGCCAACACTTACCAGCTCTCCCGGAGAAGGCCTGGCCGCGACTGCTAGGTAGACTAGCCTGGCCCGCTAGACAGCCCGACAGTCTGCCCGCCGTCTGCCGCCAGCTGCTCTGGCTGGTGCCTGCCCGCCTCGGCCTCCAGGCCCTCCCCCTTCCTCCTCCCTGAGCTGGAAGGCCAGCTTGATTTCATTAAGAGGGCTTGGGGTGGGGACAATGCGGGAGGGGGCGGGACTGTGCCCGGGCCACACGCAGTCCCACCCTCCTCACACTCCAAGCTTGCTTCCTCCTGACCTCAGGTCCCCTGGGCAGACTCAGACAGGCCGATAGACAGACCGGAGGGCTTTTCAGGAGCGCTTCCCGGGAACTTTGAGCTGAGGTCCTTCCCATCCCCCACACACTCCCTGAGAGACGAGGTCAGGAGGCTCCGAGGCCCCTGCAAGTGAGAAGGAAAACTCTACTGGCTTGGGCATGGCCCAGTCCAGCTGTGACTCAGGATTTCCAGGCTTCGGGTACAGAGTGGGAACGGGGGAGTTTCGGGGACCGCTGATGGTGCCCAGTTCAGGCACTGCCCTGGCCCTTCCTGCCCAGGCCTCAGTTTCCCCATTCTTAGGGATCACGGGGAGCTCCCTGAGGTGCTGGCATCCTGCACTTCTGAGCCTCACAAAGCCGCAGGAGGGCGGCCTAAGCAGAAGCTTGGAGCCCATTCCACAGAGGTGGGAAGAGGATGGCTGAGTTCAGACAGCACAGCTGGGTCCTGAGGACAGTCATTAGCAGTCCCTGAAGCGCCATGTGTAGCTGACCTGGGAACCCAGTGATCCGATCGCCCTTGAATCCACTCACTGACTCACTCACTCACTCACTCACTCACTCACTCACTCCTGTACTTATTTCAGTAAACGCCTGTGCACCCCCCACATCCAAGGCCAGTGCTGAGCAGGTCTCAGCCAGCCAGGACGCAGACACAGCCTCACACCTCTAGGAGCGAGCAGCCTTGCAGAGCTATGTGCACCAAGATCCATCGTGTGCATTGCCCTTGTGTATACCAGAAGGGGTTGGTTCCGTGGCAGGAGAGGGGCCCATGGGGGCAGCCAGGCAGCGGCACAGTGGCCAGTGGCCAGCAAGGAGCTGGGAGGGTGACAGTGAGGCAGGAGTTGGACCAAGGGAGGTCAGGAAGGAGGGCTGGTGACAGAGTCCCTGGTGGAAGGAGCAGGCTGGCGGCTAGGGCTCCATTCATCGCCACACAGCTATGAGCCGGGTCCCCATATTATGGTTGTGCCTTGCAATGATGCCAGCAGCCTCCATTCGTGTCCAAAAAGAGAGCGGCCATTTGGATAATGGAACCGAGACATCTCTGCTTTCCCTTGAAATGATTCTGTCATCATAGAGCAAGGAGGAGTTGTCCACCGAGGACACAAGCTCATGCGGTCCTGTGCCCCTCAAAACAATGGAGTGAGGATGGTCCTGGCCCTGCCTAACCTGTCTTAGCATAGTCATCGGTTTTAGGGACAGCCAGACCTCCTGGGGGCCTGTTCTCAGCAGACTGAGCTCTGGTCTTTAAGGGAGGGCCCAATTCTCAGCCTTACCCAGTTTCTGGAAGCTTCCTACATGTCTCAGCTACAGGCCCCTCCCTCCCTCCTTGTCCAGAGCCAGGCAGAGTGCTCAAGCAGCCGGCTCAGTGTTCTCTTCCTTTCCCTGGCCAAAAGCTCCTTGAGGCGGCCAAGGGTCATGTCCCCACCTAAAGCTTCTAGCCCATGCTGAAAATACACTTTATCATGGAAGCCTTCGTGACACAGTCATGGGGTAGAACAAGGGGTATAAGACATCTGGGCCCCAGGTCGGGGCTCAACATCCTCCTGTCTTCTGTCCGAAGGCAGACAAGGTCCTACCTTGGTGCTGGTTGGGTCTGCTTCCAGACTCCGATGCCATCGTCCACGCATGCTCAAGTCCTTCAGGCAGCTCCACGTAGAGCCCGGGCGGAAGCTGGCCTCCCCTCCTGCCCCCCTCCTGCCCACGTCCTTATCTTGTCTCACTGCGACTTCTTCTTCCTTTTCATTTCTTTTCTTTCTAGACAAAAGTGTCCTGGACTCCAGGCTGGTTCCAATGTGACGTGTAACCAAGTACATTCGCACTTCTGATCCTCCTGCCTCTACCTCCTGGGTGCTGGGGTTTCAGCTGCTCCCCTCCCCACCCCACCCCCACCGCTCCCCCTCATGGCCCAGCCCCTCCCCCCCCCAGGCATGTACTTCATGAGTCCCAGGGCTGCATGCCTGCTGGGCCACTGAGCTGCCTCCAGGTCACAGTCCTGTTGTGTTGCAGGTGGTGGCAGGTATTCCGCTCTGCGATGGAAGGTACAAATGTGAGGGGACAGGCTGGACATGCTCAGTGCCAATGTGCTCCTTCCTGCTGAGCCTGAGGACACAGACCCCCCCCCCCCAAAGATGCTGAGCAGCCACACCCTGCCACCTGGGAGAGGCCGGCACTGCGGAGCCTGGTACTGCGGAGCCTGGTACTGCGGAGCCTGGCGCTGCTGTGCCAGAACACAGCTCTGTCGGTGTTTGTTGTGGAGATGTGAGAGAGAGTGATGCTCACAGTGGAGCGACATGCCCTGAGGTAATGGAAGGCCGGGCACGGGGCTCCTTCTGAGACACCATTTCTATTTACAAACCTCTGAAAGTCCCACTGCCAGGTCAGTGACCCATCTGTGACTGAGCCTTTCCCACAGCACAGCCCCTCTCCTACCTTCACGTGCCTGGAGAAAGGGGCTGTAGAACACCCCACACACACACACTCACACCTCTTCATATGCGCATGTGCTCACACAGCACACACAAACGCACGCATACGTGCCCCGCACCCTACCCATGACCTGAAATGCTGAGCAAGTGCCACTCACAAGCAGAGACAGAAGAGGCCAGCGCTTGCCCTGGGTTTAGGTTAGACGCTGGTCGCTCACTGCCAACCCTCAGGCTCCCGCCAACAGACACATGCTCGATAGCCCACTCATTCTGCAGACACATCCCGAGAAGACTCAGCCTGAGCTTGTGGCACCCGGCTCACAGTCAGGTCCTCGGAGCCAGTGGCGAACCAACAGGCCCGAGCTTACAAAAGAGACAGGAGAGCTCTGACTGCACGCTGGGCTGAGGGCCGGGAGCAGTTCCTCAAGGCTGTGTGCACCATGGGAGTCTAGTCCCAGGCTTCCACTGTAGGGAGCGACTCTAGTGCCGCCCTCTAAGATGGAGAGAAGCTATTTGGGAAGGCACAGATGCGGGAGAGCGCCTCGCAGCTGGACAGCACGTGCAAAGGCCCTGCGGTGATCGGGAGCACAGAGCCACTAAGGCAGCTCCTAGATACAGCAGGCCAGTGTGGGTGAGCCAGGTCTGTAGGGACAAGGAACTTTGTATGACTGGGGCTCTATCCTAACTCTAGCATCTAGACCAGTGGCCCTCAACCTTCCTAATGCTGTACCCCCTTTCATAGAGCTCCTCACGTTGTGGTGACCCCACCCCCAACCATAAAGTTATTTCATTGTTACTTCAGAGCTGTTACTTTTGCTACTGTTACAAATCATGATGTACAGTCTAGTCAGTCAAGGCTACACAGAGAAATCCCTTCTCGAAAAACCAAAAATCGAAACTAAACTAAACAAAACTGTGATGTAAGTATGTGATACGTAGGATAGCTGACATATGCTCCTGTGGGGGTCATGACCACTGACCTAGGACAATGCCTGGCATACAGTGGGGCTGAATAAATGACGCTGGCTACTTGCATGACGTGTCTGCCATCTCATCCTGCACCTTCAGACGTTTGTCAGTTAACACTAAGAAGGAAGCCTCGTGCTTCCCCCAGTGTCTCGTACCACGTCCCGTGGTTTCTGGGACACGTGTGGGGCCCTGCTGTGGCATCCATGGGGTGTGGGCAGGCCTGTGGTGTGGAGTATAGGCTGGGCTGTCCGCTTGCATCCCATAATTTCAGAGGTCCTAGGGTAGAGCCTAGAGCAGTGCCAGGGTCTCTATTCAGCCTGGAAACACTTCAGAGACCGTGCCCCGAACCCCTTCAATTAGCAGCCACACTGCTCCGCTCAGCAGCCCTGGCCAGTGGAGCTTGGGAGGGCTGGGAAACGCCCCTGGCTTGGGCTGTTGCTGAGATTCTTCCTGCTGGGCTCTGGGCAGTGCCAGCCTAGCCCACCACAGTCCCCAGCTCCAGCCCCTCATGGGTCCAGGGCCACATCTAATTACACAACCCTCAGCACTGCGGCCTGCCTTCCGAGCAAAAATAGTCAGGCCTTTCATGTGGCTAGAGAGCCTGGGCTGCTGCCCCATCATAGGCTAAGCGCGGCCTGTGGAGGCATACCTGTGGCGTAGCATCCTGCCTGGGGCTCCCAAGAGGCGTGATGACTCTGCCTGACCGGGCCGGAGCTCCAGGGGTGCTATGAAACCAGCTTGAACCTCAGTTTTCTCACCAGTAAACAACCTACATTCATTTATTGGTCATCTGTTTACTGAGCATCTACATGTGCCCAGAGCTCGGAAACTGAGGCACATTATGACCCTGTGTTAGTTTCTCCCCTTGGATGAGGGTGGCTCTCTATTCCCGGGCATCCTGTGACCTTCTGTGTGTTTTCCATCCTGTGCCAGTGGGAGAGAAGTGGCTGGGTGCTGTGGACCAGGGCCTCAGTGTCTTCAGCGGATGGCAAACTTGGCCTGTGAGCCAGCAATTGCACCCCTACGTATGTTCCCAAGAGACCAAAGCCACACCTACACAATGACAAATGTCCTCAGCAGCTTTCTCCACAGCGGACTCCATACTGGAAACACCCGGGCCCAGGCAGGAAGTTTGCACGCATGTGGCCTGCACTGATTAGTTTTCTTCTCGCTGTGGCCACCTGACGCAACAACTTGAGAGGAGAAGGTTCTGTTCTGGCTTATGATCAGAAAATCAGGGTGGATGGCATTTGTGGGAGAGACAAGCTGTTTACCTCAGCCAACAGGACACCGAGATGACAGGAACATAGGATGGGGCAAGATATAGCCCTAAAGATACCCAAGTGTCCCACTACCCCAAAAGCCTGACTGACCTCCTATCTGTCATCAGCCTTCACTTCACCCATGGGCTTGGCCCTCAGAGACTCACAGAGGTGGAGTCTCACCAGCCTCCTAGCATTTGTCAGTCTAATCAAGGTGACCATCAAGACTTGCCATGATGCCAGGCATGGTGATGCACACCTTTAATCCCAGCACTCGGGAGGCAGAGGCAGGTGGATCACTGTGAGTTCGAGGCCAGCCTGGTCTACAAAGCGAGTCCAGGACAGCCAAGGCTACACAGAGAAACCCTGTCTCGAAAAAAACCAGACCAGACTGGCTATGACAAGCTGGAGGTGAAGGGAGCTGTACTAGTTTGTTTTTTGTTGCCGTGTCAAACACCAAAAGAAAGATCAGCCTAGGCCTTAGGGACAGATATTTATCCCTCCCCTAGGTCACAGTCCATGGTGAAGGGAAGTCAGAGCGGGAGCACCGCTCGCAGGCTTGTTTTCAGGCCTGTGTCTAACTATCTTTCTCACACAGCCCAGGACCATCTGCCTAGGGGATGGTGCTGCCCACAGTGGGCTGGGCTCTGCCACGTCAATCAGTCGACAAGACACTTCCCCACTCTTCTCTGGTGACTAGGCCGTGAACCAGGCCACAGAGCTAAGTAGAACATTACCTCAACTGGTCGGGCGCTTACCCAGCACACACGAGGCCCTGAGTTCATCCGCAGCGTGCAGAGCCAGGCATGGTGGCACATGTCCGTAATCCTATGAAATGGAAGTTTGAGGATCAGGAGTTCAAAGACGTCCTGGAGTACATGAGTTCAAGACCAGCCTGGGCTACATGAGACCCTGCCAAATAAATAAATAGATAGATAGATAGAGATAGACAAATAAGTAGATAATTCTCTCTCTCTCTCTCTCTCTCTCTCTCTCTCTCTCTCTCTCTCTCTCTCTCTGTCTCTCTCTCTCTCTCTCTCACACACACACACAACAACAACAACACAGTGAATTGCCTCTTGTGCACATAGCAGCCCACAACAATGAAGAGAGACTGACTAACTCCTCACAGGGCAAAGGAATGCAGTCCATGTGGTTCTAGACAAAGGGAAGAGTCAACCATGGGTCGAGAAGTCAGTAGAGTAACTCTTGGGGGCATCTGGCTGATAGGGGGCTCAGGGAACAGGGTGGCCAGGCTACTGTGGCCTTCAGGCCTGGGTCTCGTCCAAGGGACACACGGCACAGGGGAAGCAGAGCTGGACAGGGGAGATCATCACGGCCCGTCCAGGTTATGACTCAGTTTAGAGTGTTGTTAGGAAGCCACATCCGGGTATACATACAGTTCAAGGACTGGCGTCCCAGAACTTCCTGTGGCCAGGTGGCCCGCCAGCTGTGGCAGACTCGTAAACATTTACGTTCTCCCTGTGGAAGGAGCCACTTGATGAGACTCACCAGGGGCCACGGTGGTGGCCACAGTGCAGCTGGTGAGCTCAGCGCTACGGCCCTGGCCTCAGCTCTCTCCACGTGATCAGCTGCCTGCTGGGTCTTCCAGGCTAGTCACTGCCCGCCTTGCTTCGCACGCCCCGGGCAGCGCCGTGGAAAACGCAGACCCCGTGTGTCTAAGGGCAGGATGATCCTGAAGTTCCCAGTCGCAGGACCTCACGCCCACTTCCCCTGCTCACTACAGGCCTCTCAACGCTCCACATCGCCCTTCCCTTCCCAGCCCCCATCACGCTATGTCCTGGTGCCACCCAGGTCTGTCCTTGTGGAACTTAGATTCTGGTCAGAGGTCATGGACCATTTCAAAGATGCCTCACCAGTGTCTTGGTGGAACAGGGCTGACTGCAAAGGAGGAAGGTGACATTCCAGCAAAGGTTTAGAGGTGGTGACAGAGGGTCAGGGAGAAACAGTCCATACAGAGGGAGAGTGATGCAAAGATCCTGGGGTACAGTCGCCTGGTGTCATGCAGGCGTGAGAAGGAGGGAGATGTGGCCAGAGCAGAGTGAGTGAAGTGGACGTAGGAAGGCAGTGGGCCAGGCCTGGAGCTCTGGGGACACTGGAAGGGGTTTGCTCTCCTGCATGTTGGTACACATATGTAAAACTTGGCCATATCTTTCCTTCATCAAGCCTCTGTGTACCCATAATCCTTTTCTTTCAAGGACTTAAAAAAAAGAGATACTCAGGGTCCCATCTCCAGGCACGGTGACAGCTCTGCACCAACCCCCAATGGCTTGCTAGCCTCTGGGCCCTGGCCTGGGTTCCTTCCACCTGACCACGCAGTTCCCACTCAGCTGGGTCCCCTGCACATTCTTCCTGTAGGCAGATACTCCAGTGAGCCTTACCGCCTCTGGGCTAAGGGTTCCCCAGGGGCAGCTACACGGAGGAGGCCTTCCAGGACATCCAGACCACCTACCAAGTAGTCTGGGTGGGATCAAGGACGCAAACCGTGTCACCAAGAGCACACTACCTGCCCTGAGGGTCTGTGGCTTGGCATGGACACCTCGTATTAATTGGCCAGCCAGCCAGGGCCCTTTCCCTCCGCTGTTAGACAAGCATTCCTGTGGGAAGACTCTGAGCCCTGGGCACCCAGAGGAGGACCTGTCACATTGGCAGTGGCCACACAGGGATCTAAGGGTGACGGTCACAGATGCAGGGTGGCAGCACGCAGCAGGGCTCTACAGGGCAGAGGAAACCTCAGCAACCCCCAATCCCTCCTTACACGCTCAGCGAGCTCTCCACCCCACCCCACCCCGTATCTTTAGAGAAATGTTCCATTCTTGGACAGCTGTGAACACAGCCCTCCCACTGGCCACCCAGCCCCAAGGCCTGGGCAGGTGGAGCAACAGACAGACCCTCAAGCCTGGGTCTAACCTCTTGAGCCTGAACATAGGCTAGCAGTGTGGGTCAATTGGGGTTGGGGAGGGGGATGGGGCCCAACAGCTGGAAACATCTGGTTTGAATTGTCACTTAGAAGCCTGGGCCAGGCAGCCAAGGAATTTGTGGGCTAATTTTAGGCCAAAAGACAGAGTGCTCAGGCAGGGCGGGGACTGGCTCCCTAAAACCACAGAGACAGGCATGCGAGGCCCCCATGTTACCCTGTGATGGTCCTGCCCGCCCCACAGCTGGGGGAGGGGCACAGATTGGTACAAAGGGCTCCCCTCTTCATTTCAAGGAGAGGAAGTGAGGCCTAGGGGTGACGGAGTTGTCCCAACACCACTCCAAGTAAGCATTAGAGGCCGGATTTGAACCAGCTACTCCGACTTCGAAAGGTTTTCAAGCCTCCGTTTCCATCTTAGCCTTTTGCAAAGCTCCCCCTTCCCAGCTCCTTGGTCCACAGACGCTCTCTGAAACCCTACTGTGTGCCATATATTAGTCAAGCCTTCCCAGCACAAATCCACAGGGCCTGGATGCAAGAAAAGGGGGCTGCTGGGTGAACCCTGAAAACAAGTGTGATCTTACCTGAACAGGTGGAGTTCAAGCCGAGACCTAAGGGATCAGAAAACGCCAGCCAAGCAGAGGTCTGTGTGCACCAGGCACTGAAAACAGCACGTGCAAACGTCTCACGACAGAAAAATGTGCACTGAGGAGCAGAAGGGCTTGAGCCCTGAGGACTCAGAGGGAGGACCACAGGCCCTTCTTTTAGCCATCTGGACAAGATGTGTGTCAGAAAATGAACAGGGGCAGAGCTGGGGTCCAGAAACTTCCATTGATAAGTTGAGCAGGTCACATTCATGAACCTTTGAATTTAGTGTCTCCGTAGGGACTGCTGGACTCTTGGGGGGGGGGACGGACATTACCTGAGGTTGTGCCTCTGTGGGGCACAGAGTACAGAGCCGAGGCCAGACAACCGGGGTGTTGAGTGAGCCACCCTAGGGGAGTGAGAGGGCTCCTGTGCAAGTGCCCCCACAGTAGCTCTCACCTCCCACTAACCTTGGCCATGGTGGTTGGGGGGTGGGGTGGGGGGTGGGCTCTGTAGCCCAGCACCATCAGCAGAGGTGGTTGTAGCCTCCTGTCACCAAGAAGTCACTCTCTCACAAAGCTTATAGGGACCCAGAAGCCTACTGGGGAGTCCAGATCAGTGGGATAGAGGTTCTGGGGTGTCTCCTACTATGTGTGTGAGAAGCCTCAGAGCCAGGTCCTCACTTGAGCACCACAGAGACTGGAAAATCACCCTGTATGGGGACATTGTGCACTATTGACCTGTACCCTATATGGCTGTTGTACCTCCCTAGCTGTGACAACCAAAAATATCTACAGGGTGGCCACACGTGCCCTGGGAGGTGAGGCTGCCTCAGCTTTCTCTCATATGGGCAATTGTATCCCTGCACGAGAAGGCTGTCCCTGATGTCTTTGCACTAATGTTTTGTTGTTGTTGTTTCGGTTTTTTTGTTTGTTTGTTTTTTCTGATCATGAGAAATCTTAAGAAAACAGGTTCAGAATTTATTTAACATAGACATCATGGACATGTCCCCCCGCCGCCGGCCCCCCCCCCCCCGTTCATGTTTTTTAATTTTGTGTGTGTGTGTGTGTGTGTGTGTGTGTGTGTACAGGTGCACACATGCTATAACATATATGTGAAATTCAGAAGACAACATTGCAGAGTCACTTCTTGCCTTCCACCTTCACGTGGGATTTGGAAAGATCGGACTCATTTGTCAGGTTTGTGTGATAAGCCTTTAGCCCAGGAATCATCTCACCAGCCCCCTTGCTAGTTTTTGTTTTGTTTTCTTGAGTCCAGGCGCTGCTCTGTAGCTCAGGGTGGCATAACATTGGCTGCGCATCCTAGGTTACCCTTAAACTTAAAGAAATCCTCCAGCCTCGGCTCCCTGAGTGCTTAAATGGCAGGCCTGAGCCACCATAACTGGGTTCAATATTATTTCCTTCAAAACATCATTTTCAGTTGCTTCAAGGATCTTCTACTGAGATAGTGTAGAGCTGCCTCACTTAGTTGACACATTTCCAGCTGTTACAACATTCTCCACATGTTCCCTGGTCACCTTTAGTCCCCACAGTCACCAGAGGCTATGGCAGAAAAAAATGAGCTTCTCTTCCTGCCCACAAACATGCCCCATCTGTGCCTGGAGACTGAATGTGATATGAAAAAATGATGGCCTTAAAAGCTCAACAGGGCCCGGGCTGGGCATGGTGGCGCACGCCTTTAATCCCAGCACTGAGGAGGCCGAGGCAGGCGGATCTCTGGGAGGCCAGCCTGGTCTACATAGTGAGTTCCAGGATAGCCAGGGTTTTGTAGAAGAGTCTTCGTCTTCTTACAAAGTCACTAATGTTGCCGTGACACCTACTGCCATGACCTCATTGAACTCCTATGACCTCTTGAAAACCCCATTTCCTAATACCATGAACACATGGGTTTTGGTTCTTTTAGGAACACGGAAGCCACAGCAGCCGTGCTTTCCTCCGGGCAGAGGCTCCACACCCTATCTCCTGGCTCTCCTTTTTCGCCAAAGCTTCAGTCTCCTGCTGCCAAATGGGATCTCTGTCCGGAGTCACTGCCTGCTGTAGAACACACCAGCCCCTCAGGTCTGCTTCCTGCCCTCTGGATCTGCCCCTACAGAGAAAGCTAACCCAAACACTCCCAATTCACAGATGGGGAAACAAGGGACTGAGAGGATGGTGGCCTGCCCCTGGGCTTCTAGAATGTAGCTCAAAGCTGGTGGACTTAGGTGGCCTCTCTGCTCTCCCCACCCTAAGCCACTTCTGCTCTGGCCAGATGGGCACCACTGGTGGGCAGTGCGCTCTAGTCGCTTTCTTCACCTTTGCCCTGGACTCGAGGATCTCTGGGAGAGCGATGTTGCTGTTGTTAAGAAGTCAGGCCAGGGCATGACTTAGCAATTGAGAAATGTGGGGGTTCCCAGCCATTGCCCAGGGAGCTGGGCTGTGGCCACAGTTCATCTCAGATACTTAGGAGCTAGGGCATCAAAGGTGCTTACTGCTTCTGCAGAGGACTGAGTTCGACTCCCAGCACCTCTAACAAGGAGCTCACGACTGCCTATCACTCCAGTCCCGAGGGATCTGACATCCTCTGGCCTCTGTAGACACCTATACAGACACATGTGGCACACATAAACTCACATTCACATAAAGTAAGATTTAAGCCAGGTGGTGGTGGCGCACACCTTTAATCCCAGCACTCGGGAGGTAGGAACAGATGGATCTCTGTGAGTTTCAGGCCAGCCTGGTCTACAGAGTTAGTTCCAGGACAGCCAGGGCTACACAGAGAGACCCTGTCTCAACCCCCCCCCAAAAATACACAAAAAAAATTACAAAACACAAAACAAAAAACAAGCCAAAAAAACAAAAAAAAATTAAAAATACTTTAAAATAAAAAAGTTTAATCCTGAGGTAATTAAACTCTGAAAGGGGATTTTAAACTTTATTAAACATTGTGGTTTTATATTTATTTATTTATTTACTTATTTTTGGTTTTTCGAGACAGGGTTTCTCTGTGTAATAGCTCTGGCTGTCCTGGACTCCCTTTGTAGACCAGATTGGCCTCGAACTCACAGAGATCCACCTGCCTCTGCCTCCCGAGTGCTGGGATTAAAGGCGTGCGCCACCACGCCTGGCTGTGGTTTTGCTTTTTTATATTTTATTTATGTATTGGCTTTTTGAGACAAGACCCCTTTATTATATAGCTCTGGCTATCTTGAAACTCATTATGTAGGCTAGGCTGGCCTTGAACTCACAAAGCTCCACAGGTCTCTGCATCCTGATGTTTGGACTAAAGGTGTGTGCCACCACAGCTGGCCAAAACAAAACATTATGCTGAGGGAGGAAAGAGGAAAGAAGGGGTGGAGGAGAGAGAGAGATATTAAACCCAGACTCCTGGTTTTCAGCCTGGGAGGCTCTCAACGTGTAAGTGTCTAGGCTGGATTTGTTGGCATGTGGGCGTGTCTATAGGAAATTGCTTTCAGCAGGAAGGTTAAAACCTCCGCGGTGGGTAGAACCATTCCTTAAGGGATTCTCAGATGTGGGAGAGACTGGAGTAACCGAGCTGAGCAGAAGCTCATGAGTTCGTTCCCCTGCTCTGCACTGGAAGCCACGTGACCAACTCAGTGGGAGAGTGAAACAAACTTACCTGGCCGCAAGGGGGCGCTCTTACTGACCGGGGTTACCTGTCTGGTGGGGCCGGGCCGGGGTGTGTGTGTGTGTGAGTGGGCGGGAGTCCTGTGTCCAGTGTTTCCAGAGCCCTCTGTCCAGGGGCCACCCAGGTTGCAATAAGCACCAGGAGGCAGGTCCTCAGAAAACACCCAGCCGGGTCTCAGGCCAACATCTCTCTTTCCTAAACCAGGGACCCAAGAACCTGTGAGTTTTGGGGTAACATGAGCTGACACAGAGGTACCCACCCTGCAGGAGGAGGCTGCAGTCGATCAACCAGGCTCATCTCACACCAGGCACCAGAGTGAGGACAGTGTGAAGGGAAAGTGTCCCCAGGAAGAAGTGTGGGGACAAGCACAGGGGGCTGAGAGGTGGCCAGATCCACCCAGGGCTCAGAAGCAGGCCTGACCAGGGAGCTGCCAAGCCCACGAGTTTGGGAGATTCTCCTGTCTCTGCCTCTCCCCCGAAACATAGAGCGCTCGGAGCCCAAGCATGTGCATCCGGTCTTTATGCAGGTTCTGGAGATTCAAACCCGGATCCCTGAGCTTGCTCGACAAAAACTTTTACTCACTGAGCCCTCTCCCCAGCCCTTCTGAGCCTTTAAAAAATATTTAATTTTTTTTTTTTTTTTTTTGGTTTTTCGAGACAGGGTCTCTCTGTGTTAGCCTTGGCTGTCCTGGACTCACTTTGTAGACCAGGCTGGCCTCGAACTCACAGCGATCCGCCCGCCTCTGCCTCCCGAGTGCTGGGATTAAAGGCGTGCGCCACCACGCCCGGCTCTTAAAATAATTTTTAATTACATATGTAGATGTGTTTTTCCGTATGGGCATATGCCCATGAGTACAGTGCCCAGGGAGGCCAGAAGAGGGCGCTGCATTCCTTGGACCTTGAGTTACAGGTGGTGCTGGGAACTAAACTCAGGAATCCGCGGTCTCCACGCAGCCTTTGTGCCCGGCTCCTGTCACTCAGCGAGGGGGCTCATGACATCAGCAGGTGTGCCAGGATCTGCTCTTGTGTATTCTGAGTACTATTTCCCACCGTGTAGACATACCACAGAGCTGTGACCCTTCACCCACCGAATCTGGTTGCTAGGTCTGAGGCTGCAACGAGCCCGTGAACCGGTTCAGACCAGTATGTGTCTGCAAGCTCTTGGGCAGATGCCTGGGGCTGGGATCCCCAGGCTGCGCAGTGACAACTGGGGTGAACTTTACAGAAATCTGCCTAGCTGGTTTCCAAAGCAGATGCTCTACCATCTGGGGACCCCGTCAACCATGCTAAACACCCCAGCCCTTCCCCCATCCTCACCGGCAGCTGGGCACTGTTGGCCGTTTTTTGTTTCCATCTTGCTGTGCTTGTGACCCTCGGTGGGACTTTCCTGTGCCTTCCCTTGACGGCCAGCCGATGGCGTCAAACAGCGCTTGCCTCAGGGAAGCACCTGGAGCGCCTTCTCGCTCCACAAGACTGAAACCCAACTAGGGACCCCTCCCTTTCTCATCGCAGCCCTCCGCAGCCCTCTTCTGCCCGCGTCAGAGCCCTGGGGTCTTAGCTTGCAGCATCTCCCAGGCTTGTCTCCATCCGGCGCAGCAGCCCACACTGTCAGTCCCCACCCCGCCCCCTTGGCAGGGACTCTTCCTCTTCCCGACCTCTCCCTCACACGTGCTCCCACAAGCTCTAACACCTGGTGGCTTGCGCGACTGGCAAACACGGAGAAGACCTGAGCTCTTGCCCAGATCAGCTGGCAGCATGTGGTGGGTGGTAGGGGGCAGCCCCTGACACGGGGGCGGGGGGGGGGGGGGAGAGGAGGCAAGAGCTGGATATAAACTTAGCCCCCTACTCCGGCTTGCCCCCTTCCCTGCCTCTTCTGGCAACCTGTGTGCTCGGTTTCTGAGCTCCAGTTTCCCCTGCAGCAGCACAGGCTGATCTCTATCAACCTGAATGGGCCAATACAGACCAGTGTTAGGCATACAGTAGGTGTTGAATAAATGCTCCGGCTCTGCTTCGTCCTGCTGTCTACAGAGAGGGTCTGGGTTCTACTCCGTTGTCACTTGCCTTTTCTCTCTTTCAAGGAGCAGTTAAAGGACAAGAGAGACTTCAGGTGTCAGGGAAGGTCAGCAGGGTGGGTCTTTGAGGCATAGGATTCCCCCCCAACTCCCAGAACCCCCGGGTGTTCTGGAGCATAGGGTGACATCACGGTAAGAGAATACAGGCCCTGGGTTCCCACATTCTCTGTGTGTGGGGTCGGGGGTGAGGTGGGGGCTAGGAGTTCACTTCTCCGAGCTTCCATCTCCTCTTCTATGAAATGGAAAACATTTGAGGGTCTCCTTCTAAGGCTGTTTAAGGGGTTCAAGGAAGCCGGGCGGTGATGGCGCACGCATTTAACCCCAGCACTCGGGAGGCAGAGGCAGGCAGATAGCAGTGAATTCGAGGCCAGCCTGGTCTACGAAGCGAGTCCAGGACTGCCAAGGCTACACAGAGAAACCCTGCCTGGGGCTGGGGTGGGGGAGGGGGAGTGTTCAAGGAGACCCTGCAGGAGTGTGGGTTTGCTGAGCAGATGGGCTGGCTGACTCAGGCTCTGAATGGTCAGGGGCATACAGAGATGGGGCCGGCGGAGAGCAGCTGTACATAAGAAACATCTGGAATCTGCCCAAGTGCCAGGTGTCAAGCTTTGAGACTCAGTTGTTCAGCAAACACATTACCAGAAAAGCCGAGAGTGTCCACACTCAGAACTCCTTTCGCCTTCATCCCCTACCCCACCCGACCCCCAGAAGCAGGTGGCCAGCGCCCCCTGGTGGCTGTTCCTCTCATCCAGCGTGAGCCCCTTCCAGGCAAGAAAATACACCTGTGTTCTCACACAGCGTCCCCAGGAAGGGATTGAGGGCCGCCCCTCAAGTCCTGTAGCCGTGGGGTCTGTGAATCCTCCACACTACTGTTTCTGGTCCAAAGGGGAGCCGAACCCAGGACCTGCCAGCCTCCTCTGTAGTCCAGGGGGAAGCAGCAGACAGGGTCACCTCCAGATGCTGGGACATCTCCCACCACTCCCTACTCTGTCCCCGAGGGCACCATCGCCTGCCTTTCTCTGTTGCTCTCCCTCTCTCCCAAAATGCTTTTCTTTGAGCCTTCGTATTGCAGGTCACACCTGGGGCAGGTGGGGCAGGGCCTCTTCTGCCCCTACAGGCCTCAGAGAGTGTTTCCTGGAAGAGAAAAAAAACATTTTCCTTCGAAACAATGTTACTCTTCTCCCAGGGGCAGGGCACTGTGTGTTTCAAAGAGCTGTCTCCCGTCTGTGGAAATGACTGGAAGGCCTCGGGGCAGGACAAGAGCGAGCTTTAGGGTGGCCAGCGATGCCGCGGTGTCCATGTGGGCCTGGGGTAAGCTGGACGGGTTCACCGTACATGTGGCCCACATCTGGGCTGCCCTCCTGGCTGGCTGGGGTTTAACTGGGCTCTCACAATATAGCTCTTAAGCCAAGGTCAAAATGCCAGCAGTACTGTGACCCTGTGTCCACCCTGCCCTGCAAGAAGCAGTCAACAAACTCTCAGAGTCTGACCCAGCTTGTAAAGGTGGGTGCGTGCGAGAGTGCACACATGTGTGCACACGTGTATGTGCTTATACACGCACGCAGGCACACATGGAGGCCAGAGGACAATTTCAGCTGTTGCTCATTCGGAAACTGTCTTTCTTCTGAGATGGTCTCTTACTGGCCTGGAATTTTTGAGGTGGGACTGACTGTAGCTGCCCAGAGAACTACCTCTCTGTACCGCTCTCAGGCTGGGGTTAAGAGTGTGAACCACCATGCCTGGCTTTACACCTGCTTCCTCTACTGAGCCAGCTCCTCACACGAGAGCACAGCGGCACCATCACTTGTCACACAGTTTCCATGACTTACCAAACAAACACAGGAAGTCTCGGCAGAGACAGGTGCTACACGCATACTAAATATTCACCATGATAGCCTTCAAAAAAAAAAAAATTGGGCTGGAGAGATGGCTTAGTGGTTAAGAGCACTGGCTGTTCTTCCAGAGGTCCTGAGTTCAATTCCCAGCAACCACATGGTGGCTCACAACCACCTATAATGAGATCTGGTGCATAGGTGTACATGCAGGCAGAGCACTGTATACATAATAAATAAATAAATCTTTTTTTTTTTTAATTGGCCAGGCCAGGCGGTGGTGGCGCACGCCTTTAATCCCAGCACACGGGAGGCAGAGGCAGGAGGATCTCTGTGAGTTGAAGGCCAGCCTGGTCTACAAAGTGAGTCCAGGACAGCCAAGGCTACACAGAGAAACCCTGTCTCAAAAACAAAACAAAACAAAAATTTGCCAACCCCAGACTCACTATCCCACGGAGATGCCTGGGAGGGTGGGTGAAAGCTGAAAGCATCTGAGGTGGCAGTGGCCCTGCCAGTGTGTGAGAACCTGCTGAAGACGTTAGCAGAGGTAGGCACGGCTGGGAAAGGACAGGTTTCTAGACACAGCCATGTGGGCGCCAAGAGGCACATTTATCTGAGAGCTGAGGGACCCACCTCCTTTGGCCCAACTTGCTAAGGGTGTATTCAGGAAAGTTCTCTGATTTGTTTGTTATGTGTGAGTGTGTCTGAGGACAGTTTTGGGGAGTCAGTTTTCCCCTTCCACCATGTAGGCCCCAGTGGAGCTCAAGTTGACAGGCTCAG
This sequence comes from Acomys minous, assembly GCF_964271855.1. Classification (NCBI taxonomy): domain Eukaryota; kingdom Metazoa; phylum Chordata; class Mammalia; order Rodentia; family Muridae; genus Acomys; species Acomys minous. The sequence goes on from NC_140498.1 coordinate 94,165,418, forward strand.
CAGCAGGCACCTTCACCCACTGAGGCAGCCAGCCAGCCAGACCCAGTTTTAGTTTTCTAAGACAGGTCTCATGTTAGCCCAGGCTGGTCTCAAACTTGCTGCGTAGCCAAGGGTGGCCTTGAAGTAACTCTGTAGTGCTAGGATTGTAGGCATATGCTACCACAGCCAGCTTAAGCCGTCATTTCCCCTTTGCAGTAGCCTGGGGTGTGCTAAATGTCTCTATTGTCTAAGAATGGCCTAAGAGCCCTTTGGGAAAACCACCCAGGGCGGGGGGGCGGGGGGCAAGAGGGGGGCAGCCTGCGCACCTGAAGGATTCAGCCACCATTTGAAATACTTTTTATTGAGTGACTGAACTAGGCCAGGCCACAGTGTGCGGTCACTCCGTCACTAGATAGAAACTCATTGGTTCACACAGACCCAGATGAAGGGCCCTCCTTTCAAGCCAAGTACATGGGAGAGCCTTGCTGCCCCTCATGAGGTAGAGGCACAGGCGTGGCCTTGGGAGATGACACTCTTTGGCAGCCCCCCCCCCCCCCCCCGTCCCCCTGCTCCTGTCTTAACAGGCAACATGAAAATGGCTTTGGGGGGGTAGGGGTAGGGTGCTCAGTCTTTCTTGGGAATTTGAGGACAGGACTCCAGTGACCCCACAGGAAGTGTGGGGGGGCACTGGGGAGGAGATCCCAGAAAAAAAACAGGGGACAGGTGGAAAGTATGAACTGCCAGTGCAGCACTTGGCATGGAGACCACCAGGCTCAGTGAATGAAGCAGGAGCCGCAGGACTTTGGGGGCTCTGGGCCATGATTGGGGTAGTCCAGTGTCTCTTCCCTAAAGACTCCTGCAGATCAATTTCACCCAGGAAGCCCAGATCTGTGGCCATGGTGGCCAGTGGATAGGCGTGGAGGGTAGAGCCAGCAAGGGTGTCGCTCAGGTGGCCAGGCAGAGGAGGCTAAGGGAGGAAGCTGTGCAGGGTGAGGTCATCCCCGTCTGGGGCCTCACTGGGCTCTGTCTTCAGGTGCCCGGCCTTGGGCAGGCCCCCGTTGGCTGCGGCAGGGGGCCCTTCGCCCCCCTCAGGCAGCAGGGATGAGATACAAATCATCTCGGTTGGGGAGTAATTCCTCACTGGGTACATATGGTTCTTCCGAGAGAGGCGGACCGCCAACACCACCGTGCACACCAGGAAGACGGTGGCCAAAAAAGCCAAGATGAGGATGGCCAGTAGGCATTGCTTCACAGGGATGAGATCTGAGGTCCCTGGCTGGGCTGGGGCTACAGAACTCGCAGGGGTCACCACCAGCCCTTTCTTCATGCCAACGTCAGATAAGTGGCCAGTGGATACCTCATTGTCATTGTGAAGCACAGATGGCCCAAGGAAGATGACGGAGTCATTAGACTTAGTGGACATGGTCTCCGTGGCATCGGGCTCTGTGGAAGGGGCTTCTGTGGCTGTGGACTTTGTGAACAGAGTTTTTACAAACTGAATCCTGGAAAGCTCGGTGGTCTCCATGGGTCCTGGCTGTGTGGTCTCTGCCTCCGTGGGTGCTAGCTGTGTGGTCTCTGCCTCCGTGGGTGCTGGCTGTGTGGTCTCTGCCTCCGTTGGTCCTGGCTGTGTGGTCTCTGCCTCCGTGGGTGCTGGCTGTGTTGTCTCTTCCTCCGTGGGTGCTGGCTGTGTTGTCTCTTCCTCCGTGGGTGCTGGCTGTGTGGTCTCTGCCTCCGTTGGTCCTGGCTGTGTGGTCTCTGCCTCCGTTGGTCCTGGCTGTGTGGTCTTTTCCTCCGTGGGTCCTGGCTGTGTGGTCTCTTCCTCCGTGGGTGCTAGCTGTGTGGTCTCTTCCTCCGTGGGTCCTGGCTGTGTGGTCTCTTCCTCCGTGGGTGCTGGCTGAGAGGTCTCTGCCTCTGTGGGTGCTGGCCAGGTTGGCTTCCACTGTGTGTCAGATTCTATGCTGAGCAGCCCAAGAGCTGGCCCTCCTCCATCTGGGCTAACAGGGCGGGTGGCAGCAACCTCCACAGTGGCTGACTCCGGGCTTGCAGTTTCTCTAGAATCTGTCTGCTCTAGCACAGCCGTCCTGGTCAGAGCCTCAGGGTGAGCAACTACAGTGTTGGTGACATTTATCAACATTTCTGGGGGTTCTGTGCCTCCCCAGGGATAGTCATCTAAATCCTCAAGATCATCACCCCAATCTGCCTGTCTCCGTCCCCGGAGATGCACAGGGTCTGAGGCTTCCTTGGTTCCATGCTTCCGGGTGTCCCACGGCTGGAGGCTGGTGCCAGGTCCCAAGACGGTCATCAGCAGAAGGAAGTGTGTAAACATGGCGCCTGGGGAGACAGGGGCAGAGAACGGGGTACAGTGTCAGCCTGTGCCTGCGGATGGCTCACAGGCAGAGCTGGTCTGGTCTGGGGAGGTACTGTCAGACATCTCTTGAGGTTGGAAGCTTTGTACTTATCAACACAAATGACGCCATCCAACCATCAGCAAATGTTCATTAGCTCCCTAGCATTTACGGTTAAACTTTGGTTTTTATGTTTTGTTTCTTTTCCCCTTTATTTACCTTTTTGTTTTTTTGTTTTTGTTTTTGTTTTTCAAGGCAGGGATTCTCTGTGTAGCCTTGGCTGTCCTGGACTCACTCTGTAGACCAAGCTGGCCTCAAACTCACAGCGATCCACCTGCCTCTGCCTCCCTAGTGCTGGGATTAAAGGCATACGCCACCACACCCGGCTCCAGCCGGTGCTCTTAACCACCTGAGAATGTTTTATTTCTACTGGGCTCATGACCACAGTCCCAGCGTTGACAGCCTGAAGAGGAAGGGCAGCAAATCTGCAGTAAGCAGAGGTGCTTAGTGAGATCACAGCAGGCTGCATAACTTAATGAGATTCCGTTTCCAAAAAAAAACATGAAAGGAGAAGAGGATGGGGGCATGGAGAACGGCATGGACTTGGTCTGGGCATGGAGGTGGCACAGGCCTGTAATCACAACTCCTGGGAGACAGTACCAGGAGGGTCAGGAGTTCAAGGTCATCCTCAACTACATAGTGAGTCTGAGGCTAGCCTGGACTACATGAGACCCTGTTTCAACCCCTGCCATGAAAAAGAAACAACCCCCTTTCAAAAAGAAGAAAGTGGGGGCTGTGACTCAGCATTAGAGAGCCTTCTGAGCATATGTGAGGCCATAGATCTACTCCCCAAACTTGAAAATATGAAGGAAAAAAAAAAAAGAGCTGAGCATGGTGGCATACCTTCTGTCCCAGCTCTCTGGAGGCAGAAGCAGGTGACCTCTGTGAGTTCAAGACTAGCAAGATCTATATAACAAATTCCAGGCCAGCCAGAGTCATATAGTGAAACCCTGTCTCCAAAAATAAAAATAAATAAAAAGAATGAAAAAAAAATCAGCTGGGTGTTGTGGCGCACACCTTTAATCCTTAGCACTCGGGAGGCAGAGGCAGGTGGATATCTGTGAGTTCGAGGCCAGCCTGGTCTACAAAGCAAGTCCAGGACAGCCAGGGCTACACAGAGAAACCAAATCTCAAAAAACCAATGGGGGGGAGGGCGATCTATTTGTGGGCAAAACAATCCATCGGGCCCATTGGGTTGTAGTAAATGGGGTTTGTTTTCCATTTTTGTTGTTGTTTTGTTTGGGATGGTCTTACTAAGTAAGTGTGGCTGGCCTGGTATTCACTTAGTAGCACAGGCTGGCCTTGGACTAAGCAATTCTCCTGTCTCAGCATGGAAGGGGTGTGCCACTGAGCCTAGCAAAGGAAGTCTTTTTTTTGTTTTTGTTTTTTGGAGACAGGGTTTCCCTGTGTCGCCTTGGCTGTCCTGGACTCACTTTGTAGACCAGGCTGGCCTCGAACTCACAGAGATCGACCCACCTCCGTCTCCCGAGTGCTGGGATTACAGGCATGCGCCACCACGCCTGGCTGCAAAGGAACTCTCATTTACTACATGGACTTCTATATTTTATGTACACAGGTGTTTTGCCTGCGGCTGCACACCACGTGCATGCATGCAGTGGCCTCAGTGGCCTCTGCAGTTAGAAGAGGACATCGGGTGCCCTGGCACTGGACTTGCAGGTGGGTGGGAGCCACCATGTGGGTGCTAGGAACTGAACCTGGGTCCTCTGCAAGAGCAGGCAGTGCGGTCAATGGCTGAGCCATCTCTCCGGCCTCTGGCATCCACTCTTTTGTGTCGGTTCTCCTTAACGCCTGGGTTTTGCTTGTGTTTTAATTATCTTGTGTGTTTTTGTGTATGTGTTTGTATGCATTCACAAGCCGTGGCGCGCAGGTCGGAGGTTCGGAAGACGTCCTGCAGCGGTCAGTCCTCTCCTGTGGGTCCAGGGATTCAAACCCAGGTCATCAGGCTTGGCAGCAGACACCTTTGCCAGCTGGGCCACCTCACCGGCCTTTGGTGTCTGTTTTAGATATTAACAGTTTCATGAGAACAAGTTATAAACAGACCAGCAGGCGTCGGACGCACAGCACAGAGGCTGAGACCACCCTGGTTTGAGGGCAAAGGGCAGCCCGGCTCCCATGCCACCTCTTTGTCCCCTCCCTGCAACACACAGCCTTTGCCAGTCCTCCAGCGGGTTTGGAGGGTCTTTGTCTCTTTAAAAAAAAAAAAAGATCTATTTGAGCTGAACAAGGGTGACACCAATAGACAAGCCAACGTGGATGGGGAAAAGCCTCAGCCCTACCCAAGAGCTAAGGCAGCCAAGGACCGCTGACATGGGGAGAAAGAGTCCTCCCCAGGAGAGAGCACATGGACTGCTTTTCCAGTACCAAACAGTCATCTCTGAAGACATACACAAGTAGCATTACACAGACCGAGATTAGATGTATATGCACAGACATATATGCATGTAACGACAATTAATGAACGAAGAGGCCGTGAGTTTGAAGGAGAGCAAGGAGGGCTGGATGGGAGGAAAGGGAAGGGGAAGTGATCTAACTATAATCTCAAAAATTAAAAAAAAAAAAACTTTAAAAAAGTATATTAAATTATTCATATGATGTGCTTGTGTAGGGATATGTGCACCTAAGTGCAGGTGCCAGCCGGTGCTTGAGGCAGCCGATCCCCTGGAGCTGGAGTTACAGGCAGCTGTGAGCTGCCAGATGTGGGTGCTGGGAACTGAACTCAGGCCGCCTGGAAGAGCAGCCTGTGTTCTTAACCACTGGCCCATCTCTCTCCTTGACTTTTCTTATTTTTCTCAGCACCTCTCCTTAGTCCTGTTCCCCTTTGTGTCCTTGTTTGGACAACGGGGATGACAAGACCCACCTCAAAGGCGCTTGAGGATGTCACGAGAGCCATGCCAGGGCACACTCTCAGCTAAGGTCTGTCAACTTATCCTGTAAGGCCCTCAGGGCCCAGAGCCATCAACTGCAAGGTCCGCGTCCAGGAGGACTCTCACCTCTCAGGGAGCTCAGCTTCCGGACTTGTCTGTGGATGGGATCCCCGGGAAGAACAGCTCCTTCCCTGTAGGGCATATCCCACTGTCCCCTCCCTTCCTCCTGGCATTGGCCAGAACCTATAGAAGTCAGAGTCCAGCCCTCAGGAATGCTGTGGTGAGTGGCACATTCTGGATATTTGTTGGTGCCCTGCACACAGTATCCTTTAGTGGTGCACAACCCCTCCAGCACTGTCTCTGCAGCGGATGGCATCCTGTCACTTCCTGCATCCTTCCCTGGTCCTTCACTTCTGTGATGAGCAGGAGGGAGGGATAGGGTGACTCTAACCTATGGGCTCCTCTTTGCTATGCCCCGTCTGACCACCACTCTCACGGGTTAGTTAGAATTACACTGAGTATCTCTGACCGCCCGCCTCTGCCTCCCTGAGTGCTGGGATTACAGGCGTGCACCATAATGCCCCGCCCGATCACATGTTAGGTGAAAACAAATGTTGTGGTGCTTGCACGGACAATTACCTCTGTTACAGAGGCGGGAACAGGCTCGGAGACACCAAGCGGCTCCCCCAAAGACGTCCAGGAGGGGTGAGTCCAGTCCAGACCAAGCGAGGCTTTACAGAGAACACAGCCTTAGAGAAAGGCCGGAGGGCTCAGCTCAGGCCTGTGGGGCTGGTTGGGAGCTTGAAGTTTGAATCCCGATGGGGGCGGTGCTCCCCTTATCCCCGCTCCCCCCCTGATGCCACCCTGTTATTCAGGGACCACCAAGGTCCTAGAAAGGGCAGACTTTAGTGCAGGGTGGGTGGGGGTTTCAAACACTGCATCTCAGAAGCTCTGCGGCTGTGCCACCTCTGGTGTTTGCCTCTCTGAGCAGGGTTCCTCCTGTGCAGGGCCCCACCTCCGCCCCAGTTTCCTGGGGGAAGGGCCATGCAGGAAGAGGTACATGACATCATTATGACACCAACACCAACACTGAGCACACCCACCACCTCCCCTCGGTTCCTGGAAGGCAGAGAGACTCAACCACTTCCTGAGAGAAGCAGGAGGGGACCACCGCCAAGGCTAGGCCTGCAGCTCCTGGGGGCAAGGCAACTTGGAGGGTTTGAAGGTCTGAGGGTCGGGGAGCCTTAATGGGGCTCTCTCCATAGGCGGCCCTCCATCTTACCCAGAATCCTCTGCACGCACAAGCAGCCCAGAGTGAAGATGGGGCTGGCCTGAAGCCCACATTCACCCCACAGCAGCTGTGTGACTCTGAGAACCCTCTCTGACTGTCAGCTGCCTCATATGTAAAATCAATGACATTGCTTCTAAGGTGTGGCATGGAAGGTTCCAGATGTTGGCTTCTGAAGGGAAGGAATGGAGGGAGGGGGACATCTGTGGGGAGGCAGGGTGACCTCAGACTCCAGGGCAATGGAGATGGGTATGCTACCACTGTGGGCAGCCAGGGAACGGAGAGCGCTCCCTGCTGAGGGAAGTCACGGTGACTTCCTGGCATCTCAGCCACTCAGGTGGATCTCTGCCACCCAGGAGTTTGAGACCAGCCTGGATAAAGGATCCTGCCTCACATAAAAGGAGTTTGAGACCAGCCTGGATAAAGGATCCTGCCTCACATAAATAAGTAAATTCATATAATATAATATAATATAATATAATATAATATAATATATAATAATATAATTAATATAATTTTTAAAATATGGCCAGGGCTGGAGAGATGGCTCAGCAGTTAAGAGCACTGACTGCTCCTCCCAAGGTCCTGAGTTCAATTCCCAGCAACCACATGGTGGCTCACAACCATCTATAATGTGATCGGATGCCCTCTTCTGACCTGCAGGTGTACATGCAGACAGATCACTGATTACATAATAAATATTTAAAAAAAATATGGCCAGGAATGTTGACACACTTAGCAGGTAGAGGCAGGAAGAACCCAAGTTCAGGCATAAAAATAAATAAACCGAGAGCTGGGGATATGCCTCCCTAAATGGGGGGGGGGGTGCCTCAGTGGCAGAGCATTTGCTCAGCCTGGGCCTGTCCAAAGCGACCAGCTTGGCCCAGCAGTCATGTATCACAAACCCCCTCAGTCCCTGACTATCCAGGGCCACTGGCCACTCCAGCAGGACAAGCCCTGGTCCACGGCAGCCTGGAGCGTCTGCCCTTCGCAAGGATGGAATCACGGAGCTCCAGCGGGAGCCACATCCGAAGCAGGCAGACCAGAGTCCTCCCGCCAGCTGCTCCAGTGTGGATATTTCCTGGGATCCACGGGTGATCGTGACTCTCGTGAAGCCCCCATCACACCCCCACTGTGGGTGGGGTCTTCCCTGGAGGAACCTCCCTATCTTCTCCTAGGGAATCACCAGATCTCAGGACCCCCATGGAACAGATGCAGAAAGCAAACCTTGGAGGGACGGCTTACCCCTCCCCTCCTTAGAGGACAGGAAAACAAGAGTGGGGCTGGGCCGGCCTTCAAGAGGGTGAAGACAGCCACTTCCGACTTGCCTTGATGCTTACCTGTTCCCTGTCCTTCACCCGCAAGCAGCGGCTCCCTCCCTAAGCCCTGGGGTCTATGAAGGACAGGTTTCCAGGGTCTCAATTCCCCCATGAAGCTTGGAGCCTCCCCCCTTGAGTCTCTGCAAATCATCTCAGAGTCTCAGACTCCATGAGATGTAAAGCCTAGACCAACACCAAGGGAGACTGAGGCACAGGCACCCCAGGTCCCATGAGGGGGTCTATGTCCTGGTGGATGGGACGGTGCTTGGAGAGTCAGACCAAACAGTCTGTTACAGTTCCGTCCCAGACAAAGCTGCGTGACCTGCCTGAGCCATGAATATCCTATCTGCAAGATAGGTGTGCCTCAGTTTACCACCAGCTTTAGTCCCTGTAAATCCATGGTACTATGAACACATGAGGTACACATCAACATACTTGATCTGGCAAACATTACAGAGTAGCCAGGCCCACTTAGACACTGAGGCCCCCAGAAGTTGATCTCTATGGCAGGACCTGGACACCACCCTCAATCTCAGCCTCCTTGGGCTGGTGAGACACAAGCACAAAAGTGGCCCGTGAGCTGGCCACTGCTCTGAGAGCTGTCTCTGAATCCTCGGTCCCTCCCCATTAAAGGACTGGTACCGCCACACCTAGAGCCAGGAGCTGGAGCCAGAAGCAAGGCAGTGCCTCCTCAGAGCCCGCCTCAGCCCCACACCATTGGCTCTCGGAGGCCTTCAGATCGTCTCAGGTTTGGTCCAGCATCTCCCATTCTATAAACCTTCCTGAAGTTTCTTAGAACTCCACTCAAGTTAACCTGTGCACGCCCGAAGCTCAATACCACAGCCACCCGGTGACTGTGCCTCATCCCCAGGACCCAGCAACCTGCAGGCACACAGCTGCCATCTTCACAAACTCGCCTTCTGTGACTCTTGTCCTGTAGGCTCATGGGCACTGTGGCAATCTGTCCTGTGTCACCCCACCAGCCTACGTGGACGCCCGGCATCTGAACCACCAGAACCGCACAGACATGCTGGCTCCAGCTTCTTTGTATTTGCCAACTGACAAATCCCTTTTTTTTTTTCTTTCTTTCTTTTGACATCCTATGAAGGACAATTCCATTCTCTCCCCCATGAACTTTTTCTGTTCTGAGACAGTCTCTTGTAGCCCAGGCCTAGATTGGTGCTGTAGCCCAAAATGACCTTGATTTACTGAATCTCCTGCCTCTGCCTCCTGAGTACTGAGACTAGAGCGACACTCAGCCCCTATGGTTCATTCATTTAGTCATTTATTTTGAGACATAGTCTCAGTACGTAGCCCTAGCTGGCCTGGTACTTACTATGTAGATTAGACGGGCCTCAAATCCATAGAGGCCTGCCTGCCTCTGCTTCCAGAAAACGCTGAGATTAAAGGCTTGCACCTCCACTCCTGGCCTGTTTTAATGTTTAACCAGAAAACATCCTGTGTGTCAAGTTGATATCCTGTGGCCCCTTGCAAGGCCACAAGCACAGTGTTAGATAATGTGGGGTCTCTTTAACCCCAGGAAACAAGTTTGCCTTGTTGGAACCCCAGGGCATTGACCAGTTGCAGACGAGGCCTGAGGTTTAGCACAAATTAATTCAAGAAGAACTTCACCTGGCTTTCTTTCTTTCTTTCTTTCTTTCTTTCTTTCTTTCTTTTTCATTTTTTTTTGAGACAGGGTTTCTCTGTGTAGCCTTTGGCTGTCCTGGACTCACTGTGTAGACCAGGCTGGCCTCGAACTCACAGCCATCCACCTGCCTCTGCCTCCTGAGTGTTGGGATTAAAGGTGTGCGCCACCACGCCCAGCTTCACCTGGCTTTCTAAAGAAGCGCCCGCCCCCAGCCAGCCTGCCTGCTTCCCGTGTGCTGCCCTTCACTGCCTGCTTCCTGCTCCAAGCAGCAAAGGTGACTGAAAGACCTCATCGCCATGGGCCTAGGGTCCTGCAGCCAAGAGGCCTGTGTCACGTCCTAACTCAGTGCCTTCTTGGCTGTGACACCATGTGTAGCCACCTCTCCCCTCAGAGCCCCGGTTTCCTGCCTAGAAACAGCAGCGCCATCCACCAGGAACACCCGGGTGACCACAAAGCCCCTCTGGTGGCCCAGCAGGGACCCAACCCAGGTTTTCTAGAGAGCTTGGCTAGGTGGCGCAGCCCCTTCTGTTCCCCAGTTTCAGCTTCTGTCTACTGGCCAAGCTGGTGAGGAAGGAACCACCCCGCAGGGTGTGACACCAACAGAGGCACCCAGAATAGCCACCTCCCTAGGTCTTGGCCACCAAGAGGCCAGGCCCTTGCAAGTTAGTTATGGGAAAAGGAGGTAAAATGAGACCAGTGAAAAAACAGAGAAGTCCGGGCAACAGGAGCTGGCCGAGGCTCGGTGGCAGAACACTGGCCAAGCTTGCGGAAGACCCTGGGCTCAAGTCCCAACCTAACTCAGCAAAGACAGCACAAATCTGCAGGTGTGGGGGATGGAATCTGGTTGTGTCTTCAGCCCCTGCCAGCCTCCATTAAATCCCAAGCACAAACTCTTAAGACTGGACTAGGGAAGCCGGGCTGTGGTGGCACACGCCTTTAATCCCAGCACTCAGGAGGCAGAGGCAGGCGGATCGCTGTGAGTTCGAGGCCAGCCTGGTCTACACAGTGAGTCCAGGACAGCCAAAGGCTACACAGAGAAACCCTATCTCGAAGGAAAAAAAAAAAAAGACTGGACTAGGGATGTGACCAGTGGCCAGTGCGTTCTGCCAGCATGCCTGAGCTCTGGTTTCAATTCCCAGTATCAATGCAGCGGATGTGGCAGACGTACCTGCCTGCAACCACATGGAGGCACAGAACTTAAGGCTATCCTCGGCTACCTAGCAAGTTTGAGGCCAGCCTTTGCTACATGAGATTGCCTTGTTGGAACCCCAGGGCATTGGCCAGTTGCAGATGAGGCACGAGGTTTAGCACAAGTTAATTCAAGAAGAACTTCTTCTGAGGAATATACAGCACACAGCCCAGCCAGCCTGCCTCCGAGCCTGGAGAGTCGGCTCAGCTGTTAAAAGGACCCGGTTTGCTCGCCAGCACTCACACGGAGGCTTACAACCATCTTTAACGCTGGCTCCAAAGGATCCAACACCATCTTCCAGCCTATGAGGCACTGAACACATATGATGCACAGACATACATGTAATCAAAACACCTGTTTACATAACACTTAAAAAAAATAAGGCTAACTTAAAAAAATTTCCCATGAACAAGTTCTGTTTTTTCAACTTGATTTGATCTTTTTTTTGGGGGGGGGTGTTTTTTGAGACAGGGTTTCTCTTGTAGTCCTGGCTGCCCTGGACTCATTTTGTAGACCAGGCTGGCCTCAAACTCACAGAGATCTGCCTGCCTCTGCCTCCCTGAGTGCTGGGATTATAGGTGTGTGCGCCACCACATCTGGCAGCCTGATTTAATAATAATAATTTTTTAAAAAGCTCAGGGTGGGCTAGATGGCTCTGAGGGTAAAAGTGCTTGCCAGGGAAGCCTGCTGATCTGAGCTCTGTTCCCAGAACCCCCAGTGGAAGAAGAGAACTGACAGCCTCAACTTACCCTCTGACCTCCCCACACGCCACATGCCACTTGTGTGCCTGCTCATGCACACAAGTTCATATGCACACACAGTAGTAATAAAAATTTTAAATTATCAAAGAAGGCTGGTATGAGGCTCCATGCCTGTAAACCCTAGCACTAGGCCAAGGCAAGGGGCTAGCCTGGTCTACATAGAGTTCCAGGCCAGCCTAATGAAAAAGTGGAGACCATATCTAATTTGAAAGGGGCGGGGAGAGACACACAGAGAATACACCAAAGACAACCTCAAAACAAACTCCACACCGTCCTTCTTGGACCCTTCCAGACTCAGTCTCAGCTCTGGCCTCGAGTTTCCCACTAGTAAAAAGAAGGGCTGGGAGAGCCTGTAAGCAGACAGCATTGGCATCACCAGGAGAGACCCAGCTAAGGCTGGAGAAGCCCCAGTCTCCACGGAGAGCTTGGTGAGGAGTGTAGGAGCCACTCAGAGGGGCCCAGGCCCTGCCCTGTGTGCCAGCAACGGGAAAGCGGGCTTCTTGTCCCTTGGGGCCCCAGCCACTCCCCATGGGTTTGTAAAGCGGCACTTACCGTGCTCAGCAGAGCATGGGGCAGCTGCCTCGGGGCCCAGAAGTGACTGTCTCGGTGACAAGGCCCCAGCCCACACTGCCAGACACTTGTGGCCCCAATCCACCAACCCCCAACGGCAGGGAGTAGAAGAAGGAAGCGAGAATGCGGTTACTCAGGCTGGTCACGTGACACCCCACACCCCCTTGTTTGTGACAGCTTTGGTGACAAGTATGATTAACACTGGGTGGGCAGTGTGGCCGTGACATGACGGGCCTGATGCCACCCCTGAAACTACAAGGAAGGTATGGGACCTTACAGGTGAGGGGACCTCTGGGTGAGACCTCAGAGAAGGACCACGGCGCTACTCCCTGGGCAGTGGAGAGTGGCAGCCAGAAAGAACTCTGCCACAGGAGGCTGGGGCCAGATGAAAAGGAGGCCGGGTCTCAAGTTCCATTCTAGACGGAGAATGGGAGGCTGAAGGGCAGAGCACCCACCTCATTGGGGCTTGTGTGTGTGTGTATGTGCATGTGTGTGTGCATACGTGCATTTCTGTGTGTGTGCATGTGCGTGTGCATGCATGTACATGTATGTGTGCATGTGTGTGGTGTATGTGTGTGTTTGGGCATGTGTGTGTGCATGTGTGCGTGTCTGTGTATGTGTGTGTGCATGTGTGTATGTGTATGCGCATGTCTGTGCGCACGCATGTTTGTGTGTGCATGCATGTAGTGTGTGTGGTGTGGGGTGTGTATGTGGGGGTGTACTTCACCACCCCTCCACATCTCAGCTTGGCCTCAGGATCCTCCTTTCTCCTGGGCAGTAAGATGCTTTTCTTCTCAAAAGGGTCTACATAACCAGGCGCAGTGGTTGAGGCTAGCCTGGGCTAAAGAGTAAGGCCCTGTCTTAACTGCTCCATGAGTAACAACAGGTCCTTCAGCAATCAAGAACTCCCAGCCGGGCGTGGTGGCGCACGCCTTTAATCCCAGCACTTGGGAGGCAGAGGCAGGCGGATCACTGTGAGTTCATGGCCAGCCTGGTCTACAAAGGGAGTCCAGGACAGCCAAGGCTACATAGAGAAACCCTGTCTCGAAAAACAAAACAAGATAAAACTAAAAACGAAAGAGGCGGTGCATGCCTGTCATCCCAGATCTTGAGGCGCTGCCTGGGTTATGCAGTTTCAGGTCAACCAGGGTCACATAACTTATCTAAAAAACAATAGCCGGGCAAAGACGGCTCCATGTATAAAGGTGCCAGCTGCCAAGCCCTGATAACTGGAGTTCAAATCTTGGAATCTACCTACTAGAACTGATGCCTGGAAGTTGGTCTCTGTCTCTGTGTCTTTCTCTCTGTCTGTCTGTCTCTCTCTCACACACACACACTACGGTATATACTGTGAGTGCACAGATATAGACAAAACACAAACACACGAAATAAAAATGTTTAAAATAAAGCAGGAAAACAACAACAACAAAAACAAAACAGACAGACCCCAGCTGTGAGAGGACCTTTCAGCCACCTGAGGAAGCCTGCGCTGGGGCCCAGGCCTGAGACTGCCTGGATCGGTCAGCTGCGGCAACAGGACTCAAATCCTGGCTGAGCAGTGAGCAGCGTCACGGAAAGGAAACCATGACTGTTCTTGGCCCCAGCTTGCGAGCAAGCGCTCCAGCACCCGCTTATGTGGCTTATGTGGCGGGAGGCAGCGGCCCTTCAGGCCTGCGGAGGTCCACCGAGCAGGGAGAGTTGCTTTCTAGAGGCCCGCACTGCCGCGTGGATTCCAGTTCACGCTTTCTGGAGGACCATAAAGCCACATCCTCCTGCACCCGACACCTGCTGGGCGGGCGCTCACAGTGGGCAGCTTTGTGCCTCTAGGAATGGAGCGCAGAACACTCCCCACTGCCCTCAAGGACGGAGCAATGGTACTCAAGCGGAGAGAGCGGTTCGGGTTAAACGCCAAGTCCCACGACAGGGTGCATGGCGCAGGCACCAAAACTGTATTCATGCTTATTAAAGCGAATCTGAAAGGCGGCCGATTGAAGGGCCCTGAGCAGACAGACAGGCCCTGCTTGATGCGCAGACAGACACAAGCAAGGCTTTAGCCGGTTCTTGGAGGTAAAGACAGACCCAACTTGCACTTAACCAATCAGAAGCGGCCAATACAATTTTAACCAATCACTAGGAGTTTTCCAAACCCATCAGATCTTTGGTTTCGTATTTGCCGAGCGCCCTCTGAGTGCTCATGAAGCTTGTCTGGCTTTACACTTCTGGATTTGTTTTTATCGCGCGCGTGCGTGTATACGTGTATAGGTCAAAAAGCAACTTTCGGGAGTCCTCAGGGTCCTGGGGTTTGAACTCGGTCTGTGAGGCCTGCTGGCGCTTTTAGCCATCTCGCCAACCTCGTGCTTCATGATTTATGAATCTTTTAAGTAAACTTTCCAGACAGTTCCCCTATATCTCAGTCCACCTTTTAACACCTTTGTGGGCATCACTGTTGCCAATCACGCATGCTGCCAAGCACTCTCCCTCCCAGTCTTTTGGCTGAGGCAGAGCCATGCTAACTTCCCAAAGCTGGCTTTGAACTCACTGTGGCCCAGGCAATCCTTAAACTCACGATCCTACTGCCCACGCAGCTAGGACTGCAGAGCGGTGCCACCAGTCTCTGTTCTGCTTTTAGAAATGTAGTCTAGAAAGATTCAAAATCCCTCACAGACCACAGCATCTGCCATTTGCATAAAAGATTTGAGGAGCTGGGTGTGGTGGCACACACTCTGCAGGCTGAGGTCAAGTTTATCTTGAACTACAAATGGATATCCAGGCCAGCCAGCCTGGGCTATGGACCTAGGCTTTGTGTCAAAAATAAACATGGGCCGGGCGGTGGTGGCGCACGCCTTTAATCCCAGCACTCGGGAGGCAGAGGCAGGCGGATCTCTGTGTGTTCGAGGCCAGCCTGGTCTACACAGTGAGTCCAGGACAACTACACAGAGAAACCCTGTCTTGAAAAACCAAAATAAATAAATAAAATAAACAAACATAGTTGGGAATGGTAATGCATGCCTTTGATCCCAGCCAGCACTCGGGAGACAGAGGCAGGTGCATCTCTGTTTGAGGCTAGCCTGGGGTACACAGTTGAGCCTTGCTTCAAAACAACCAATGAGAGAGAGAGAGTGAGAGTGAGGGGGGGGGCAGACAGACAGAGACAGAGAGGTCTGTAAGGCATGTCCCACCCCTCAAGGGAAAAGCAGGGCAGGGACATGAACAGTGCAGCTCAACTGTGTGGGACACTGAGGGCTTGATTGTACGTCGAGTTCATATGACCATCCCTCGAAGCGGTGTGGACAGCCCTTCCCTCTGCCCGCCTCTGCTTTTTTATATAGATTTAAAAAAAAAATACTCATAATGATACCATGTCCCTTTGTTTTCCTTTCTTCCTTAGGTCCTACTGACTGAATCCAGAGCCCTCACGGAGCTAGCCTTCTGCCATGGAGCTGTATCCCCCGCAGCCCTGGGCTTATAATCAGGAAAGAGATCTGGAAGGGAGCAAGGATTTTACGGACACCCTGGATACTGACAGCTACTGCCTTCTCTTTTTTGGGGGTTCACAGAGGTCAGCGTCCTATATGTCTGATCACCCTGCTTCTTAGAGCTACCAACC
The DNA here is from genome assembly GCF_964271855.1 of Acomys minous. Classification (NCBI taxonomy): domain Eukaryota; kingdom Metazoa; phylum Chordata; class Mammalia; order Rodentia; family Muridae; genus Acomys; species Acomys minous. Next base: position 94,181,069 of record NC_140498.1, read on the forward strand.
ATGGCTCCTTCCTGATCTCTGTGGAGGATTCTCTGGAAGGGTCTGGCAGCCTGTTTGAGGAATTGCAGAACGAATTCCCAAAGGACAACTCATTACCTACAGGAGAGCCTTTTCTGGAGAGGATGAACAGTAACTACTGTTTCTGTCAATCTGTTATAGTATGTAACAGCTATGGTATGTAAACAAATGGATGGACTGTGTTTCAATAAAACTTTATTTACAAGAACAGCTGGAGGGCCAGATTTGTCTCTGAGGCCTGTAGCCTGTGTTTCCTCTGCTTGGGGAACTTTCCCTCTCCCCCTTTTAATCAACAACTGCCACTTAGTTCATGTGCTTCCTCAAGCCTTCCCAGATCACTGCACCCTGTTGTTGGCTCCATTTTCTTAATATATATATATATATATATATATGTTGTTGTTTTGTTTTTCAAGACAGGGTCTCTCTGTGTAGCCTTGGCTGTCCTGGACTCACTTTGTAGACCAGGTTAGCCTCGAATTCACAGTGATCCGCCTGCCTCTGCCTCCCGAGTGCTGGGATTAAAGGCGTGCGCCACCATGCCCGGCCAACAAATATATTTTATTACGAACTTATTAGCTGAGCGTACGTCACTTATAACCTGACTAACCGAAATAGGGAGAGAGGATTAAAGAACACAATGACAAAACCATAAGGACATCAGTTCCAAGGAACGACTCTCCTGGCGTGATCAGCAGGATTTCTTCTGCTTGAACCTGGAGTCACCAGAATCTGGAACCTCAGCAGGAGCCGGAGCCCCAAAGCCTTCCCTCGAGCGGTTCTCTCTAGAAGCGTCTCAAAGTGCAGCGATGAACAGCCAAAACTATCCCAAGTCTCCAAAAAGCCCCCTCCGCTTCTCGGCTCATTTATATATCTCCTCCCAGAGTCTGTTCACGGGATCTTTTCAGCTGGCAACAATCAAGCTCCCGCACGAGGTGGTTTGTCTTCTAGTGGATTAACCTCACCTGTTCTCAGAAGGCCGTTCCGATCCCACACTTGGGATCATAACAACAACAGGTTTCTCTCTCCTTCACCCTGTCCCCATGACTTCAGAGCACCCAGCCCTGCCCCTGCTTGATGGGTGTCTCTATTGCCAGAGCTTCGGGAGGAAAGCCATGTCTATTTTGCTCACCATGGCCTTTCCTTGTCCTAGCCAGCACGTAACACTAAGAGGTAGTTGCTGCTCAGGTTTGCCAGGCCCTGTCCTGGGCTCTTTAACCATCATTATTATCCCATGAAGCAGGCACTACTGCTGCCCTCATTTAGAGATGAGGAACACCAGGTCCAGAGGAGTGCAGTATCTTGCCCTGGGTGATCTGCTGATAGGTAGCAAAGACAGTGGATACTGTGGTGGCTAACTAGAGCCTGTATCTAAGCTTCTCCTTGCATCCCAGCCTGCCGTGACCAGTTTGGAAGGATGCAGTGTCCCTGTGCCCCTCGCAAGTTGTGAGCTCCTGGGCAGGAATTACAAACAATGCTGGTGAGGGTGGGAGCCCGGTGGAGGGCTAGCCTGGTGAGGGTGGGAGCCCAGTGGAGGGCTAGCCTGGTGAGGGTGGGAGCCCAGTGGAGGGCTAGCCTGGGAGCTGAGACCTGTTTCTGGGCCTGTTGGGGAAAGCGAGCTCTTGGGGGTTAATACCTGGTCATTGTTGACAAAGCCCCATCTCAAAAATAAAACCGCGGCTTCTGCCTGGTGGACAGGTAAGGATGTGATGGCCAAACAGCCCGCAGTCACCCCCGGCACTGGGCCCAGTCTCTCTTGTTTTAGCTGATTGGGGGAGAGGAGGCTCCCAGGGACATCACCATGGCCTGCACAGCTGTCTGCCTGGCTCCTTTCGTTGTACTTTGTACCAGTTATTCTGGAGTGAGGGTTGGGAGCGGAAACCCAAACCCAGTGGCTTCATTAAACAGGGAGGAAGCATCGTCTGAGCAAAGCTGGCCTGCGCCTCACCTGGCCAGGCTCATGACGGGCAGGAACGCATCAGGTTATTAAGGGAATCTTGGAAATATATAGATGGGAAATAGTGATTCTGTCTACCTGAGCTTTTTTTTTTTGGGTTTTTCGAGACAGAGTCTCTCTGTGTAGCCTTGGCTGTCCTGGACTCACTTTGTAGACCAGGCTGGCCTCGAACTCACAGCGATCCGCCTGCCTCTGCCTCCTAAGTGCTGGGATTAAAGGCGTGCGCCACCACGCCCGGCTTTTTTTTTTTTTTTTTGTACCTGAGCTTTTAAAAAAGTTGTTTATTTTAGAAGTTTTATGTGTGTGTGTGTTTCACCTGCAGGTGTGTCTGTACCACACACGCTCCTGGTGCCATCTGTCTTATTTAGAGACAGAGCTTCACAGAACCTGGAACTGGGATTCAGCATACACTTCTGTGCCCAACCTTTCTGTGGGGGCTGGGAACCTAAACCAGGTCCCCAAGGCTACACATCAAGCACTTCACAAATTGAGTCATCTCCCAGCCCCTTGGTGGATAAAGGTTAAAACGGCTGGACTCTACTTAGCCTGGGGAGGATAGCTCCAGGCTCGGCAGGCCAGGTGACCTAGGTGCAGATGCACCCACCTGTACCCTTCTCAGAATCTCACCATCCAGAAAGGAAAAGTGACTGTTCAGGATTCTTGGCAGGACATCTCCCCCGTGTGCCTGTGTTCAGGGTCACGCAAGGGAAGCATCTCAGAGAGGGATAAATAGCAATTCTCTCAGGCTTGGTGCCCAAGCTAGACCACTGCAGAGCTCCAGCATGCATTGGACTTGCTGAATACAGGTTCTAAGGGGGCTCGAGAGATGGCCCAGTGGGTAAGAGCACTCACTGGCTGCTTTGCAGAGGATCTGGGTTCAGGTCTCAGCTCCCACCTGTAACTCCAGTTTCAGGGGATCCAGTGCACCCTCTGGCCTTCACAGACACTAGGCAGCTGTGGTGCACAGACGTACACACACAGGCAAAGCACTTGTATAAAAACAGTGATCTTAGAAAAAAATAAAAATAAGCTGGGCATGGTAGTGCCTGCCTTAATCCCAGCACTCCAGAGACGGTCAGATCGCTGTGAGTTCAAGGCCAGCCTGGTCTACGAAGCAAGTCTAGAACAGCCAGGGCTACACAGAGAAACCCTGTCTTGAGGTGTAAAAACAGTGATAATTACACACACAAAAAAGCTGGGCGTGGTGGTGCACACCTTTAATCCCAGCACTCGGGAGGCAGAGGCAGGTAGATTGCTGTGAGTTTGAGGACAGCCTGGTCTACAAAGTGAGTCCAAGGCAGCCAGGGCTACACAGAGAAACCCTGTTTCAAAAAACCAAAAAATAAAATTTCCAAGATTGCCCATCTACTGTGTGTGTGTGTGTCTGTGTGTGATAAAATAGAGTAAGAAAAACACTGCTGAGCTGGAGAGACTGCTCAGGGGTTAAGAGCACTCTCTGTTCTTCCAAAGGTCCTAAGTTCAATTCCCAGCAACCACCTGGTGGCTCACAACCATCTATAATGGGATCTAGTGCCTTCTTCTGGTGTGCAGGCGTACATGTGGGCAGAATACTGCATTAATAATAAATAAATCTTTTTTTTTTTTTAATTCAGAGCTGGGCGTGGTGGTGCACGCCTTTAATCCCAGCTCTCTGGAGGCAGAGGCAGTTATCTCTGTGAGTTTCAGGCCAGCCTGGTCTACAAAGTGAGTCCAGAATAGTCAAGGCTACACAGAGAAACCCTGTCTCGAAAACTAAAAAGAAAAAAAAAAAAGAAAAAAGAAAAAAGAAAGAAAAAGAAAACCGCTGCTTTGCTCTAAAGGCCTGGCCCCTCCCACTCCAGGGGTTTGTAGGTTTAGCTGAGTCATCTGCAGGGGAAATGGCTACTGGCTCCCTCCACCCGCCAGATTCAATTTCCCTCCTTAAACAGGAACGCGGTATCAGGGTGGTCAGTTTCAAGCCCAGACTCTGGATGCCCACACGGACAGCCACCTGAAGCTGTAGGGCACTCCCTCAGAGGCAGCAGCCCTTTCTCCAGCTCCCTGCACGCCTTCTGCAGCAGAAAGTGGAAGTGGCCACCAGTGTCTCTGCCCACACCTGAAGCTGTGGTGTGGAGGGCAAAGCCATGCATGCCCACAGCACTATAACCCAAGCAATGGGGAGACAGAAGACATCCTGGACTACAAAGATTGTCTCAAAAACAACAACAATAAAAACAAACAAAAAATAAGAAATAAATAAGCAAGCCTGCCCTTTCCATGTTCCTGGCCAGAGCCCGTGCCTGGCAGGGCAGACCGACCTCCGAACTCAGATCTCAAAAGGGCCCCTTCCAGGCCCGCTGAGGGAAACAGCTCCTCTCTGCAGCCCCACCAGGACCTTGGCTGGTGCATGCAGTCATCACGACGCAGGAGGCGGAGGCGTAACTGTTAGAAAGCTCCCCTCCAGGTTTGTGTCTCAAATGCTTTCTCCCCTGCCTGCCTTGCCAAGTTTCAGAGGGAAGTTTGAATCCCTTAAACAACTTTTTTTTTTGGGGGCATGGGGTGGGGGGTGGGTTCTTTTTTTTTGGTTTTTTGAGACAGGGTCTCTCTGTTAGCCTGGACTCGCCTTGTAGACCAGACTGGCCTTGAACTCACAGAGATCCACCCGCCTCTGCCTCTGAGTGCTGGAATTAAAGGCATGCGCCACCACTGCCCAGCTCCTTAAACTTTAAAAAAAAAATTATTTATCACATATACAGTGTTCTGCCTCCATATACACCTGTCCATCAGAAGAGGATATTAGATCTCACTATAGATGGTTGTGAGCCACCATGTGGTTGCTGGGAATTGAACTCAGGGCCCCTGAAGAACAGACAGTGCTCTTAACCGCTGAGCCATCTCTCCAGCCCCCCTTAAACCCTCCTATGGGGCCACCCGATATGGCTTTAAGAACGTGTGGTTCTGGTAAGCTGGGGCACCACGATAGATGCTGGAGCTGAGAAACCAGCAGGGATTAGGAAGAGACCAACGTCACGGAGAACTGTACACACATGGGGGATTATTTCCTCCGAGCCAGCGCACAGAAACCTGTGCTCTGGAGGTGGCTAAGGCTGCATCTGGCCAAACCTGGTGATGTGTGAGAGTTTCCGAATGGTACTGGTTCCGAGCATGAAAGGGTTGTGGAGAGCTCTTGAGGCTTGGCACTATGTGGCACGGTCAGGCTCCCGGAGCGGAGCCGCAGCCCAGCTGCAGTAAAGACCCCAACATCTTGGGGATGCATGGTAGTACCGTGGGACTACCACGGACAGCAGCAGCTGAGGTGCAGAGCTCACGTGACCTGAGCTGTAGTCGGTTGCGAGGGCAGAGCTGGACAGGCAGCCTGGGTCTTCTGGAGCCCAGCGGACCACGAGTGTGTCCTGGAGGCCAAGCACCGCACTGTTACACGTCTGGATTTTTATTTTTGCTTTGCTTCTATCACAGCTGCGCTCTGGCTCCACCCTCTTGGGGGTTAAAAGTTTTAATTCTTTGTAAGTTTCGGGGATATTTTAGAGAAGCTTTGAATTTTGAAGGAGACCTTGAAGTTTTAAAAAGACATTATTTTGTGTTATGAGCATCTTGCCTGCATGCATGCTTGTGCACCATATGTGCATCTGGTGTCCACTGAGGTCAGGAGAGGGTGTGCATTCCCCTGGGACTGGAGTTAAGATACGATTGTGAGCCGAGATGGCTGTTGGGAATTGACCCCAGCTTTCCAAGGACAAGCTCTTACGTCCTGAGCCAACTCTCCAGCTCAACTCTGGATGGTTTAAAGAGATGTAAGTTAACATTTGAATGTTTAAAGGTTTTAATTAGATGTTTCATATTGTGGTAGTGATATTAACATGCCTTCTTGGGACCAAATCAAAGGTTCTAGTTGAATAGTTGTCTGTGTGAGATTCATGAGGGGACAACTGTGCTGGCTGGTCATCTGGGAAGAAGGGTTCTCAGCTGAGAACATGATTCCGTAAGATTGGCCTATAGGCAAGTCTGGGTCATTTTCATGATTAATGACTGCCATGGGAGGACCCAGCCCATTGTGCGTGGCGGTGTCCTGCCCGGGCAGGTGGTCCTAGGGTGTATAAGAAACCTAGGAAGCCGGTAAGCAGCGCCCCCTCCGTTGCCTCTGCATCTGTTCTGCCTCTAGGTTTGGGGGGGCTATTGTTGTCAGCCAACCTGATTGGTGACCTGGAGTTAACTAAAGCACCCAAGCAGCTGGGCACACCTGTGAAAGGCCTTTCTTTCTTTTTCTTTTTTTAAAGATATATCTTTATTTAATTTTAGTTTATGTGCATTGGTGTGAGGGTGTTAGATCTTGGAGTTACAGACAGTTGTGAGCTGCCATGTGGGTGCTGGGAATTGAACCCGGGACCTTTGGAAGAGCAGACAGTGCTCTTAACCACTGAGCCATCTCTCCAGCCACGAAAGGCCTTTCTTGACTGGATCTTTTCAGGTAGGAAGACACATCTACATCCCGGCCACAGCCAGCAGCGATCTGTATAAACGACATGGAAGCAGGAGGCTTCTGCTTTTTGCCTGTTTGCCCTCGTTCTCACAGCCGCTGCCCGAGGCATCCCGTCGGTGGCAGTAGAGTGGCGGCTTCAGGATTCTGAGGTGGGCTGGAGAGCAGCCGACACATCATCCAGCCTCATCATCGCTGGACTGGCTGGACCACAGCCGAGAGCCACTGTTCCTCTGGAGAACCTCACTGGTAGGTTCCTGGTGCCTTGAGTTCCTCCCCCGACTCACGGATGCTGAGCAAGCTGTAAGATGAAATCAGCCCTTTCTTCTCCAAGCTGGTTTTGGCCATGGTGTTTTGTTTTGTCTTTTTGGGTTTTTCGAGACAGGGTTTCTCTATGTAGCCCTGGCTGTCCTGGACTCATTTTGTAGACCAGGCTGGCCTTGAACTCGCAGAGACCCACCTGCCTCTGCCTCCAAGTGCTGGGAATAAAGGCGTGCGCCACCAGTTACAGAGCCTCAACATCCTTCTTAGATGACCGAGTAGCCATAGGGTGTCACAAGGCTAATTCTCACACCTCTAAGTCTTCCATTTATATTTATGTCCCACTGGTGTTTTGGAGGGAAGCTCTCAGGTGAGGAGTGTGGCTACAAGGACGCGCCTGTGGGCCTGCCTCCCAGAGAGGTGCTGTCACCCTGCACGTGTCTGCCCTCTCTATTGCCCTCGATCACGACTGGTGCCCACGACCCAGTGACAATGTCAGGATTCTTTCCTGCACTGGGAGAAGACAGGGCCACGCAGAGTTAACAGATTCTTTAAGACCCAACAAAGTTTTTCTGGACACAGAGCACTGAGCAGCACAAGGAGGGAAGTAACCTTAAAAAATAAGTTCTCTCCAGACAGTGTCTGGCTGGTGTCTTCTGGCAAAGAGTCAAGGTGACCAAAGACCAGACAACCAAGCCCCTGCCCACAGCTGGGGTCCTCAGAGAGGCCTGCCAACTTCCCCTCCCTGAGGGCTGTAGAGAACCAGCACTGCCCCCTGCTCAGGAGGAAGGACCCACGGCAGGCCTTCCTGTCAGTTGCTCATCACACCTCAAGAACCGAGAAAGGGTAAACAAGGGGGTTTCTTCTCTGCAAAATCTGAAATGTCATCGGGCGATGGAGTAATAGAAAAGGAGAAGTCAGAAGGTACAGGGAAGACACCGAGGTCCTGCTGGGACACAAGGCACCACTTTGAAAGCCCCACAGAAGCCGGGCGTGGTGGCGCACACCTTTAATCCCAGCACTCGGGAGGCAGAGGCAGGTGGATCGATGTGAGATGGAGGCCAGTCTGGTCAACAAAGTGAGTCCAAGACAGCCAAGGCTACACAGAGAGACCCTGTCTCGAACCTCACCCTCACCCCCCGCAAAGAGAAAGCCTCACAGGGCGGGTATGGAGGATACAGAGGCAGGAGATTCAGGGCTATCTACAGCCACACAGCAAGCTCAAAGACATCCTGGCCTACCTGAGAACTTGCTTTTTTTTCCTTTTTGAAAAAAGGGCCTCTGTATGTAGCCCTGGCTGTCCTGGATCACTATGTAGACCAGGCTGGCCCTGCCTCTGTCTCTGCCTCTGCAAGTGGGGAGTGTAGGTGCTCACCACTCTGGGCCCTGAGAACTTGTCTTAAACAATAAAACAAAATAAAACCTAGTCTAAGGATGTTGACCGGTAGGAAAAGTGCTTGCTGAACAAGCATAAAGGCCCTGGGTTGGACCTCCAACACCACATAAAGTGGGCACGGTGGAGCATGCCTGTGATCCAGGCACTCACAAGGTGGAGGAAACTTGAGGCCAACATGACACTCTGTCTCAAAACAACAACAACAACAACAAAAAACTTCCCCAAAATCCAGGAAGGAGCTTCCCATACTGGACATGCTGTCCCCACAGGAGGCCAAGTGGTCACCTTGGGGTGTTTCTCTTCTCTAAAGCCTGTGGATTACCATCCTTTCCTCAAACTAGGTTAGAGCCTGGGACGTGGGCGTGGCTTCAGGTCCCGCTGGCCAACAAGGCTGGAGGCAGGGTCTGCCGGCAAGTCTGTGAGAACCTGGACCTCGGCACCCGCCTCGGAGGCTCTCCTGGTCACTTACCCTCAGAGAGCGCTGTGTTCCCAGCTGCTGCAGGCTATTGTGTCTGGCAGAGGTGCGGCTGCCTCAGGGACAGCTGAGGTGTGAAAGAAACACAGCACACGGTTGTAATCAATGTCTTTATCTTTGAAAATGGAAGCAAGTGTTTTGACAGAGCACTATGGCTGCTCTATAAGAGCAGATCTAGGGGTAGGTCGCTGTCCTCCTCCTGTGCCACAGCTTTAAGACGGCAACGACAAAAACAGGGAAAAAGAATTCGCCACAACGTGTCAGGTGTCTGCTCTGAGCCCGGCGTACACTACAGTCGCTGGCTTCTCTTCGCTCCTTCCTCTCTCTGAACCACATTCCCTCTGACTTCATCACCCCAGCAATGTTTTACTTAATTAATTCATGGACCCCAGAACATTTCTCAATCTTGAGGCAAATGCCCTCAGCATACCACACTGATATACAACGCCAGTGGCTGTAAGTCATTGTAATTGTTTTCTTTGTATTTCATTATCCACTCCAACATTGAAAATACAAGACAGACACTCAAACTCACAAAGATTCAGACGCCCTGAAGTTGTGGAGCCAGCAACCCCTGTATGGGTGGCTGAGAGACCCTTTTCTTACAGTAGTACCCAGTCGCCCCACACCCAGTCGCCCTACACACATGGAGCAGCTGCCACCACACTCTGTCTCTGGGCTGATACCCTGTAGATTTGCTTGCAGCCAGCACTGTGCCCACACAAGCAGACACACATGCCGAGGGCTGCCTTTCATGGTCCCCGTGACACTATCTGGTTGACTGCAGTATGAGACTGTGAACTTGGGGCTAAGTTCCAGCTGCCCTAGGACCAGGCAGGTCTAGGGAACCACCTGCCCCACACAGCCACGGTCAGCGCTGGAGCAGAACGGCTGGGTTGTGTGGTGCCACAGAGGGCCTGGCTCTGCACTCCCCTTTCCATTTTGTCCTTCCCCCCATCCCCTGCCCTTGGCTGTCCCGGACTCGCTTTGTAGACCAGGCTGGCCACGAAGTCACAGCGATCCACCTGCCTCTGCCTCCTGAGTGCTGGGGTTAAAGTTGTGTGCCACTGCGCCTGGCTGCACTCCCTTTCTACTTTCTTCTGGACCCTTCCCTCAGCTGCAACATTCAAGAGCCCTCAGGTCACATCTTGCCACCTGATTGGGCCTGACAGACAATGGACAGACAGACAGGGCTGGCTGGGGGCCTGACAGACAATGGACAGACAGACAGGACTGGCCGGGGGCCTGACAGACAATGGACAGACAGACAGGGCTGGCTGGGTGCCTGACAGACAATGGACAGACAGACAGGGCTGGCTGGGGGCCTGACAGACAATGTACAGACAGGACTGGCCAGGGGCCTGACAGACAATGGACAGACAGACAGGGCTGGCTGGGTGCCTGACAGACAATGGACAGACAGACAGGGCTGGCTGGGTGCCTGACAGACAATGGACAGACAGACAGGGCTGGCTGGGTGCCTGACAGACAATGGACAGACAGACAGGGCTGGCTGGGGGCCTGGCACAGGAGGCAAGAGAGTGAGGAGGGGAGGACAGGAGACGTGGGAACAGGACTGTGGCCAGAGGTTCTGCACACAGCGCCTGCCTTCAAACCCCACACTACACTCCAGGGCCAGGCGAGCTGCTTCAGTGGGCAAGGACACCCAACACACACGTATCTATCTTCTTGTCTTGGGTGTCCTTGTCCACGGGGCTGGAAGGGATGGATACAACAGCGTCTGGGAAGAACAAAACTGCAGAAACACATGCTAGTCTGCGTTAGATTATAACCGCTGAATCGGAGTTCCCTCTCAACAACCGCCTGACTCCCAGGACAGAGAGCACGGACAGAGAGGTGGGACATGAGCTGTCTGACCAGAGACGCCGCGGCCTGAGGGCTGGTGTGTGGGCCCACGTGGTCTCTCAAGTCTTCCTTCTGGACAGTCGCTGGACGCCCGGGATTGTGCTGTGACTGAGCCAGCCCTGTGTGGCCACACTGATTGTTCTCATGAGGTGTTTATACAAAATAATCATCTCGTCTTCATTTAGTTTATAAACATACACAGTGCTGTCCCTTTCAAATTAAGGAGGAAAAAACCCCAACCACACAAATACTGCAAAGTAGCAAAATACAAAGAAAAAAAAAAGCTACTTTTGGTTTTGGCAACATTACAAAGGAAGAAACAGAGAGCAAGGTGGCACTGGCCCCAGTCACCGAATGGGCAGGGAGGACACTGGGTCAGGGCGGGAGGACACTGGGTCAGGGCGGGAGGACACTGGGTCAGGGCGGGGAGGACACTGGGTCAGGGTGGGAGGACACTGGGTCAGGGCAGGAGGACACTGGGTCAGGGTGGGCTCTTCTCTAGAACTCAAATGTGGTGAAGGTCAAGAAGTCACTGCCTGTCAAACATCAGAACCTCCTAAGAGGAAGCCCAGCTTTTGTGGTTTTGGAAATTTGGGAGAGGAATTGAGTTCTTACTGGAATGTGGCCTATCGCTGGCTGACAGATCTGAAGCGGAATGTCTCCGAATGGCAGCGCCTCCTGTCCTGCCCTCCCTGGGGCTCGCCAGTGAGCAGCCGCCGGTGGGGGTGGCGGGCCTCAGGCCACCATCTTCGCCAGCTGCTGCTCTAACTTGGAGATGCGTTCATCTTGACTGCAGATTGTGTCTTTTATGGATTTGATCTCCTTTAAAATCTCGTCCAACTTGGCTTCGTTTTGCTAAGAAAACAAACAGAGAAAGGTAACTAAGTGGCACTAAGGACGTCTACTCGTACTCTGTTCACTCTGACAGTGCAGAGCGAGATAGCCAGCACCGCACGCCCACTCTAGGACAGCAAGCCGCAGTCCCTAGGAGCCCACAAAGGAAACGTCCTGCCTCAACATGGCTCCCAGTCCTCTCCCTCACACCACTGTGCAAAGGCTCGAAGCACTGAGCACTCACAGGACAAGTCTGGACACCACCTCATCCCTACAGCCCAGAGGCTCCTCTCACCCACCTGCTAGGTGTTCTGTCTGGTGAAGCCCCAGCCTCTCCACTTGGACTTGTTAATTGGAAACCTGTGGCACAGTCCAGATGCTGCTTCCTGGTCATGGCCCAGAGCACTGGGTCCTTCAGGCACGCTGGCCCCTGATCTGCATGCCCTCTCCCTCCTGGACAGACATGCTTTCTCTCTGGTGGCAGCAGTGCCCTCTGGTGGCGGCTGTCCGGCCTCCCAAGCTCTAGCCCCACAGTCACTTTGTCCAGGGACACTCACTAGCAGATCATGACCCGGAACCCCCATGATGCTTTACTGGGGAAAGGCAGTTAAGAAGACCCAGCAGGGTCCTGTTCGCTCTCATCACAGGAGGCAGTATAGAAACTAGCGTTGGCTGCTTAGCATGCCACACAGCCACCCAGTGTCCGGGCACTGCTCTGGACCACAGGGAGCTCTTCAGAGGACGCAGGCCAACCCCAGGTCCACTTCTTACCACACTGGCTGTGTCTGTGGTCTTCTTGGGGACACTGATGAGGTCACACTTCTTGTTTGCAGCTGGCTTGCTGTCCAAAATGTTCTTCTTGACCACCTTGAGATCCCTGTTCTTGCCTGGAATGTATCCATGCTTCAAGGAGATGAGGATCGGGTCGGCATTCTTCCCCTCAAACCACTCCTCTGCCTCCAGCGCAGCTTCCGGCCCTGCTGTGTCAGGGTACAGGTCATCTTGGAAGAGGTCAGACTGCAAGAGGCATTTGGAGGACGCTTGGTAAGCAAAAGGAAAGGCTGGGGCGTTGCTGCAGTGCTGGGGACAGAACCCAATGTTGTGTGTGTGCAGGGCAAGTGTCCTGCCACAGGGCTGCGTGTCCCTGCCCTTTAATCTGGAGCAGCAGGGATTACAGGCACACCATCACATGGAGCTGGAGAGACGGTGTGTCGGCTAGTTTTGTGTCAGGGAACCTCAGCTGAGACTGGCTAATGTGGGAGGGGAGGGCACAAGTCACTGCGAGTGGGGCTACCCCAGGTAGGTGGTCCTGCAAGAAAGGCAACTGAGCAAGCCACAAGGAGCAAACAGCAAGCCGTGCTCCTGCACGGCCACTGCCTTGGCTCCTGCCTCACACTGGGCTCGGCAATGGAGTGTGACGTGGAGCTGTCCATGGTCCTCACAGCAGTAGAACCCTAGCTAAGATGGCGGCTCAGTGGTCCAAGCATTCCTTGTTCTTGCAGTGGACCTGGGTCTCATTCCCAGCAACCCTCCAGGCACACGTCTGAGTTTCTCCAGCATCAGGCGGGCGTGCAGATGGTGCACAGTCACATGTGCAGCCAAAACATCCACAACCTACACCAAACCAGGACCCGAGGCCCTTCCTTACCTTCCTGGGGACAGTCATAATAATCGGTTCACACTTCCTCTCATGAAGCTTGAAGAATCTTCAAAGGAAAAAGAAAGGCAGGCTTTCAGTGAGTGATGCGTGAGCAACCTGCGCACACTGCTTCCTGCAATGCTCTGTGGCTCTTCACTGACCACCTCAGGGGCTGCTCGAGGCTAAGCACGGCTCAGTGTGCCCATTAGAGGAGAAAATAGCCTAAGACTGCCCACGCGGCTGGAGAGGCCTGTGACAGGTGGCTGCAGCAGTGCCAGGTGCTGGTGGAAGGCACAGCCACATCACGGTGACTCACTGGCCCCAGGACCAAGTACTGAACATGTGACACAGAAAATAAACACAGCTTTTTACTTTGCCCTTTGACATGTGTGGCCTGTGTTTCTGCATGCATGGAACAGATGGACAACTGCTGGTGCTGGTTCTTTCATCTTGTGATTTTTACAATCTACTATTATTCCTGTGTGTATTCGTATGTGGGTGTGTGAGCCACATGCACAGGTCAGAGGACAACTGTGGCTTAGTTTCCTTCTTCCACTTGGATGGGGTTCTCAGGACCCAGCTCTGGCCGTCGGGCCTGTGTGGCAAGCGTCCTTACACGAGCCATCTCTCGGGCCCTGCTTGCCAACTTCTGTTTGAGACAGGGTCTCGCACTGACTTGCAACACTGCCACACAGGCCAGGCTGGCTGAATGGAGCTTCCAGGTCCGTTTCCTCCACCTCCCATCCCTGCGTTGCTGGGACCACAGGTGCGCACCACAGTGCATAAACACAAGTTCTGGAGACCTAAGCTTAATCTGTGCTCGCAAGACCAAAGCTTTGCCAACTGAGCTATCTACTCAGTCATATATGGAGAATTTGCACTTACTTTATTTTTACTGTAATTTTAAAAAAGAAGCCAGACGCGATGGTACAGGTCTATGACTCTAACACTGGGAAGGTGAAGGCACAGGGCCCCTGCCCACCAGGGAACACTGCCCACAGCCTCAGCATGAGGGAAATGAGCCTGCTGACCGAAGCACCACGCTGTGTGACTCCTATGCTCTATCTCCAGGACAGGTCACAGCTCAGTCAGCTGCAGACACACCGAGGTGGACCTGGGTTGGCCTGTTTGCCGTGAACAACTGGACACTCTGGGGTCCGTTCTGTACCTGGCAATCTCGCACTTGTTGACGTCGAGTCCCCGCTTGGACATGTAGCCCATTCCTCGCTGCGGCTCCTTGCTGCTGAATGTGTTGAGGTAGTGGACATACGGGGATTCGTCAGTGATTTCAAAATAGCGGATGCTGCTGTCACCCTACAAGAACCGACGACAAATCAGTGCCCGTGCCAATGGAAGCACTGTTTAATTGGGTGGCACCCCATCCCACCCCAGAATTCACAGGACTCTAACTTCAGCAGCTGAGCATGCTCTCTCCAAAGGCATCTGCCTGAAGTACAGACAGTTGTTTCCTCACCAACTTCCTGCCTACTTAGGATTCTCTAGCACGTTCTGTAGAAGGCTCAGGGCAAGGAGGTGGGTGGCCAGAGAGCTACTGCCTGAGGATGGTCAAAGTGGGGCCTGCAGAGGAGGCACTGTGTTCCTTTCAGTGGCACCCTCCAGCTCTGGTCAGCACACAGGCTCTCCATGCAGGGTGTAAACCCCATCACCCTCCAGCTCTGGTCAGCACACAGGCTCTCCATGCAGGGTGTAAACCCCATCACCCTCCAGCTCTGGTCAGCACACAGGCTCTCCATGCAGGGTGTAAACCCCATCACCCTCCAGCTCTGGTCAGCACACAGGCTTTCCATGCAGGGTGTAACCCCATCACCCTCCAGCTCTGGTCAGCACACAGGCTTTCCATGCAGGGTGTAACCCCATCACCCTCCAGCTCTGGTCAGCACACAGGCTCTCCATGCAGGGTGTAAACCCCATCCCATGGCCACTGTGTTTACAGTCAGCTATTTTTTGGCAAGCTACCTGAGGCAGGTGCTCACCAGGCTGAGAATAAATGACAGTTATGCCAATGTGACCAATGTCAGAGACCCAGAAACCTGGTCTGAAAGAGGACATGTATGCATGTGCTTGAACGAACACACACACACACACACACACACACACAGTGAAAACATCAAAATATATGTTGGTTACACTGCCTAGCTTCTAGGTTTCTGAAAGGTGAGCCCGCCTCTTCTGGGGTATTCTAACACCACACAGGGCGCTGTGTTTACCTTCCCACATAAGTAAATGATGCTGGTGTCTGGGTCATAGAACGGCAGCAGCACGCCATTGCTGGTGTCCATCTCATGAAGAGCAATTGGTTCCTGCATGTTTTTCTGAAAATAAGTCAAAAGGTACATTTATACACATGTATATATGTTTTTTGTTTTTTGTTTTTTTGAGACAAGGTTTCTCTGTGTAGCCTTGGCTGTCCTGGACTCGCTTTGTAGACCAGGCTAACCTCGAACTCACAGCGATCTGCCTGCCTCTGCTTCCCTAGTGGTGGGATTAAAGGTATGTGCCACCACTGCCCAGCTGTATATATGTTTTAAAAGACAAATTCTTATAACCATATCATACATCCTTTAAATAATCCATTTTCCCAGAAGAATCTCAAGTCTGAACAACATGGCTGTCCTCATCCTGGTAAAGGCCACAGATCAAACTCACTGACAATTAAGTTCATTTGGCCGTGCATAATCAGTATGCCTCCACATAAAAGACAAAAAAAAAAGCTGCTCTTCTTTGTAGCTGTATTCTTTTTTAAAAGACTTTTGTCTTTAAAGGCCAACCTTGGAGTTCCAAACCAGCCAGAGCCGCATGCTGAGCTCCTGCCTCCAACCTGTGTGCGCACGAGTGCAGTTGCCTCCTGGGGCCAGAAGAGGGCGTCAGGTCCCCGGGAGCTGGAGTTGTGACCATAGGTGACGTAGGTACTGCAAACAGTACCTACCTACACGCTATATCCTACAAGCCAGCAGGTGGCAGGAAGCTGTCACAGCACTACTTCCTTCACACGGTCACAGTCACTCTGCTCACGTAGCCCAGGGTGTATAAACTTCCCTAAGGCGGGCTGTCTGCTCAGGCTTCATGAAGCCAGAGACACAGAACTGATTTCCCAGGTCTAAGCAGCGGTGGGAACCCTGGGAGCTCCTCGAGACACTTCTAAGGTGCAGCTGCCTGTCCCACCGAGAATGGGACAGCAGGACAGCAGGAGCTTAGATAACCACGCTGAGAGTCCTACTCGCCAGCCCAAAGCCCCGCTCAGAATTCAGAGACAATTGGAAGAGAGGGAGGAAAAGGGGGAAGGGCTACCGGGTTCCACAGTGCCAACTGCCGCTCGCTCATGCGGCTAAAGCCAGTAGTGAAGACATTGCCGTCAGCCAGGAAGATGGCGCGCATGGGCCTGGCTCCTTCGTGCGCTTTCTCCTTCTCCTGGGGAGGAGGGGAGAGGATGCAGAGGTCACACAGTGTGGGGAGATGCTGGGTGCTTCCCCACCCCCCACAGCCATGCCCCCGCCCTCTAACCCCATGTTCTCCCGGGCAGGACCTTGAGGCCACAGGGTTATCCCTTGGTATGTGGAAGCAAGCTGAGGAGCCCACTCCTGCCACACTCCGCTGCTGTCCCAGGCCCCACACTGTAGCCACAAGGCACATGCAAGGGCTCTGCCGTACATGTTTCTCACGAGGTGACCTGCAGGCTGGGGCAGCCTACAGTGTCTCTAGCATCAAAGGACGTAAGGAAAGCTGCTCCTAGCCTTTTCTGGTTAATGAGCATGTGTGAGTATCCACCCTTGGAAGACGATGGGTGGACAAACAGGGTCTGGGAAGTCCCTGTGGTTGATAAGCACTCACCACGATTGCTGCCCAACCCCTAGATGGTGCTGATAACTTCACCATGTCCGGTGGCTTCAGAGCACAGCCGGGTGGGCTGTCCTTGCACTCCTAACCTGCAGCTGCAGCCCTGACTGGGACCTGTATGTGCATCTTCGGGCATGGTATTGACCTTTTGGAAGCCCTGCTGGGTGGCAGAAGCTGAGCCACAAGCCAATAGCAGGACCTGCTGCAGGTCTCAGGCTAGCTAGTTACTGATCTGGGATCAGGGTGGGCATCAACTAGAAGTGTAGGTTCCCAGACGTAAGGACTCCTTAGGGCATTGTGAGCGGCTCCGAAGCACTGCACGCCATGTGTGGTGGTGCGCATCTCTGTGAGCTCCAGACTAGCCAGGACTAAGGCCACCGTGAAGGGACAGAGCTAAGCCAAGCCTGGAAATTGCCAGGGAAGAGAGCCTGGGGCAGCCTCCTCCCTGCTCGGCTGGTGCCTACACTCCACAAGGACACCATAGAGTGCATGTCGGGCCCTCAGAGCAAAAGCTGCAGACTGGCTAGGCTGGGTGCGAGACACTCACCGCCACGATCTCCTGTTTCCTGGGATCGATGACTCTCACTTTCTTGTCTTTGGATGCCGTGCAGATGAGACTGCCGTTGCGGTTCCAGCTGACGTTGTAAATCATGTCTGAATGCATGTCGTCCAAGTTGATGAGGGCTTCCCCCGTCCCCACATTCCAGATGATAATGGCATTATCACAGCCTGCACCAAGCCCATTAATCACAAGGTGAGAAACACCCGCACAGCATGTCAGAGAAAGCTGCAGGCCCCACAGGGACACGAAGGAAGTTGCTGGTGACACGAGGCCCTACCTACTGGAGGCTGGAGTGTCAAGAGCTGGGTAAACGCACACTACTAACACTGTGAGCCCACCAGCCAGCCCACACCAGAACCACAGCCACGCAGAGCCTTGCTGAGCGCTAGCTGGACTAGAACAGGGAAGTTTCAAGTAGTAAGCACCCTGTTCTAGAAAGACACATGAGAGTGGACACTGCTTCTGTTTGTTCCTGAGGAACTTGGCATGTGAGTGACACTGGGAGCTGGGTCCTTCCTGTCCATGTGCATGACAGTAACAAAAGGGAAATGGGTCTATTGCTACATACAAGGGGGAGGTGGGGCCACAGTGACTTGTCCATGGAGCGAAGGCTAAGTGAAGTCAGACGCACGAATTCAGGAGCTGTTCCCCAGAGAGGCCCACAGCCCACCAGCTACTCAACCCACTGGCCTCCATCTCCAAAAATGTCTACATTATGATGCACAGCAGCAGCAAAATTACAGTTACTGGGGGCTGGAGAGATGGTTCAGTGGTTAGAGCACTGTCTGCTCTTCCAAAGGACCGGGGTTCATTTCCCAGCAACCATGTGGCAGCTCCTGACTGTCTGTAATTCCAGTTCCAATGGCTCTGACACCCTCACGCCAATGCACATAAAATTAAATATATATATATTTAATTACAGTTATTAAGTAGGAACAAAAATAGCTTTATGGCTGGAGTCACCACGACACAAGGAGTTGTGTTAAAGGGTCGCAGTGACAGGAAGGCTGAGATCTGCTGCTCTCAGTGCTCAGAAGATGCCCGAGAAGCAGGGGCGGGAAGCAGGAACCTCCTGTTGAAAAGCTGCACAATACTGTGAACCACCAAGCTACGCTGTGGCGGAGAGCAGAGGCTTCCTCCCTGCATTGGCCAGGTGCAGTGGGCAAGCAGCGTCTCCCCGCATGAGGCTGAGGTCAGCCAGCGTCTCCCCTGCACGAGGCTGGCTCCTACCTGCACTAAGAAGCACGTTGCGGGCTGTTGGATGCCAGGCCACAATGCCAACTCTTTTTGAGTGGCCTTCTAAAATCACCACAGGTTCAGTCAGGGAAAGGGTCAGTCCATTTTCTGGTATCTGCCAAACCTGTTGGAAAAGGAAGGAGGTTATTGGCCTGAGAGCCACCTGTCGTCACTGTGGTCCCCCAGCAGCACCGGGATGAAAGGCACCATGAAGTGATTGGCTGTCCTCAAGATGTAAATAGACTAAGTGCTTAATCACCTGTGACCTGTGATGTCCTGGTGGTGTCCTTACAGAAGCACAGGCTGTTCCCTGTGACTTCTGCAGTGCGGAAGAATCCCCACACACACGTGTAAAAGGAGAGCGTGCTGACAAGTGTGCACCGCGCAGAGGGTTTGCCTCATCAGTCACAGTGCCCTTTTCTTTCAGACAGTTCTGAACGATCATATACTAGGTACTATGTGAGCCCACATAGCCCGTGTCACATTCCTTCCTGAAATAGTGAGAATATTCTAAGATTTGCGCTGGTGGCTGTGTGTATTCATGAACGTACTAGAAATCACTGAACTGCACAGAGCCTGAATTCACACCATTAGGCTTACACGGCAAGTGCCTTTACCTGCTGAGCCAGCTTGCTGCTCCAAAAATTTTATCTTAAAAAAAAAAAAAAAAGATTTATTTATCTAATGTATATGAGTGTTCTATCTGCATGTACACACCTTCAGAAGAGGGCATCAGATCACACTGTAGATGGTTGTGAGCCATCATGTGGTTGCCGGGAATTGAACTCAGGTCCTCTGGAAGAGTAGACACTGCTTTTAACTGGTAAGCCATCTCTCCAGCCCCATGAATTATATCTTAACAAGGTGTATATGTTTAAAAAGTCCTACCGGGGGCTAGAAATGGCTTGGTGAGTGAGAGCTTGCTCTGCAGGAGGGAGACCCATGCATTTGCACTGCCAGCACCAACTAAGGAGGCCTGCAGACACAACCATCCATGCCTAGAATTCCAGCCCGGTTGAGGAGGGTACAGACAGGAGGGTTCTGAAAGCCTCGGGCCAGCCAGTTTGCCCTGCCATGCCCATGAGCTCCGTGGGGGTGAGGTAGAGAGCAGAGGAAGGTACATGATGGCTTGCCCTGGCCAACACTATTCAAACCAGTGCGTTTACTGCACAGGCACACATACATGCGGACGCTGACTGATGGCAGGCGGATGACAGCAGGACTGTCGGGGACTGGGCTGTCACAGGGAGGGGAGGGGAGGAATGCAACAGTGGAAGAAAAAAGGTTCAACCTAGTGTTGACCACAGGTCACGGAGGGCTTCTCTGTCTTGTTTTAGAGTCTTACTACGCAGCTCAGCCTGGCACCTCAGACTCAGGGCACCCAGAGCGTGCACCTGAGCCACAGAGCTGCTCTCCAGACCTGCTACAGGAGGGGATGGCAGCGAAGCCTGGAAGAGCACTACTGCATGGTATCTACGTCACAGGAAGCGAAGTTAAACCCTGTAAAAGCCTGGGTCATCTGCAAGGACAGCAAGTGCCCTGATGGCCCAGCCACCCTTCCAGTCGGCAAGCACTGCTCCACGTGAAGACCACAATAAGCCCGTTTTCCATCCTGAGAGGACTCTGCGCGTGCAGTGGCTCAGGGAGAAACCTGGGCGAGTGAGTGGGTGCATGAAGCTCAGCTCAGCTGCCACCTGCAGATGAAAGCAACAGTGCCACCTGGTGACCCACTCACTGTCATACCTGGGTTCCACTTGAGGTAATCATAATCTCTTGTGTAAATCACGGCAAAATAAACCAAGCTCTGGAGGGGCAAGGCCGGCTCCCACCCTTGGTGAAGCTTATGCAGGCAGCTGAGGCCAGCAGGGAAGCAAGCTGACAACAGGCTTGCCTCGCCCTCCCTGCCACACAGGTCTGCTCCCCTGGGGTGCAGGGGAAACTGCTCACTCTCCAGGGGGACAGTCTGTTCTCATCCTAACACCTTTCTCTTTAATCTGAATAAAACTATAAGGCTTATGACTAGCCAAACAGCTCCGGTTGAAGCTGGCTATCTGAGTGTAATCAGAACTGCAGCTTGAACAGAACACACAGGAAACAATGGCCAGACAATTACGGAAACATAAGTGCTCGTTTTGATCAAGCCTCTCCCTGAAAGTGTGGTAACTCCACGTGCTACCTCCAGGTGGCGCCCTCGCCTGGGCGTGTGGGGTTTTGCACATGCTGAGGCGTGGCTGGCAGAGGCCTTTCACCCAGGAACACAGGAGCAGCACAGCTCAGCGCGCGGCTTCCATTTCTCTAGCTTCTCCTTCACATACCTCTTGCTTGAGTGGAGAGGAAATGTCACCGATGAAAGCAGAACACTGGTTACATGATAGGATTTTTATGTATGTTTTTTATGTGAGGGCTCTGTCTTCATGCACACAAAAGAGGGAATCAGACCTCATTACAGATGGCAGTGAGCCCCCATGTGGGTTCTGGGGGTGCTGGGAACTGAACTCAGGACCTCTGGAGGAGCAGCCAGTGCTCTTATCTCCCAGGCCAACTCTGCAGCTCCTGCATGACGTCTTTAAACCAGGCAATAGACATGGCACCAGGCTCCTTGTACTTCTGGGTCCAACACACACAGCGCTTACTAACCAGGGGCAGCATATGCAAGCGGCCGGAGGATACGGGAGGCGCTGGGGTTGGATGAAACCACACAAATGCACTCCAAATGTAGACCGGATGGACTGAGGCTGTGTGGTCGTGTGGGGTGGGGTGTGCACTGACCCTGGATGGAGGTGGGCATGGTAACATGCACCAACACATTCAGGATGATGCGCAGCAGAAGCACTGCAACATCACTCAGGCTCCTCCCTCATACTATTCAGAGCCCAGTGTGGCCAGCGAACACTGTGCTGCCGTAAGCTGGAGCTGACTGAGAGTGCAGGCGCAACCAGCAGCGCAGCGCAGCACGGCAGCCGGTCCTTCCAGCAGCGTCTGAAGAGCCGGCCTCTAAGAATGAAAAGGAGTAGGGGAAAGGGGAGAACAAAGGAGATCAAGTAGCCAGTCTCAAAAGAAACACCACAAATCCACACAGCATTTTCTAAAAAGCAGCTAAACAATGCCTCCGAGGCTGGCTGAGGGGCCAGCAGAGAAAGGAACCCTCCAGGACCATAACACCACAGGCGCTGACAGCTGAAGAAGTGTCTGGGAAAGTCTGGGAAACAAAATGAAAAGACACCAGGACCAGGGCGCTGATGAGAATAAGCAGTGCTCTCGCTGTGAACTGTGGGAAAGGGCTGTGTGTCTTTCCACACTCAGCACTCCCTCTGGCTGCTGCAGGCCCTGCTCATGGCTGCTGTTACCCGGCTCTCTGCCCAGAGGGTGCCTGTCAGTGTGGACTCAGGGTCTTGCTTCCCAGGGACAAAGAGCAGAAGTGGCACTCTATTCCTGAGTCTTATGTCCAAGCTGGCACTCTGGACTGGGCCTCTGGGGCTGGGATGCTAATTAGCCGTGTTAGTACTAAACTCCTCACTGCTGGGAGCCAAATTCCTTGTTTGTCCTGAGGGAGCATGGGCTGTGCTTACACAGGGTTCTGGAAAGGTCAACTGGGCTAATGCTCCACACAGCACTATCCTAACAGGAAATTGCTGATGGGGAGGGATACAGGCTCTGCAGCTGGAGCCTGCATCCTGGACACTGCCCTCCTCCACTGGGGGACGCTCCTTGACAAAACCAAGTTCTACGATAGGTGCTGCCCCTGCCTCCCCTGCGCGCACACACACCAAGGCTTAGACAATGCAGAACACAGGAGCTTGCTGCGGTTCTGACCACGCCTCTTCCCTCCCGTGCTCACACACGGTTAGGTTTGAACAGCAGGATTTTTGAAAGGAATCTTGTCTTGTGCTGAACTAATTAATACTCACTTACACCCCACATGTCCTAGTATGAACGCCCTTGTTTATGCCTGGGACAGGAGGTGCTGATGCTGTTAAGAAGGCTGCCTGCTGAGCTTTTCTCTGCTCTGTGGTGTTGGCACTCTAACACCAATCTGCTTTCTCAGAAACATTTAGTGAACAAGGAGGCAAACAGCAGAAATATCCCCGACAGAGGGTGCCAGAGTGGCACCTCAGCACAGCACCAACAAGTCACTACCCTGCCTATAAAAAAAAAAAAAAAAAGCCTACGTGTCCCTAAAACACTGTACTGGACCACATTACTCTAGTTAGCCAGCAATGTTCTGAAAGGAAGGAAAACAACACTATCAGTCCCAAAGGGCTTCCAGATGACAGACGGAGCTGCAAACCCACCGAGGTTCTGAAAGAATACTGGAGCACGTGCTTCAACGACAGCATCCCTGTGTCCTTTCCACGTGTGAAAGCCTGCCCGTGGAGGAGGACGCTGAGGGAGCCAGTCCAACAGGACACAGGGCAGGGAGAAACAGGCTCCTCTTAAGTAGTCAATGTAATGTGTTTAATGGTTTTATTTTTCAAACACGGCACAAAACTGAAGTACACAGAGTGCTTCCAGACCCCACTCTCCTATCTTGATCACCCGCTGGGAACTCACTACTGGGTGAGACTCTAGAGTTACAGCCAGGAAGTGCTTTTCTTGCGAAAGGTCATGTTTTTAAAGAGCCAAGGGCAGTGGTTTCTAAGGGAACCTGAAGGAGAGAAGTTCTCTCAAGACACCAGGTGAGGGACTTGCTGTAGCCTGGATGCTCCGTGATGCACAGTGGACTAAGGCTGGATCTGCCAAAGACCAGCGGTCAGCCGTCCGCCCAGAGGCAGTCTGTCCGCCAGCTGCATCATGGGGCCCACAACATAGGGCTTCCTCTTCAGTAGTAAGGGATAAAAGTAGCTGGAAACTCCATCCATCTATGCAGCTCCCCACTGTCTGAACTGCATCCTCGGTGTGTGTGTCCGATCAGCACTCTCCAGCAGAAGGCAGCCACAGCAGTCACCTGGCCTGAGTGTTCTTGGGACTATTCCAACCACAGCCACTCACTGGGCTAAGATTCCTCCAAGTAAAATATTTAGAAACCACAATCAGAAAAACTCTGCAAGTGAAGCTTTCACCAAAGAGCAGAATGCACAGTCCACAACCCTGACCAGAAGCAGTGGAGCCTCCGGGAGGACACCCCTGCTGCCTGCTCATGTCAAACCCAGCCTCAAACAGCAGGCCTGGCGGGAGAGCTGCCCTCCACACTCCACTCTGAGCTGCTTAGAGAACACACCTCAAAGGAGAGGGCAGGCGGGCAGGGCGGCTCCATGGGGAGAAGGCTTTGCTGCAATGGGCTCAGTCCCTGGAAGCCACGGGAAGATGGGTGTGGGGTACACATCTACAGCACCAGCACTCCTGGAGTGAGTCGGGAGGCAGACACAAGAGCTGCCTGGCCCTCACAGGCCAGCTAACCCCTGGAGTAGACGACAAAGCAGAGACAAGAGGCCCTGCCTCAGGAAGATGGAAGGAGAAAACCAATTTCTCCCATGTGCTCCCCCTATGTACACACACAGTAAGTAAAACATACAAAATAATAACAAAATGTGGAGAAGCGGCCAGTAGTGGTGCACACCTTTACTCCCTGCACTTAAAAGTTGGTGAATCTGATTTCGAGGCCAGCCTGACCTACATAGTGAGTTGCAGGACAGCCAGGGCTACAAAGAGAAAGCCTGTCTTGAAAAAAACAAACAACAAAAACCAACTAACAAACAAAAATATGAAGATGCTGTGTGGCTCAAAAGCCAAGCTTCTGACGGGCTTGTCTAAGGCTTCAGACTGAGCAGCTGATGTGGACTGAGCAGGCACACCTGCTCATCTTCCTGTCGGTCCTGACATCTCCCTCCACCACTGTGCTAAGGACAATTAAAGCTGGCAGTAGATTGCAGACTTTCAAACCCCCGCCCTTTTTTTCCCCTCAACAGAAGAGCTCTGCATAGTCGCTCACCCACGGGCTGGCGGCAGCAGGATTGGCCGCAGCGCTGCAGCTGGCAGGCAGTGTGCTGGGGTCTTGGCCCAGCAGAGTAATTCCTAGCCAGCCAGGCAGGGCACCGGCACCTCTCAGCCTCCGCCCCACAGACAGTGGGGCACTGAGGTAAGGCCAGGCCTGTGGGGAGTGTGTGGCAGCTGGAAATGTGTGAGACTCACATGCACGAGTGCACCCCCACTCCTACCAGGAGTGAAGAGCGCTGACTGCTGTAAGACTCAGGTTCAGTTCCCAGCGTCTACATGGTGGCTCACAACCTCTGTAACCCAGTTCTAGGAAATCCGACAGCCTCTTCTGATTTCCATGGGCACCAGGCACACATGTGGCGCACATACAGATAAAACACCCACACACATAGAATACACAGATCTTAAAAAAATAGTTTAAAAGAATGCTAAAGAGACATGCTCAAAAAGTTAGTAAAAACTAGCATGCTGGGGCTGGAGAGATGGCTCAGAGGTAAAGAGCACTTTCTGCTCTTCCAAAGGTCCTGAGTTCAATTCCCAGCAACCACATGGTGGCTCACAACCATCTATAATGAGGTCTGGTGCCCCCTTCTGGTGTATAGGTGTACATGTAGGCAGAACACTATATATAATAAATAAATCTTTTTTTTTTTTAATTCAGAACTGAATTTTTAAAAGAAAAAAATTTTTAATTAGAAATTAAAAAATGTTCCGGGGCTGGAGAGATGGCTCAGAGGTTAAGAGGACTGACTGCTCTTCCAAAGGTCCGGAGTTCAATTCCCAGCAACCACATGGTGGCTCAGAACCATCAACAATGAGGTTTGATGCCCTCTTCTGGTCTGCAGCTGTACTGGCAGGCAGAGCACTGTATACATAATACATTAAATAAATAAATCTTTAAAAGAAAAAAAGTCCCTTTAAGCCGGACGGTGGTGGCGCAAGCCTTTAATCCTAGCACTCAGGAGGCAGAGGCAGGCAGATTTCTGAGTTCAAGGCCAGCCTGGTCTACAAAGTGAGTCCAGGACAGCCAGGGCTACACAGAGAAACCCTGTCTCAAAAAGCCTCCCCCACGAAAAAGTCCCTTTAAAGACTAAGACTGAGGAAGGCACCCTGGTGAGATGGCTCAACAGTTGAGAGCACTGGGGTAGTTCCCGTGCAGAAAACCTGGGCTCAATTCCTAACAGCCACACTGCGGCTTACAACCCAAAAGACCTGCTGGTCTCTGTGGCTCTTGCGTGCACATGGTGCACACAAACTCATGTGAGCGTGCAGACACATAAAAATAAACATAAATGGAACAAACAATGTACTTCAAGTAAAAAGCAGCAACCAAAGATGCTAAGAGGCATGGAGGCCCAGGGGAAGATGGCGGTCTGTCCTCAGCTGTTGTGGGGGCCAGGAAGAAGAGGCCTGTGTGAGGAAGTCTGAGAGTGCTAGCACTGGAGGGACAAGCAGCACCTGCTGTGCAGCCTGCAACAGCCGAAGCTCTTCTCAGACACCAGCAGCAAACACCCCCAACTGCCTCAGCTGGTCCCAGCACAGGCCAGAGAGTGAAGAGAAGCAGCTGAGACTGCTGGTCTGGCAGGGACAGCTGTCTCTGTGGGAAACCCCCTGTCCACCTCCGCAGCTCATGCTGAGAACAGGGCTCACGTGCTGTCTTCCTGCTGCCTGAGTCATAACAAGGGGAGACCAGACAGACAACTGGTATACCAGGAGACCTGTGCCACCACGGCCCTGGAGGACCACGCAAGGGGACACCAGGAGAGAGGCAAGTGCATCTCTGTGCATCCCAGGCCAGAGGGTTCCACAGTGATTGTCTCATAATGCAACAATTGACAGATGGTGGACACGCCCACGGTCCCAGCACTCTGAGGCAGTGTGGGCTATAACGCAAGACCCCATTTCAGGAAAATACAAAACTGGTCATTTAGGATCGTTTTCCGGGATCAAGAAGGACCTCTTGAAACTAGGGGCTGGAGAGATGGCTCCATGGCTAAGACCACCAGTTGCTCTTGCGGAAGACCTGGGTTCTGATCCCAGCACCCATGTGGCCAACCATAACATAAACGCCTGTAACTGCAGCTCCAGGGGATCTTTTCTGGCCTCTCCGGGAACAAGGCATGTATGTGGTGAACATACATACATGCAGTCAAAACATTAATACATATAAAGGAAATTAGCTAATAAAAAGACTCTAACTGGACATTAACAATAATACACCATGTATTTAGAAACACTGATTTTGAATTACCAAAACATTGTAATAAAATTAACAACTTGAAAAAAATTCTCAAAACTAAGCAAAAAGAATGACTGATTGATAACGAAAAGAGAGTTAATGATGCGACTTTCACAGCTACCCCACCCCACCCCCAAACAACAACAGCAACAACAACAACATCTGATTTCCAACAATGGGTCAGGAATTCACCAACTGCAGACTGGTGTATGGGGATGGTAAAAACATACTGAACACTTTTTATTTTATATTATTTATATATTATATGTATCTATTTATATTAGCCTTTTTATTTTGCCATTATTTCCTAACCAATACAGCTTAAGAACAGTTTATATGGCACTTATGTTGTACTGGCAATTGTAAATAAACTACAGAAGATCTTTGTAGTACAAGGGACACACAGGTTACAGGCAACACCAGACATTTAGTACAGATGACTGGACATCCACACAGTCTAGATTCTGGTCCGTGGCGGCCACTGACCCAATCCTCTAAGGGACGATACTTTTCTTGTTGACAGGACAACAGCCCACGGGGCTCCCAAGCTTGGGACCCTCCTGTCAGGCTGGCCCCTTGGCTCGAGCATCACTACTTAATGGATGGAGAATAGCCACAGCGTGGGTTTAAAAGCTATTGGCTCCTTGTAAAGTATTTTTCATGGGCTGGAGAAATGGCTCCTCAGTTAAGGCACTGGCTCCTCTTCCAGAGGACCTGGGTGCAGCTTACAGCATCCACAAGGCAGCTCACAAGTGCCTGTACGTCTTGTTCTGAGGGGTTCTACAGCCTCTTCTGGACTCTGTGGACACCACTCATATGCATGGCGCACACACATACATGCAAGCAAAACACTCATACATATAATTTTTTAAAACCATGCTATTTTTAGTGACCAGAACTGGAGGTCACATCCTTCGGACTGAGTATTCACCCCCCCAAACACAGCTGGTGGTGCCTGCATTTTCCCAGAGTCTATTGTTTGTAATGCAGGAAACACAGAGGGGGAAACAGGAGACAGAGATTCAGCATGCAGGAGGTTAGACACAACCAACGACACGTGAACAGGGTTACACCTTTAAATGCCTGCATCCCCTAGATCAGCAGTTCTCAACCTGCCAGGTGTCCTGTGTATCCGCTATTTACATTTGATTCATAACAGTAGCAAGACTGCAGTTATGAAGTAGCAATGAACGTAACTTTATGGTTGTGGTCACCACAGCATGAGGAGCTGTATTAAGGAAGCAGCATTAGGAAGGTTGAGAGCTGCTGTTCTAGATCCTTCCTAGATCACTAAGAACAGGCATTGCTGCTCGCATCACAGTTACCCACAACACCCCAACTACAGTGTGGAAACATCACTCTCTATTCAGAGAAAGCAGGGTAAGGTTTGGCAGCGATGCCCAAGACTGTGAGTGAATCGCAGTGAGGAAGCGATCAAGGATGGAGCAGCCATCCCAGTCTCATTGGAGACGACAGGGCAGGCTGAGATTTGAGACATGGCAGTTTTTAAACCAACCAAATTGTTCAAATCCATGAGTTCAAATGAAGTAAAGGAAAACACTTCATGTTCTGAGGATGACGAGTGCTAAGTCATCACCTTGGAAACAGTAAATGGAAGAATCAGTGCTTACTGCCCTTTCCTATGCTGTCTACAACACCAGGCAACTGGGCGGAAAGCAAGAGCAACGCCATGTAAATTTTGCTCAAACTAAAAAAACAGAAGAGAAGTAGCTACAAGAGCCGCTCTGGCTCCTTTACTAAGTCACTAGGTGAAGGAACGAAGCTCCAACAGCTGTGCAGACCCCAGAGGAGAGAAGCACAGGAGCCTCGCCCCCAGGACTGGACCTACATCAACTTCAGGAGCCCTGACTGGCTCCAGACGGACACTCAGCAAAACCCAAAGTGCTGAGAAGCACAGGCAGACACCAGCACCCGGCAACAGGCGCCTGCTAGGAACCCACAGACCAGAGAGATGGAGAAGCCACTGCGCTGTTAGTAAACGCCACGCCCACCTGGTGTTTAGAGAGGTGCGCATGCAGGAGTGATCTGAGGGGAAGGGCATGTAGATGACAGAGTGAAAGTCACCTGGCACACTCCACTCACGTCACAGCTGCATTTTAAGTACTGGTGTTTTGTGGAAGTTGCTGTTTTAAAGAGTAACATGATCAGCAAGGCTGGCAACAGGCAACAGAGCAAACCTGCTTCCTCCACAGCAGCCGGGACTCTCGCTGCAGCTCTAACGTGTGTTCCCTCCCAGTAGCAGACGCAGCCACAGTCCTTAGTCATCAGTCTTGCAAGCACACACACAGAATGACTTCTTTACTGGCAGCACAGTCAATATACCCTCAGCTGCCAAAAGCCCACAAGGAAGGTGGAGAAATGTTTAGCGCAGCTTAGAAACTAATTTGTCTGTATAAACTATTTTACCCAATAAAGCCTCCTAAAGAATGTTTTGGTCCATAAGACAACATAAAGAATCTAAAAACAACAAACAAAACAAAAGCTAAGAGAACAGAAAAAGAATGAATGGAGTATGGCTTTCCAAGCTCTCTGCCTGCGCTGAGTCTAAAGCTCATCTTGGAGGCTGGGTGTGGCGCACACCTTTAATCCCAGCCTTGGGAAGCAGAGGCAGGTGGATCTCTGTGGGTTCAAGGCCAGCCTGGTCTAAAAAGCAAAGACTACACCAAGAAACTCTGTCTCAAAACAAAACAAAACCCCAAAAAACCAAACCAAAACAAAAAACCTTGAAAACTCATCTTGGGGGGCTGGAGAGATGGCTCAGAGGTTAAGAGCACTGACTGCTCTTCCAAAGGTCCTGAGTTCAATTCCCAGCAACCACATGGTGGCTCACGACCATCTATAATGAGATCTCATGCCCTCTTCTGGTAGGCAGGTATACATGCAAGCAGAACACTGTATATATGATAATAAATAAATAAATAAATCTTTTAAAAAACCAAGCTCATCTTGGGATAATCTTTGCTATTTCAGGGGCAACAGCGCCGTCCCAGACCTGTTACATCTAACCTTGTTAACATATCTTGGGAAAGTATTGTGTCTTGGTCTTAGGTTTCTATTGCTGTTGATAAACACCATGACCAAAAGCAACTGGGGGAAGAAAAGATTTATTTCAGCTTACACTTCCTCAGCACAGTCCATCACTGAGGGAAGTCAGGGCAGGAACCTGGAGACAGGAGCTGATGCAGAGGCCATGGAGGGGTGCTGCTTACTGGTTTGTTCCTCATGGCTTGATCAGCCTGCTTTCTTTCTTTCTTTCTTCTTCTTCTTCTTCTTCTTCTTTTTTTTTTTTTTTTTTTCGGTTTTTTGAGACAGGGTTTCTCTGTGTAGCCTTGACTGTCCTGGACTTACTTTGTAGACCAGGCTGGCCTCTAACTCACAGCAATCCACCTGCCTCTGCCTCCCGAGTGCTGGGATTAAAGGCATGCACACCACCACAGCCCGGCTCTTTCTTTTCTTTTTTAATTCATTTATTTATATGTATACAATGTTCTGTCTGCGTGTGTGCCTACACACCAGAAGAGGGCACCAGGTCTCATTATAGATGATTGTGAGCCACCATGTGGTTTCTAGGACTTGAACCTCTGGAAGACCTCTGGAAGAGCAGACAGTGCTCTTAACCTCTGAGCCATCTCTCCAGCCCCAGCCTGCTTTCTTACTGCACTCAGGACCACATGCCCATGGGCCAATCTAGTGGGAGCATTTTCTCAACTGATGCTCTCTTCCTAAATGACTCTAGCTTGTTCCAAGTTGACCTCAAACTAGGCAGCACACACTGAAGACTGATCCAGGTCAATAACCGTACTCAGAGGAAAGCTCACACTCAGGACCAGTGTCCTGAAAAACCTTGAGGTACTAATTGGGAGGCTGAGGCTCAAGATCACCAGAGTCTAAAAGTTTCAATGTCAGCATGGGTCACCTAGCAAGAAAGATCTCTCTCTCTCAAAACAAACTTTCTGCAGAGATGGCTCAGTGGCTAAGAGCACTGGCTACTCTTACAAAGGCCCTGGGTTCAATTCCTTACAGCCACATGGCGGCTCACAACCATTCAATTCCAGTTCCAATGCCCTCTTCTGGGCAGTGTAGGTGCTGCCTTTATAGGGCGCACAGGGACAAAACACCCACACACATACTATAAAGGTTCCTGTTTGGCAGCAGGAAAAATGCCTTCCAGCACCAGGGTGGAAAGCTGCCCTTGCTACACTCCCGCCGGGTCCAGTACCTGCCACTGTTGTTTCTGCTTGATCTGCACAGCTGTTGGCATCCTGCTGCCCAGGAGCACACAGTTTACTTTGGGGTTTCTTCTCCTTCTCCTCCCCCTCCCCCTCTCCCCCC
This sequence comes from Acomys minous, assembly GCF_964271855.1. Classification (NCBI taxonomy): domain Eukaryota; kingdom Metazoa; phylum Chordata; class Mammalia; order Rodentia; family Muridae; genus Acomys; species Acomys minous. Next base: position 94,212,165 of record NC_140498.1, read on the forward strand.
CCCCCCCCCCGCTTCTTTTTGGTTTTCTGAGACAGGGTTTCTCTGTGTAGCCTTGGCTGTCCTGGACTCACTTTGTAGATCAGGCTGGCCTCGAACTCACAGCGATCCACCTACCTCTGCCTCCCGAGTGCTGGGATCAAAGGCGTGCGCCACCACGCCTGGCAGAGTACACAGTTTATGACAGCATTTTTTTTCATTTTTTTTTGATAGAGGGTATAGTCAAATGTCATTAATAAAAATATTAGAAAATCATCTTACTTGCATCCAAATCTTCCCTATAGATATTAGTGTCAATGGGCAGGTCTCTCTCCCTCCCTCCCTTTCTCAGAAAAGAAAACAAAGACTAGTATAATTGTTGATACAAGGGCTTGTAAAGGGCTCACCTGTCATTAAGCCATAATGTTCAATCCTATGGAGTCACTACTGCTAGGATTTCCACCTTTTTAGCCCTGTACACAGCACTGAGAGCAGGTGGTGAGTCCCAGTGGTTTGCGCTGTGCCACAGCTTGGGGACTTACCATAACAGTGCAGTCCTCTGAGCCGCTGGCGATGACCTGATCGTTGTGTGGACACCAGTCTATGTCCAGCACTGGTCCTGTGTGGCCGCACACTGTAGGGTAGGACTTGTCAATGCGCCCTGTCTGAAAGAAGAGACAAACCAATCATGTAACCCTGTGTGACATCAGCACATCCTGCGGTCACACTCATCTTCTCAGCAGCAGCCAGCAGGAGCCACCACGACTAACGGCACTCCATCACATCACAAGAACCTAAGCTCCAAATGCAGAATACTGTGTCTGCGCTGAAACAGCAAAGAGGACGCACAAGTCCTTCTACTAAAGTACAATTCTATAGCGGCCACATTGTTGTATGAAAGTTTTACTGGGTTAACGGGGACCCTTGATTTCTCAAAATGTAATGTGTGATTTCCTTTTTTAAAGTTTATCAAAAAGTATGGGCTCTGTGGCTGTGGAGGCCAGAGGTGCTGATCCTCTTAGAGCTGGAGTTATAGGCAGCTATGAGCTCTAAACTAAACTTGAGGTCTCTGCAAGAACAGTACAAGCTTGCACCTGCCGAGCCCCTTCTCCAGCCTCTACGTTTAAAAGAGCAAGCTACTGGAGCATACATCCATGCTGCCAGCTGTGTAAATGAAAGCTGTAGCTACTGCACAGAGGCTAAAGGCGAGGGTTGCGCTGCCTCCATCAGCAGAAACATTGGCCAGCCTAGTGTACGTGCATCAGCCTGGGCCTTACCGCCTACTTCCGCATCCTGGTAAGAAAATGTTTACTGCTGTTCAAAGTCACCATAAGACCTTTGTGTTACATGTCTGAACCCAACAGGCCAACCTGCCAATTTGGGGTCAATCAAGACAACTACTGTGTTACCAACAGGTCTATAGAAGCCATTCCCCTTCTCTGACGGGATGGAGGCTGTGCACTCTGGGAGCAGGCACACAGCAGAACCACAGCCTCACACACCGACAGATCCATGCACGGGCGCTGCTGCTCTGGCTGTAGCGACAACCCTCTAGGCCGGGGCAGGCTTCTTGGCAATTTTTCAAGACAAGTAAGCTCTGGTTGAAATCCGACTCAACTAATGGGACTCTTCAGAGAGCGATGTGCTAAACTGACAAGCACACATGCTCTGCATCAGAGATATGGGCTCAAATCCAGGTCCTGCTGTTTGAGAGGTTAGCCCAAGGAAAGCCACGTTGCTCAGATGCAGCTCACCTCAGCTACAGGCAGCAGCAGCACCATCTCCCAGGATCAAGGTGAGGCCACATTTAGGTAAGCCAAAGGTCCCATCAAGGTGATCTGGGTAACGTACGTGAGAACTTAAAGCGCCCAGACGCATGAGAACTCAATAAAACGGTCACTGTCATTAATTCTTCTAGCACAGTATTTGCATTGCCCCATCAGTGAGAGCTGACCAACACATGCCGCCATTTGTAGATTTGTATTGATGAGACACTACACTAAGTGTGGGAGCCTGGACATGGAAGGGGCGCCCCCTATGCTGACTGAGGGAGGGGTGGAGCCAAGGAGGCAGCCAAGGAGGCTTCATGACAATATGCGTTGTCCTGGTGCTGGCAAGGGTTTCGGCAAAGAAGGAATGATTTACGCCAAGGCTTAGATGCCCCTATGCACTGGCCTATAGTCTAGGTTTCTTAGAGATTCCCCCTTCCAGGCAAAAGTCATTAGCCTCAGGGGCGAGGGATCTAGCTCAGCAGTAGAATGCTTTCCTAGCAGACACAAGACCTTGGGATTGCTCCCCAGCATTGCAAACAAAAAGAAAAAGAAAACAGGAAATGTCAGTGGACACCACATCGTAAGAGAGTCTGGTAAAGCACAGCGTTCACAATCAAGACTGTCCCAGCCAGAGTGACGTTGCTGCCGTTTCCCAAACGTGGGCTCTCAGCCAGCTCACTCCCTCTGTTGCACTTTACCCAGTTTTTCACCTGTAACAGAATGCTGTTTATTTTTACCAGCAGACGTGAAAGTGAGTCAGTCAAGCCAGGACCAGTGTTTGTTAGTGTCCCAGCATGTGAAGTGCCTCAGAATTCAGCAGACACTGGGATTCGCCGTACCACCCCTGCACTGGGATCCACGCGACCATGCGTGGGAGGCGTGGGTCCCTGTTCTCACAGACAAGCACTAGGGAAGCCAGAAATGTTACACACACAGGCTGTTCCTTCAAAGGATGCATAACCTGTTGTTACATGTAGTCAATCTATAGAACTCATCTTTATGGATGACATCACAAGTACTTTACAGAGTTCTGATGTGGTTGTGTCAAGCTTTACTGTGCACATGAGACTTGGCTGTCATCAGAGATGTTTTCACCAACTCATGCTGTGCTTGAATATGCCTATACTAAACTACCTGGAGTCAGGTTCCTGAAGTTTGAACCAACACCAGCTCCTTAGTCATGCTGAACCAAACTGTCTTCTTGCCTCTTGGATTGCTACTGTGCCAGCCGTGATTGTCACAGAGACCTTACACCGTATCTCTATCTCATGTCTCCTTAAGGGAGGAGCATCAACTAAACACTTAGCCTAGGTGGGCTCACCCAGCTCTCTCACTGTAGCCCTAAACCCACCGGAAGTGCTGGTTATCTATCTGACTTGTAGCCCTGGTTATGTCCTAGTGTTTAGGCTGGTGCAGGTCGGCTCATGGGTTCTCTGTATGACACTACAAACATTTCTAACTTCCATCTCACTATAGGTTTACAATTACCCTTTTAAATGTGTGACACCCTACAGCCTGACAGGAAGAGCAGAATGACCCTGGCTCCCATGTCAGTAAGACAATCCTGCACAACAAGCAAAAACTAAATAGATAATGCAGATAACAGCTAAGAACTTTCCAGGTTTCAGAAGCCTAAGAATACTGTTCTTTTGTTTTTGTTTTTGTTTTTTGTTTTGTTTTGTTTTTCAAGACAGGGTTTCTCTGTGTAGCCTTGGCTGTCCTGGACTCACTCTGTAGACCAGGCTGGCCTCGAACTCACAGAGATCCACCTGCCTCTGCCTCCCAAGTGCTGGGATTAAAGGCGTGAGCCACCATAGTCAGCCCTTAGAGGCCTAAGAATCCTTAGACTCAACAAATACAAATCTCATGTAGCATTAACCTAATGGTAGGGCATCTGCACGTGTGCGTATGCATACACACACACACACACACACACACACACACACACACACACACCTCAAAAGCAGCCAATGGGAGAGAAGAGCGTTCCTGTGGACAGAGCAGTCAGATGGAGTGTATTAAATGTAGGCTTTGGAAAATGTCACCTTTGTACCCTATGCTCAAATAAATCATCATTCAAGAATGATCCTTTTTAAAAAGCAAACAACAAAAAGGGCTATTTTCAACCAAAAAAACCCCACCACAAATAGATCTTTGTTTAAAAGAGTAAAAAAACAAAAAGACAAAAAGAAGTAGCCAATATGGTAAGTTTAATATGAATTAGTCACGTAAAACAGCAGTAACAATGGCTGATAGAGTTCAGATCAAGTAAAGGCAAATGGATATTAAACAACAAGAACAGCAGAACAGATGGGTCAGGAAACCAAAGGCAAGCACAGGTAACTATGAGAGCAGAAAGTGACGCAACTCACAACAGGCTGGAAACCCAGGAGCAACATCAGGGAAACCACGGGAAAAACTCGTGTGTGTGTGTGTGTGTGTGTGTGTGTGTGTGTGTGTGTGTGTGTGTGTGTGAGAGAGAGAGAGAGAGAGAGAGAGAGAGAGAGAGAGAGAGAGAGAGATTTGGGAAAAAAACAAAACCTTGAAATACCACTGGAAAGTGAGTTCTAGGCCATCGGGGACTGCACAGTGAGATCCTGTCACAAAAGATTACCGGAAACAGCTTTCCATAGACCTTTTTTTTAGGGGGGGGGGAGGAAGAAAGGGGGTGAGGAAGGGAGGGGAGGAGGCGGCAGCAGCTGGAAAGATGGCTCAGCAGTTACCAGCACCACCTGGCTCCTCCAGAAGACCAGGGTTTGGCTCCCAGCACTGAAGTGGCAGCTCACAACCTTCTGTAACTGCAGATCTGGGGACCTAGGCTCCTTCTGGCCTCCTAGGCCATCAGGCAGGCACACAGGCAGACAAAAGTAAGTAAATACATAACAGTTTAAGGCACGTAGGAAGGAAGCCCAGTGTGAGTTGTTCTAAAATATGGTGGTGTGTTCCTGTAAAATGCGCGCACGCGCGTGCACACACACACTCAGAAGGGGAGGGGGCTGAGGAAAAAGATAAGTTTGAAAGACACAGAAGAGACACAGTAGCACAGCTAGACACAGCAGTGGCAGATGATGTAAGCAGAGGGTTCACATGGGGAGCCTGGCACCGGCGGATGCGGGAGAAGGTACTCCACCTCACTGGTACTGGACAGGGAAACCACCAAGGCTGAGAGATGGCGCAGTGGCTAAGGCCCTTGCTGCTCTTCCATAAGACTGGGGGCTCATGCTGGGGGCTCACAACCACCTGTTACTCCAGCTCCAGGGAATCTCACACTCTTCTGGCCTTCCTGGGCGCCTGCACACACATGTGCACACACATACATACAAAATAAATTCAAAATGAGGTCCCACTTGACATCTGTTTAAAGAGCACACATGGAAAAGCCCAGCTAGAGGTGCTGACAGGGGATGTCTTGTTACACCTCCTCCTGCGAGTAACAGCAACAGGTGAAGTGACGGCGTCCCCAAAGCATCACTTTCTAAACGATCTTGGTGAGCGAAACGTTTGTTCCTGTATTGTTCACGTGAGGAAGACTGCCCGAGGCAGCACTACAAATAGTGGCCAGGCTAAGAGCCACTGCACAGCCTCCATCAGGGGACACACCTTTACATCAAGTCCCAGACGCACAAGCACACACCCAAGGATGGAGCATGTGTTCACAGATTCACTCTCTACTGTTAGCACTGCTGGGGTTGCTCAGACTAAAAGGAAAATGATTTGAAATGAAACAACCGAGCAGGCCTGAGAAGACGGCCCTCTCTGAAGGGGAAAGGAGAAGCGGTGGCCACCTAAAGCTGTTGTACTTTTCTGTCAAGAGAGATGAAAGCAACATGGCAAAATACCAACATCTGTGCAACCTCGATGCTAAGTACATGAGTATCTCACTTTATTTCATGCTTCCTATAAAAAAATAATAAAATTCAATCAATACATTGCTACGAATATCACATTAAAATTTTAAAATGCTGCCAGGCGTGGTGGCACATGCCTGTCATCCCAGGACTCTCTGTGCTGTGGCAGGCAGACCTCTGTGAGTTCAAGGCCAGCCTGGTCCAAAAAGTGAATCCAGGACTGCTAAGACTGCACAGAGAAACTCTGTCTTAAAAAAGAAAAAAAAAAAAAAGATAAGAAAAAGATTTTAAATTGCACTACTCACTAGTGTGTGTGCACGCTCAGTGAGGCCCGGCAGCACGGATGTGTGAACGTCAGAGGACAACTGCTGTGCATCACGTCTCTCCTCCCACCACCATGTGGGTCTCAAGGACAGACAGACTCTAGGTAGCCATGCTTGGTGGCAGAACCCTTCCTCCACTGAGCAACCTGACAGGTTGCCATTAATTTTTTTTTCCCAGCCAAGGTTTTTCTGCTGAACTGTCTTATCCTGGGCTTCTGTATCCCAAGCCTTGCCTCAGCAAGCCGTGCTTGCCAGTCTGTGCAGAACAACAGGTGGTGTTTTGGTCTGGGCTAAGTGGGGCCGCTGCAGAGAGCCAGGCGGTGGGAACTGAAGCTGCAGCCCTGGCGGCCCTGGTTAACTAGCTTAACGGCACACAGAAGTTCCTCTAATTACCTCAGCTTCAACAGTGCCAGCCTCGCGTCAGCAGGCGGGTGTCCGCAGGTGTGCTCTAACCGCATAAGACGCGAGAATAAGCAGCCGGCCACTCCCACGAGTCACAGCAAGCCTGCCACTGCGGGGATCCGGCCTGGTGCTCAGCGGCAGCTTCCACACGCTTCCTTTCTACTGAAACCCAAAACAACAAGCAGAGTGCAGTGGCGCACACCTCTAACGCCAGCACTTGGGAGGCGGAGCTGAGTGGATAGTTGAGTTCAAGGCCAGCCGGGTCTACATAGCAACTTATAAGCAAGTAAGCACAAACACAAACAACAAAACAAACAACAAGGAGTGAAGATAACGGCTGACGCCTTCAGGGTATCTGTAAGACCATGGGTCACGTGGGGACTTTGTATTTTTGTTTTTTTTTTTTTCAAGACAGGGTTTCTCTGTGTACCTTGGCTGTCCTGGACTCACTTTGTAGACCAGGCTGGCCTCGAACTCACAGAGATCCACCTGCCTCTGCCTTCCAAGTGCTGGGCCACCATCGCCCGGCTTCATATGGGAATTTAATTCTTCCCATTCTCCAAATAAATGGAGACACCATATCCAAGAGGCGGTTGTCTGAAATGTCACTGGCCATTCATACTAGGGTTGGATAGGGAAAAAGTTCCCACCAGGCCATGGGCTGTGCATGGGTCTCACAGCAGCCTTGCAATCCCTGGCAGCCGGCCATCAGAAACATGGAGTTAATAAAAACGGATGCTCTGCAGGCAGCTGCTTCCTCTGGCTGTGATGTCACCGTAAGTCCTTCCCACAGATGAGGCAGCATCACACTGCAGCACTGCACAAGAGGAGCTGATTATGCGCAGTGGGGCAGGCACAACATGAGCAGAGCATCTGACATGGGCTGCTTCCGGGATAGCAGCCATCTTGTTTTCATGGCTCAGAACCTCCACATACCTTCTTACCACAGCAGAAGCAATCTGAAGTGCAGCCATAATGTTTAGCAGAGTGTACACTATTCAGATATAATGATGGGCCTGCAAGACGGGCAGAGGACAAAGTCCTCGGTGCCACGCCCGAGGACCTGAGTTCAATCCCCAGAACTGACACCCGCACTAAATCATCTTCCTGATCTGTACATGTACGCTTGGTACCTGTCCAAACAGGTGAGTAAGCAAACCAAACACTGCAGAGTGGGCACTCTGCTTACTGTGACAGCAGATGAACCTGTAAGAAGTTCAGTGCACAGTGTCCCCGTGATGCAGAGCTTACTGCCCCTCAAGAGCACATGCAAATAATTTCATTTTATTAATGCTGCTTAAGCCACCTCAACTGCACCATCTAGCAGTGTCACTGTTTTTATTTATTAGTGTGTAAGGTGTGTCTGTGCATGGGTGAGTATGTGTGCCATGGAAGTCAGAGAACAAAGCCGAGGGTTCTGGAGACTGGTTTCAGCCAGGCTTGCATCGTAAGCACCTCCACCTGCCGCTTTATCAAGCTAGGTATCACTGATTCTGTTTTGTTTATTTTTATTTTATTTTGCACTGCTTTCTTGTTTCTTTGAGATGTCCCACTGTGTTAGCTGGCTGGCCTGGAGCTTGGACCCCACCGTGTACAGAGCGGCACTCTGCATCACTTCTTTTCTCGAACAGAAACTGCAGCCATTTGTGTTCTGAGCCTTCACTAAGGTTTTAATTCACTCACTGCTTAGTTAGTTGTCCTTGTCACACAGCACACTGGGCTGCTCCAGCTACACCCCCTCGTGGTAGCGATTACCTGGAGTCAAGTGAGTGTCTGTCAAAACCAATGCCAAGGTTCCAGGAGGCTGTTCCAGGCCCTGGTTCACAAACTCTTGGGACAGTGGCAAAATGGGTCAGGATCCTGGCACACTTTCGTTAGTACCTGACAGATCCAGTGGCCTGTTCTGAGCCAAGCAACATGAGCCCCAGGGAAAATTCAGCCTCTGAGGCGTGTAGACAGCTGGCACAAAGCAGAGGTGTAAGGGCACAGTTTCCACGTGGCTGGCCCGAGCCAGGGTGACAGCTTTGAGCTTGTCCCAGCCAGCAACCCCCAGCGTAGCAGCAGAGCCGATGCCAGCATTGTCGTGGGCTTTGGGTTTGGGGTAAGACCTTTGAAAAAATTTCAAAGCAAGACTCAGAGGGCCTGTGGAGAGAGCTCAAGCCTCTCAACAAGACCCAGTAAATTAGGTAGCATTTCCAGCCACGGGCCTGGAAGAGGGTGATCAGCAATCCTAAACCAAGTCCATTAACTCTTTAGAAAAGGATGTTTAACTGACCTGCCTTTGGATAAAGGATCCCCTTTAAGCATCTAGAGTACAGCACAGGTCTCTAGTTATAGTGTCCTCCAGTCAGTCCCCAGAGAAACCTCAGTGGCTTCCACCAAGGTCTAAGCACATTTTACATCTGTCATCTTTTTTTTTTTTTTTAAGATTTATTTATTACTATGTATAAAGTGCTCTGCCTGCATATATACATTTGCAGGCCAGAAGAGGGCATCAGATCACATTATAGATGGTAGTGAGCCATCATGTGGTTGCTGGGACTTGAACTCAGGACCTCTGGAAGAGCAGTCAGTGCTCTTAACCGCTGAGCCATCTCTCCAGCCCACATCTGTCATCTTAAGCAGCAGTTATATGTGCTAAGTCATACTGCAGCCAAAATGGAAATGTACACATTGTATACATCACACTGGTAATGTCCCAGACATTATTAAGGGGAGGATGCTACCCTGTGAAGATGGACCTGGGGCATGTTCGCCCTCACGTACCCTCAAAACCCAAGGCTTGTGCCGTGTGCTGTGTGGCTTATACGAGATCGTGCAGAATAGGGCAAGTCCTCACACACTGCAGGTGCTCCCCCATCAGTCACATCAAATCCTGCAGAAGAACCAATGCGCAGCGACTGGCCCTTCTCACAGTAGAAACTTGTACCATGTTAACTTTTTCCTAAGTACCTTTGCAAAGGTAGTAAGCTGCTCCAGTGGCAAAGCAGCACAGGCGTCAGTCTAGATACTCCCTTGAGATGCTTAGACAGCTGCATGCTCCTTCCTAGTGTCTGCCCTGAAATTTACCACTAATTTGCCATTATCTCCCTGTTTTTCTGCCTGTCTCCTATGAATCCAGGCAGCTGTCTCACTTTCCCATCCTTTCTGACTCTGCAGCTGTTTCTCCCAGCCTCTGCACCACACTGGTAAGGCCAGGCTCATGTGAGGGTCCGGAGAGCTGCAGGCTCAGGTCTCGTGACTCTAGGAAGAGGAAGAGCAGCTCAGTCTTTCCAAACGCTTGCTTCTTAAGGGAGGCCATGCCCACATTTCAGTAAGAGTTCCCCTCAGGCTGGGGGCGACACGTGAGAACACGTGGACTTCAGCAGCGAGAATGGAACCAAACATGTGCTCGGAAGCAGCGGGCCGTCTCAGCCAAGCATAAGGGCTCCATTCACATGCGCAGGGCTCAGGGAGGCAGCAAAGGGCATCATCTCCTGATGTGCCTTTTTCTCCAGCTTCCTTTGTCTATTTATGTGAGGCCATGTTCTGCTAGGACCTGTGAACCTCAGCTGCTCCACAGGGAGGGGACACGGTGACTGCAGATGCAGACCATGTGTGACAGACACATGGAGGAAGTTCTAGAGTGGGGGTGCTCTAGAGCAAACCATCAGACTGAGTCACTCTGTGGTAAGGTAAGCCAGCAGCTAAGGCTGCCAGGGGAGGAGTGGCCCTGGGAGGAAGCAGTGACATGACTCTGCCACACAGTGACCTGTGCATCACAGGTATCTCCAGAGCTGGGCTCACCAACGTTCTTTTTCTTTCCTTTTTCTGTGGTGCATGGTCTCTCTGTGTAGCCTTGGCTGTCCAGGACTCGCTTTGTAGACCAGGCTGGCCTCAGTCTCACAGAGATCCACCTGCCTCTGCCTCCCGAGTGCTGGGATTAAAGTTTATTATTGTGTGTATGTGCATGGTGGGGGCCATGGTCATGCTACCTCACACATGTGGCGGTCAGTGGGCAAGTCTGAGGAGTAGCTTCCCTTCTCTCTACACGTATCCCAGGTTTAAACTCAGATTACCAGGCTTGTGCAGCAATCACTTTGCCCAGGGAGCCATCTTGCCAACCTAAGTACTAGAAGTAATGGGTTTAATATAGACTAGACTTAAAACTAGATGTAATGGCTTTAATATAGACCAGACTTAAACCCACTGAGAATGTGAAAGAAGGTACTATAAAACTGTGAGTATTTTACCTGAAGGAAAAAAAAAAAGCTGAAAAGGTAACATGTTCTTGCTCAAATACACCACAGTAGGATGTCGTTCCGTGGCAGAGCCTGAACTCAGGGCTGGACACACAGGCAGTCTGAAATGCACTCCCTGTAGCAGCAGAACAATAAACCCCAGCCCCAGCCCTAGCCCTTAGCCCCTGGCTGGGAGACCCAGACCCCACACCCCACACCCCCAGGAGTTCCCCTGGGGGGGGGCGCCTCCCACCAGACCCCAGGAGTTCTTTCCTATCCTTCCTTAATAAATGTATCCACTCTGCTTTCAAAACTACAAAGAAGCAGCCTAAAAATGTGTCTTTGCTTTTGGGGGGTGGGGTTTCGTTCACTGAGACAGATCCCAGTGCTTAGGACAGGCTGGCTGCAGCGAGCTCCCAGTCCTGCACCCCTGTCTGCTCCGAGGGTGCCAACCCTAACACTGAGGGCTGCCTAGGTGTCCCTTAAATGACGTGAGTGAAAACTCAGTGTCCCTGACCATCATGACTCCACAGACATGCCTGGGCTGGGAACGAAGGTCAAGAACCCACGATGGGGTGGACCAGAGTCAAAGCCAACTTTTCAGCTTACAAGCAGAAGTCACAAGCACAAGAATTGGTGCCCTGCATGGAAGCCCAGGGGACGTGCCACCAGTAAGGAGAGTGGGTGGCCGTCCAATACGCCCGAGTGAGCAAGTGGAAATGCAGCCACCAGGGCTCCAGAGTGGGGTGGAAGACAGAAGCTATTGCTTTGGGAGCAGACTGCGGCAGGACAGTTTGCGTCTTGTGAACAAGCTAGAGGAACGGGGTACAGACCCAACTCAGTGGCCAGTGCTACTTATGCAGGACTCACAGCTCAGCCAGATGAACTGCACTCAGCACCCCTGACCGCCAGCTGACATGTGCCTCATCCCTCGCCTCCCTGCCCAGTCTTCCCTGGATCCTACACCCAACTGACAGAGACCTTCAAGCTGGCGAGAGCAGCCTGCTGCATGTGTAGATGACACTGCAAAAATGTGTTCATTCCGCGCTGTGTGGTTGTTGAGAGCAACCTGCATGTACTCAGAACCCGTTCCTGGCCTGAGAAGCAGCAGCTCACAGGCCCAGCATGGACTCACGATCTCCAGAAACCCAGGAAGGAGTTAACCATTCTCTGAGCTTGACTCGGTGGCTCTCACCACACACTTCCAGATCCCACCATTCTCCAAGCAGCTGTGCAGCCAATCAAAGCAGAGGAAGGAAATTACCCTGGCCAGCTGTCAGCTATGGAGCACTGATGGCCATATATGGTAAAAAGCGCTGTCAGAGCCTGTCAGGCCTGTAGGACGGCTGCTGGGGACACAGAGCTGTGAGGTGAGGGGATGCACAGAGGACAGGCCGCCTGCTCATCTCTGAACGCATGGGGGAGGGTGGACACCATCATCTGCTGGGCATATTCTCAGTGAGTCACAGCCACTTGCAGTCATCAAAAATAGCCTGAGGGCACATTGTGAGCTTCCTTCTGCCAGCACTTTGTGCTTCATTGTTAACTCGGGGCAAGCAGAGCACCCCCTCCTCCCTGTTCCCTCCAGTGAGACTGGAAAACACAGGCACAGAGGGAAAATGAAAGAGGCCTTCTGTGGCCCTTCATGTGGTAATGAGGGTGGAGTGCGCATGTGGCTGGCACTGTTCTGCACCTGGTGCCCTCCCCTGAATCCCAGCCCCACCCCCGGCCTGCCAAGGCCCACACACTTCAGAATTTAGGTGCTAGAGCATCAGAAGGTACTTCAGTAAGCAGTGAGCAGGCAGGTCACAACATACCAAGGAAGGCATGTAAGAAAAGCCTCTACCATTAACACCAAAAGCTCTGTGTGCCAACCAGCTGCCTCCGTACAGTGCACAATCGGCATGGCTCTCTGTGGAAGTGAAAACTGCCTGTCAGCACGGTCAGCAACACACAGCCATGCAGCCAGTGCAGATCTGGCAGGTGCTGCTGGCACAGTGGATCACACAGAAAAGCACCATGGGAGCCTGTTTTCCTTTGGAATCTGCCTGTGAAAGGAGGAACTTAGCAGCTCAGCGCCTGGCACTTTCACTACTCCAAGGCATGACACACACCAAGACTGGAGCCTGGCACTCTTCTGGGCCAGCAGCATGAAGACCAACATGCTATCCTGTTAAGCTTCTTATCCAGGGAGAAAATGCAAAGGAGGCTCAACTAGACTACATGTCCCTAAGACACACGGACAGAAGGACGGACAGACGGACGGGGACACACACACACACACACACACACACACACACACACACAAACACGTCCTTCACACATTGTAATGTAACCTGCTCTGAAGTGTTTAGCTGCTGAGTTGGGTTCCTTAGTAGACTGAATCATTTGTACTTAAGTGTTCTGAGAGATACATGTTTAGAAAGGACAAAAATTAAGATGGATGGCTTAAGTTTGATCTTACAATATTTTTCATCCCCTGTAGGTTTAATTCTGCATGTACTAGTCTTAGAAGTAGGAACACAAGTTAACAACTTGACAGGAATTCCCCTTGTGGCTTGTTTTCCAGAGTTCCGAGACAGACAGACCTAAGCTACTGCCCTGGGTCTTGTAACTCAGTAAGGCTTGTGAGTGGAAATATAGTGCCCAATTACATTCTGCTTTAAAAGGTAAATACAAATAAGATTAAAACAAAACAAAACAAAAAACCACATGGAGAATTCAACAAAAGGCTTAAATATGGTAGTTCAAAACAACAAAAGGCCTGTACCCCAAGACTGTCCTCCGTCCCAGACTCAAGTCTGAAGAACAGGGAGACATGATGGCCACACCAAGCGCAAAGGTGACACCCTCCGAACACAACTGGAGGAGACACAGCGTCCCACTTCCGTCACTCACTCAAGCCTCACGCTGCCTCCCTTAGATGGCTGAGGGAAGACACCTGGCTGTGCAGCTGCTACCTGAGCATTCGCTCTGGGTCCTGACAGGCTCTCAAGGAAAATGTCAACCCTACACACCGAAGTGAGCAGGAATGAAGTCAACAGATGTGTGCTCTTTCCATCAGGAAGCTGCTCTCAGCTTCCTCACCTGACACAACCCATCGGATCCACTTCCCAGCATGCCATTTCCCACATGCCAACAAAGCCAGCCTGCACTCTCAAGTCTCGGTCTGGAAGAGGGTGTGGCCATCCCCTTTGCCCTTCTCAGTGTTCACTAACAGGGCTTCCCTCTAGCTCCTCAATGCACACACACCGAGCCTGAAGCAAACAATCTTCCAGCCTCAGGTGGACTCATCAACCAGGGTGCGGGGGCTTTATGCAGACCCAAGCTCGGCACTGGGCAGACCCCAGGCAGTTGTGGTTTTTTTTGTTGTTGTTCTTTTGTTTTAATTTATGTGTGTTGGTGTGAGGGTATCAGATCTTGGAGTTACAGACAGTTGTGAGCTGCCATGTGGGTGCTGGGAATTGAACCTGGGTCCTTTGGAAGAGCAGGTAAGTGCTCTTAACTGCCATCTCTCCAACCCCCCAGGCAGTTTTAAAAGCAATTGCCCAGGCAAGACCCTCCTGCCCACAGGTGGAGCTGACAAAGCAATGGCCCTGCTGCTGACCATAACAAGCAATTTGTTCAATGCAGATGTCATTATCTCAAGCAATGACACGAGCATGTCCACCACCGAGAACCATGACTTTGGTTACAGTCGCAGCCTGGTGCTGTTCTCGTCTTCAGGGTTGCTCAGGCCCTTCTCATCAGCAATGACCACTGTCATGTCAAAACCTAAGTTTGGTGGTTCCTGGACAGTGACAATCAAGATTGGGGCTGTGCATTACAGCCAGCTGGGGACTGTCTACAAAGGCCTCAATGCTGTCCCGGATGAAGAGGTGACTGGCACCCTGAGGATGCCACAGGCCCTTGGAGCACACGAATGACTCTGCAGAGAGTTCTCTGGGAGCACTGAGCAGCTCAGGTACAGCTCTGCCTGACGTGACCCTGCCGGCATGCGTGACGTCAGCACTGATGAGCTCGCACGCCTGTTGAGGGACGCACAGGATCCAGTACGAGATGTACACGTCAGAGGAATCCCATACAGCGCGATCCCCACAGGTACTGAAGAGTCCGTTCACTATGCTGAGCAGACGCAAGATGCTCCTCATTGCCATGAGCACCAGCCGCTCTGCGGACAAGGGTGAAGCAGGTCACTAGAAAGGCCAGTGGGACCTGGCTATGTGGTCACAGTTCAGGCTAAGACCCCCAGCTCCTTACGGTTCACCTTCTGAAAGGTGAACAAGAAAGGCATTTGATTTGGGATAAAACCCTTGGGTTTCAGAAAGGCCAGGTGCACATACAACAATCTGTGTATTTTTTGAAGCTTATTGGATGGAAGGGAGCCAAAGTGCCGTATTTTGGTGACAACATAAACAATAAACTGGTAACATGATGCCCAAGTGCTCTTGGCAGACTGGAGCGTACAGCCTGGGCTGTGGCCCGAGATCGGAACCATGAATATGAAGTAGTACATTCAGACAGACATGGTGCAGCTGCACACCTGACCTCACTCATGGTGTGGCTGCACACCTGACCACACACATGGTGTGGCTGTACACCTGATCACACATGGTGAGGCTGCACACCTGACCACATACATGGTATAGCTGCACACTTGACCACACACATGGTGCGGCTGCACACCTGAGCACACACATGGTGTGGCTGCACCTGGAGCTGATGAGTCGCAGCTGGTCTTGCAGGAATGGAAAAAGCAGAGGAAGAGGATGAAAGACCACTTTTCTTCAATGCTGAGTTCAGGAGCTGGTTCTGCATGAACCGGAACCCAACCTTTCCCTTAGGTGCAGGTCAAGATTCACGGATCTACACGGTGTTTCTGAACTGTCTCCCCAGTTACGACATCCACCACACTCTGTACCCTAGGAGGGTTCCCCCACAGCACAACCATGGTCAGCCAGCCCTCTGCCTTCAGAAAACCCCTGCTGCAGGAGACTAGGTCCAGTAAACTGTGTGTGGACGAAGGGTGAGACATGTCACTGGGGAGACCAGTGGGACATGTTCAATGTGGCTATAAGAAAGCCATAAAAAGCCATGACCCCACCCAGGGCCCACTTGACAGGGTCAACTTTGAATGAGATGACGGCCGATTTCTGAAACCTTGTGGAGATACCCAGGTTGAGACGGGGCTAGCCACCTGGAGTGTGGCCTTCCACATAGGCCCAAGGGTAGCCTTCCCGGGCAGACCAGTCCATTGGCACCATTCAGCAGGCCACGGGTGGAAACTGTTCTCAGCTATCTGTGAAGCACTTCCTGATTGTTCACAGGCAGAATGGCAGCAAATTTGGGGCACAGTGATAAATGTAGTGCCCGGGCAGAAGGCAGATGGTTTAGGGGACAGTTCAGCAGCCCCACACGGCAGCAAGGAGCAGAGAGGAGCCTCGCCAGCTGGCAGCTGCCAAAGCCTTGTGAAGGCCCTGGGGCTTGCTCAGACTTTCCTGCGCTGCTCCAGGAGAACGAGGCCTCCTGGAAGGGCTTCCTGTGCCTGCTGTGCCGGTGAAGGGGGACAGGCAGTATGAATGATGGATTTTACAACTTATCCCTGTGCAGGAGGGTCTCAGTCTTGGGGACACTAAACTCGGCAGTGCTGGCACCTGACATGGCAGAGGCCTGGCAGCCTGCAAACCCAAAGCCACGCTGTAGCAGCAAACAGCTGGGTTAGCATCCTTATAGGGAGGACAGGGCTAGCTTCCCATTTATTTTCTTTATTTTTCATAATCTTTCCCACTTTGTTACTTGTCTGTGTCTACTTTAGCAAAGATGGGTTCTGACTTGCCGCTGTCGTGACTCTGCTGGGATGCGAGGCATCTCGCTCGTTGGTTCTGTTCTTCGTATGCGCACTAAGCACACTGCTGCAAGGGAAGCAGATCTCCTTCCTACAGTAAGATTAGTTTCAATTTAAATGAAAGCATGCAATAAGCCAGCACAGGTCCAGGCAGGAAGCACGCAGGGCTGAAGATAGCTCGGCAGTAACAGGCACTTGCTGCTCTCCAGAGGACCAAGGCTCCGTTTCCAGAGTGCTGCTGCGGCAAGAGCTGAGAGCTCACATCTTGAGGCAGAGAGAGCCAACTGGGAAAGGCCTGGGCCTCTGACACCCACACCCAGTGACAAGCCACGCCTCCTCACCCTTCTCACATAGTTCCACTAACTGGGGATCAAGCATTCAAACACAGGAGCCTATTGGACCCATTCTTGTTCAAACCACCATACTAAGGGTGACTTTGAACTCATGATTTTCCTACCCCAAGCTGCCAAATGCCAGGATTATAGGTACGCATCACCATGCCTGGTCTATGTGGCTGGGAATCAAGCTCATGGCTTGTGCATGCTGGCCAATCACTGTACCAACTGAGTTACAACCCTAAAATTATGTTTTTAAGCCACTCTTTTAAATGTCATTTGAGCTTTAGGGGCCTGGGCTATCCAGTAAGACCTTATTTTTTTATTTTGTTTTTTTTTTTTTTTTGGGGGGGGGGTGGTTCGAGACAGGGTTTCTCCGTATAGCCTTGGCTGTCCTGGACTCCCTTTATAGACCAGGCTGGCCTCGAACTCACAGCGATCCGCCTGCCTCTGCCTCCTGAGTGCTGGGTTTAAAGGTATGTACCATCACACCCGGCTAAGACCCTATTTATTTATTTTTTTAAATCATATCACCACATACACATATATAAATGTAAATGCATTTCCATTCTCTATCTATAGCTGTTTAAGGTAAGAATGTTTGAAACCAGCAGTGTGTGGTAGTTGACAGCTCATCATGCTAGGCTAGGAGAGCACTCACCTAATGTGTACAAGGCCCCAGCACTGGGTGGGGGTGGGGTAGGACAGACATCAGAAAGCCACTACTGCTGTGATGAAACACCCTGACCAAAGCAGCATGGGAAGGAAAGGGCTTATCTCAGCTTATACTTTCAGCAAATAGTCCATCATCAAAGGAAGTCAGGGCAGGAACCTGGAGGCAGGAGCTGATGCAGAGGCCATGGAGGGTGCTGCTCGCTGGCTTGCTCCCCATGGTCTGCTCAGCCTGCTTTCTTATAGAACCCAGGACTGCCAGCCCAGGGATGGCCCCACCCACAATGGGCTGGGCCCTCCCCATCAATCACTAATTGAGAAAGTGACCTACAGCCTGATCTTATGAAGGCATTTTCACAATTGAGGCTCCCTCCTTTCCAGTGACTCTAGCTTGTGTCAAGCTGACATAAAAGTAGCCAGCACAACTTTTATTAGTAACATCTGCAGTGTAAACAAACACTATATGTCAAAAACTATAGTCTGTGATACCCGTTTTACAGTTGCCACTTGCCTATCAAGTCCCCGATTGCTTAAGACATAGGCTCTTATGTCTGGCCAAGCCAGACGACCTGAGATCAGTGCTCAGGAGCAACCTATATATCTACATATAGTGATAGACAGATTTTTTTAAAATAAATAAAAGTTACTGCACACCTATCCTGAAGGAGCAAAGGGACAGCGGCACAAAGGTTACGGGAGCCCTGGCCACATCCATCCTCTCTTGTCCGTACTTCACGCAAAGACTCAAAGGCCCTTTATGATCACAACAGTGGGGGAGGGGTGGCGCACAAAGGGGGACAGGGGACTGCAGAGTGTATCCTCCATCCACGTGAGCAGCCGGAGAGCACGCATACACAGTTCTAGGAGCACCCCTCCACCCTTACTTGTTTAAGGCAGGACTGGCAGGTTTTCTGAGGTCCAAAGTTCATGTGTGCCTACCAGGAGCTGCTGCTGCGCTTGCTGGAGTCCCCGTGGCTCACTGCAGGGAGGGGATGCTTGTTTCAGCTGCACATCACAAGCATGGCTGCTCCAGAGAGGACTGTACATGCCAACCCAGCAGACTGCTCAGGGGACTGAAACCTGAATGCTGGAGATGAGGCAGCTTGGGTACTTGTGGCAAGGGATAAAGCTATTCCTCATGTCAGGTCAAACCACAAGGACAGCTTATATTCAGCTAGACTGCCTTGTCTTATTCACCCTCTGAAAGACTGAAGAACAGGAAGACACAGCAACCACACCTGCAGAGCCATGGCACAGCAACCACACCTGCAGAGCCACGGCAACAGCAACCACACCTGCAGAGCCACGGCAACAGCAACCACACCTGCAGAGCCATGGCACAGCAACCACACCTACAGAGCCATGGCACAGCAACCACACCTGCAGAGCCATGGCACAGCAACCACACCTGCAGAGCCATGGCACAGCAACCACACCTGCAGAGCCACGGCACAGCGGCATGCCGTGGTGTGAGCAATGCTGCAGAGGAGCCAGTCTCGTGTGGGCTGCTCTGAGGACCACGCCTTCGCTGAGAATGCTCCTTGTTCCTCAACTGACTACTGACAATCCACTTTTTCTAGTAAAACCACCCACACAAAAAGCTCACAAATCACATGCTTAAAACATGTGTGAGCTGGTGCTTGTGTGTGAGCACAGGCATATATGCCATTCAATATATTTGTCCCTGATACTATTTTCATTTGGGAACTTAAATCTTGAAGACAGAGATTGTCTAACTAATTTATATTCTCCCAGAACCTAATCACAAGACTCTGAGATTACAAAATGTGATTTACTGTGGGCAGACACTAGCTTTTAAATGGGAGACTCTGAGAGGCCGTGATCCCTTTGATCAGGTGTGCACATTCAACAATGCGTGTACAGAGAGCCTGGAGCCTGTGACAGGAACTGACAACATAGCTAGGGGCTGGGGAGACGACTCAGTGGACCCATGTTCAATTCCCAGCATGTGCACAGAGCCTCACTCCAGTTCCAAGGGATCAAACAACCTCTTCTGGCCCCTGCAGGCATTGCACAAACATGCAGGCAGGCAAACACTCATACACATAAAAATAAATAATTCTTTTGGCTTTTGTTGTCGTTGTTATTGTTTCAAGACAGAGTTTCTCTGTGTAGACTTGGCTGTTATGGACTCACTTTATAGACCAGAACTTAGAGACCCACCTATCTCTGCCTCCCTGAGTGCTGGGATTAAAGGAGTGTGCCATTATGCCAGGATAAAAATAGATAATTTCTTAAGAATAAAATACAAGCCCTCAGGAGGCAGAGGCAGGCAGATAACTGTGAGTTCGAGGACAGCCTGGTCTACAGAGTGAGTCCAGGATAGCCAAGACTACACAGAGAAACCTTGTCTTGAAAAACCAAAAAATAAAAATAAATAAGTAAAATATGAGCCATAGTGAGCTCAGTTCTCATTTAGAGGTACCACAGCTGGAGCAGGACAGACACACTTCACCAAGAGCTCAAGTCTTTGCACCTTCTTCTTCTTCTTCTTCTTCTTCTTCTTCTTCTTCTTCTTCTTCTTCTTCTTCTTTCTCTCTCTCTCTTTTTTCCTTCTTCTTATTCTTCTTCTTCCTGAGACAGATTTTCTCTGTGGAGCCCTGGCTTTCCTGGACTCACTTTATAGACCAGGCTGGCCTCGAACTCACAGAGATGTGCCTGCCTCTGCCCTCCCAAGCACTGGGATTAAAGGCGTGCACCACTGACTGGCTTGGAAATCACTATGTAGGCTGTCTTCTGAGTGCTAGGATTAAAGGTGTACCCCACCACACACGGCCAGTAGTAACAAGCTGATAAGATACTTCTGGATCTGACCACAACTCTGGGGGTGGGGGTGCAGGGTGGCAGGGTGGTAGCTTGGTGACAGAAGAAGAGAATGAGTCAGGCTTGAAGTTCTGTCCTCCCCTGCAGGGCGGAAAGCTGAGGGCAGGAGCCGAGCGTACAAACAGCAAGGTGTCACATGTGATGGTCAAACGACAACGAAGACGGACACTAACAATCAAGAATCAACAACGTGAAGCCCACAAGCCTTACTCAAACACTTATGACAACACCATAAATTACAGGGAACGCATTTCGTGCCAACACGGAGCATGGTGCTATGCCCTACAGACAGTGATGCCCCAGTGGCCAGATCACACCTCAGGAAGAACAAAACATCAGTGTCAGCTGGCCTTGCCAGCACAGCACAGGCCTGACCAACCCCCTCACCTGCTGAGTGGGGCCCTGGCATCTGTGCCTCAGAGTTACACATCAGACCAAGAAGGAGAAAGCAGCATTTGCTTTATGTGTTCTAGATACTGAACCACTCAGACCCCGCCTCAGAGCAGACAGTCACAGAAGAGACGCAGTGAGGGCACAGAGAATTACCAGAGCTGAAAGTCACTTTATATATAGCTCCTTTACACTACAGAAAGAGAGATGGAGGGACAGAATGGCAGACCCACATCCCGCTACACGGTGACCCCGCCACGCCTCAACGTCACAGCTTTCTATCTCAGCCCGCACTCCTTCCTCAAAGCCACTCATTCTGACACAAAGAATTAACTGTACACTTGAGTGCCTGAGAAGCACCCAGAGACCCTGTGAGCCTGCTGAGGAAAGGAGCCAGTAAGACCACGCGCTCCTCTACCTCCAAATGCTGTCACTAAGATTACACCAACATCAGGGCAAGGCCACACAGACTGTATGACAGAGTCCAAGAAAGGCCATTGGATTCAAGTGTAACAGGGAGGGAGTTGAAGGGAAGGAGTGCGTGCGTGTGTGCTCGTGTGTGTAAGAGAGAGAGAGAGAGAGAGAGAGACATGTGGAGGTGTCTTCTATTGTTCTCCACCACTCTTCTTCTTCTTCTCCTTCTCCTTCTTCTTTTTTGGGGGGGAGACGTGTCTCTCAGTGAATCTGGCAGCCATCGAGCCCCTGGGCTCCTCTTGCCCCGCTCCCTGCCATACACCACCAAGCCTGGCTTGTCACATGATGTTGGAGACCTGAAGTCAGCTCTGTTGGAGGATGTTTTGGTGCATCGTGTATTCAGATGCTGATTTCTGTGCCCCGAGATCTGGTTAGAGTCCAGACATGGGCACTGTCATGCCTACGAAGGATCTCCTGTATCAATGTTGTGTAAACAATGCTTCCCAAATATCTGTGGTTGGTTAATAAAGAAGCGGATTTAGCCAGTAACTAGACAGCAGAAGGCAGGACTTCCGTTCCCAGTCTGAGGGGCAGGGGCAGGTGGGGGTCGTCAGATAAACAGAGAGAGGCCATGAGGAGTTCACCACAAGACAGAGTTACAGCAGAAGGCCAAGGTGAGACTGAGATGAGAAGTCAAAGGGCAGGTGGCTGGGAGGCAGCCAGACTAGCACACCTGGGTTAGAACAGATGACCATCTGCCTGCTGAATAAATCTGCTAGGGCTCTGTGTTGGGAGCTGGGGTGGATATTGGAAAAGGCCCCTACTAATACATAATTCAACCCTGCCCACCATGCCTTCTCCCCAGCCAAAGCACAGCCGTGTTCCACGGACTCACTCTGCTCTCATTCCTGTAAGGCCCGCATCACCAGGCTGGTCCCCTGCCAGCGCTGTGAGGCTCAAAGTCACCCGTGGATTGCAGAAGCAAAGATGGACTCACAGCCTTTTGTGGATGTGGAAGCTGAAGGAACTGTCTGAACTCAGTGGAAGATTAGCCATTCAGAGTTTATTTTGGGCTTCTTAATTGGCTTGTTCCATTTCTTTGAAGAAAAGAATGTCTTGAATTTGTCCCTCGGTTTATAAAAAGAAAACTGCTTTAACTCCAAACAGACCATGAGTGTGTGACCTGGCTGACAGGCTGTGGCTGTCCTCTCAGCTGGCCGCCCTGAGCCCTAGAAACAGAAAGTCCAGTTCCTGAGTGCTCCTCACTACTAGTAAAGGAACGCACAGGCAGGGAGATGGCTCAGCGGCTACAAGCATGACCAGAGGACCTAAGCTCTGGTCCCTGCACTTGTACCAGGTGACGCACAACTATCTGTAGCTCCAGCTTTAGGGGATCCAATGCCTCCACATGTACATGTGTGCTCATGAGCACACACATATGTACACACATACACCTCTATACATAATTAAAAATAATTTTTAAAAAATCCTTGAAGGAACATACTAAATAGATGTGTGGCCTAAACTCAACTGACACTCAGTTTAAAGCCCCACTCCAAAGGCAGGTTATGTTACAATGGTATGGCATCAGTCAAGAGAAACAAAAGTATCTAAGTAGAAAAGCTCATTATTAATGGCAAGATTCCTACGGACCAATTGGAAGCTACACTGGAAACAAAGAGTTGGCTTCCTACCCTGGGCGCCCATCTTGCTAATTCTTTCTAGACTGGCTCAGTGTGCAATCAGTCTAGCCAGGGAAGTCAAACACAGATGTTAAAACAGAACAAGCCAGTCATCAACACCTGAGAGGGAAGGGCAGGAACCGGAAGCTGCCCCCAGGATGTGGAGCAGTGCTCTTGACAGCAAGTTGACTTGATGACGGTGCCTACTTCCAGAGCCTGCGATCCATACTGAGACCTGCTCTAGTTCACATGGCTCAGAAGTAGACATGGGGGCGGGCGAATCTATGAAAAGCAGTTAGGAAAGGACCAGTGAGGGCACCACTGAGGGTGCACACAGAGCCACTCAGTCAGGGCCTTTCATTTCTACCACTTGTTAAACAGTTCAAATCCCATGCTGCAACTCATTACCCAGAGTTGGGATAAATCTTGAATTTTGTGTTCTGTCTGTGTGGACTCCTGAGCTAAAACCATCCCTTGGACACTTTCTTGAGTGCATCCTCCATTTACAACTCAAAATTCAGGGGTGGGGGGCATGACATGACACAGGACACACTGGCAGCCTGAAGAGATGGCTCAGTGCACTACTGGCCCTTGCCAAGGACCTGAGTTTAGTTCTCAAAACCCACATGAGGCAACTTGGAAACCAGGCGGCCCAGGCTGGCCTCAAATTCGTGATCCTCCTGCTTCCGACTCCTTCAGCAAATCCTCCGACTCCTTCAGCAAAACCACAACCACAACCGACATAGGGCTACCTCAATACCCAAAAGATGCTCCACCACACAACAAGGACATATACTCAACTATGTTCATAGCAGCCTTATTCGTAATAGCCAGAATCTGGAAAAAACCTAGATGTCCCTCAGTCAAAGAGTGGGTAAAGAAACTGGTACATTTACACTGTGGACTACTACTCAGCTATTAAAACAAGGAAATCCTGAAATCTGCAGGCAAATGGATGGAACTAGAAATGATCATCCTGAGTGAGTTAACCCAGACCCAGAAAGATGCACATGGTATATACTCACTTATAATTGGACACTAGCCCAACAGGGGTGTCGTCTGAGAGTCTTCATTCAGCGGGGGATTGAGATAGATGCTGGGACTTCCTACTGGGGGACTCCAGGTGAAGAGATATGGGAGAATGGGGAAATGGAAGGGCCCAGAGGGTCCTGGA
This sequence comes from Acomys minous, assembly GCF_964271855.1. Classification (NCBI taxonomy): domain Eukaryota; kingdom Metazoa; phylum Chordata; class Mammalia; order Rodentia; family Muridae; genus Acomys; species Acomys minous. The sequence goes on from NC_140498.1 coordinate 94,236,062, forward strand.
ACCCTACAAGAAGACCATCAAGGCTGACGGATCTGGACCCAGGGGGACCTGCATAAACTACTGTACCAAGCTAGGACAATGCACTCAGTAAACCTAGACCCCCTATTCAGATCTAGCCAATGGGCAGCACATTCTCCACAGTTGTGTGAGAGTGGAGACTGACTCTGACATGAACTCTAGTGCCCCCTATTTGACCATTTCCCCTTGGTGGGGCACTCAGAGGAAGAGGAAGCAGGCTGCCAGGATGAGACCTGACAGGCTCTGATGATACGGTGGGGGAGGAAGTCCCCTTCTGTCACAGACCTAGGGGAGGGGAATAGGATGAAAGAGGGAGGGAGGGGGGAACAGGAAGATACAAGTGAGGGGACACCAACTGAGATGTAATAGGAATATATTATTTAAATTTTTAAAAATTAAAAAAAAAAAAGAAACCAGGTGGCCATATCTCAGCTCCAGAACAGGGTGTCACTCACTCACCTTGTGCAGAGGGAGCACCAGGAAGGCTCCTCCCCCACTCGCTTCTATAATGATGGCCACGAATCTGGGGTTAACAGCACAAAAAGAACTGTCCCAGGTCACTCGGGAGACTCGGATGTCGTCATAGCACTGGTCGTTTTTCACAGCCTGTCCAAAGACATGCCGGAACTTGCTCTGTCGCACCACTCGCCGCATTGTGTCTGCAAGAAGAGAGCAGAGAGACATGTGTGAGAACCATGTGCTGTCAAAGCTGCACTGCCACAACAGGCAAGCCCGAAAACAGACCACCTCGGCATTCTGCCTGCTCTCCTCAAGCAGAGATTGCAAACCTCAGATCCCTCTGCAGTGAGAACAAGGCAAGCACTGCAAACAACAGCCAGAGGCAGGCTTTCATCTCAAGAGAAAGACTGGAACAGAGCGTGAAGGAAAATCTGCCTTTCAGGGCGGGTGGGAAACTCACTCCACCCTTCCAATTTTGGACACAGGAAAATACCAACGTGTAGGTACCGTGTGTGGGTGTGAAGCTGAAGGGAGCCCCAGACAAGGGGATCTGCTGGCTTTCTCCTCAGCCTGGCGGGGTCATTTTCCAGTTCTTTAGCACCCTCCCCTCCCTGGCATCTGCATTCCTGTCTGAGCTCTGTGCTGGCTCCCCAGAGTGACTCCACAGGACCAACTATGCAGACTTAGAGAGAGGCAGCTGCCTGCCTCCAAGCGCCTGCCACTACCCTCCTGAAACAGCCCGGCACAGCGATCCAGGTCAGCTGCAGGCTGCGCAGCACCCCAGTGAGGAACCGGAGGCCGGCCTGAGGTGGCCACAGAAGCCCAGAGTCGGGTCCTAGGAAAAGGAGCCCTAAGTAAATGGGAGGTGGCTGGTTAAGGCACCTTATGATGACAGTGCGTCTGGCAGTCCCATTCTGCAGCCAGAGTTAAGAGCCAAAGCACGGCAAGCAAAGCCTGAATGGCATGGCGGTGGCAGCTGGACAGAAAAAAGGGAACAGGCCAGTGTGGTAGGGGCTCGGGGCAGATCGTTCAACCTCTTGCAGAGTAAGCTGGACATGGGGAACGTGGTGACAGCTATCTGGGGTCCTGGAACCCCTCGGGGCTGCCAGATGGAGGTGAACACGGGAGGCTTCACGCTTCAGGCCCCGCCCTACACACCACAGGCTTCCTAGCCGGCTGCTTCTCTACTGCACTCTGCTCAAGAAGACAAGTGTAACGCGGATAAAGCTAAGTGGAACGGGCACATGGCCAAACGCTGACAAATTCCCTGACAACTGGATCACTGTGAACAGAAGAGGCCAGCACCTGTGCATCTGTGCCAAGTGGGACATGTTGTGGGCGATGCTGTTTCTTCCCTCTAGTTCCCTCCTCACGGCCCTGGGCCCACGCTAGACATAGAGAAAGCAGCGTCTGTCCGTGCCAGAGCCTCCTTCTATCTTTGCAAGGCTTGTGTAGAAGTGTCCTCTATGCCCTGCTGGGACATGTAACTGGGCAGGGGCAAAAGCCCAGTGGCAGCCCCTATGCCCATGTTCTATAGCCCAGCTGCTGCCTGACCTTCCTCGCTGAATTCTGGGACTGCACATTTTGAATGCTTGGTACGAGATGCTAAGGTCCTTCACTGTGAAACAGAGTTCTTCAGGCGTGAGACGGCTCAGAGAGAAAGGACACCTGCTGCACAAGCCTAGTGACCTGAGTGGTCCCCACAACACATGCAAAAATGGAAGGAGAGACCCGACTCCACAGTGCTGTCCTCTGGTCTCTCCACACGTGCCCACACAGACACACATAATGTGACACATACACAAACAACAATAATAAACACATTTTAAAAAAAGAACTCCCGGTTCCAAGGTAAACCCATACTTTCTCTAGCCAATATGGGAACCAAAACCAGTCATGGGGGAAGGAATGTCAACAAATGATGCTGCAACAGCTGGACAGCCATGAAGGAAGCAAACAAAAAGATGATGATGTCAAATGGGCCGAGGGCTCCCAGAGGAAAACACAGCAACACAGCATCCTGGCCCCGGATGGTGAAAGTAGCTGAAGTGTGACACCACAAGCAGCAGACGAGAGCACTCTGACACCTTCAAGGCCTGCATGAGGGCTCAGCAAGACGAAGGAAAACTGGCTTCTCCAAGCTGGCCTCTGTCTCCACATGTGCACCATGACACATACATCATATCAAACACATACCAGCTAATAAATAAAATATACACAGACACCTGTTGCAAACCTAGTCTGATAAGGCACTGACTCGTATCTAAAACATATAAAGGACTGCTAAAAAAAGGGATGGGAGAAGACAACTTAAAATCCTACTTAAAAATGAACTTGCTAGGCATGATACCACAACCCAGAAGTCAGGAGGTAGAGGCAGGAAGACACAGGATTCAGAGCCAGCCTGCACTACAGGAGACCTTGCTTTTGCCTAGCACATGTAAGAAAGAGCCTGGGTGTAACATCAATACCATTCCCCACGTGGACTAAAGGTCCCAACTGTCCAGTGCGTACTATTAGCTGTCTGGGAAGTGAGAGCCAAGCCCTCCTTTGCCCCAGCGTGGTGAACCCAACAGAGAGAAGTGCTGATGGAAGTGCGGGCTGCTCCGGACCTCCAAGGTGTCGGCTGGGTTGGGCTTTGGAAGGCCATACCGTTCCTTACATTCTGAAAGGTTACCTCCTGACCCAGCTCGAGAGAACTGAAACAAGTAGTTAAAATCCCTGCAGTGATGGGAGACAGTACCAGAGTGCCGCTGTTACTGGACAGATGGATAAAACGCTGTCACCTACAGGACAGCTTGGAGAGACCGTGGCAGTGAGCGGTACAGTAATGAAAGGCGCTACAGAGCCTCGCTCCCTTTGTATGGAGCCTGAACGAGGCTCATGCAAACAGAGGTTTGGGGGCTGTGTGGGGTAAGCGCTAAGGACTAAGGGCAGGAGGCTGTCTCTTTCTTTCTTTGGTTTTTCAAGACAGGGTTTCTCTGTGTAGCCTTGGCTGTCCTGGACTCGCTTTGTAGACCAGGCTGGCCTCGAACTCACAGCGATCCACCTGCCTCTGCCTCCCCAGTGCTGGGATTAAAGGCGTGAGCCACCATGCCCAGCTCAGGAGGCTGCTTCTTAACACTTATTTGCCAGGGCATTGTGACAAGCACCTTTAATCCCAGCACTGGGGAGGTAGATGCCAGCCTGGTCTACTATTAAGTTCCAGGACAGTCAAGGCCACACAGTAAGATCCTGTCTCAAAACAAAACATCCAGGTGGCGTACTCCTTTAGTCCCAGCACTTGGTAGGCAGAGACAGGTGGATTTCTTTTACTCTTTCTTTTGATTTTGTTTGTGTACTTGTTCAGACAAGGTTTCTCTGTGTAGCCTTGGCTGTTTTGGACTTGCTTTGTAGACCAGGCTGGCCTCAAACTCAGAGATCTGCCTGCTTCTGCCTCCCAGAGTGCTGGGATTATAGAAGTGTGCCACCACACCTGGCTGAGGCGCACACACACACACACACACACACAATGCCTGCAGAAGCCAAAAGAGGACATCAGATCCCCTGAACTGGACTTACAGGTAATTGTGAATGCTGGGAATAGAACCGGGGTCCTCTGCAAAAGACCAACCAGAGCACTTAACTGCTGAGCCATTTCCCCAGCACCACAGGTTTCTTTTAGAGGCCATGAAAATGTTCCCTGTCACTGTAGCAAAGGCTGCACGCAGCTTTGGTTTGGTTTCTGTACCTTGTGCTTTAATGAGTACATGGCATGTGAGTACGAAGGTGTGTTTGCTTTTAATCCGTGTTCAGCACACACTCTGTAGTCCACATTTTTGTAAACACTAGCAACTGTACTGGCGAGCCCACTAACATGTTTCCCTACCCACAGGGGAAATCTCAACTGATGTCCTACTGATTACAGGACATGAGTATAATTTTCATATAAAGAACACTGGCAACCAAGAACTCTACAGAACCCTCTGTTCTCCATCTTCTTTTTTTTTTTTTTTTTTTTTTTTTTAGATTAGGCTGGCCTTGAACTCACATGGATTTGCCTGCCTCTGCCTCCTGAGTGCTAGGATTAAAGGTGTGCACCACCACACTCGGCTTCCACCTCTATTTTGAAAGAGAAAAATGTGGAAACTATTCCAAAGACTAGAACTCCTTCCAAGAGCCACCAGGGTTGACAAGTAGCATTCATAGTTCACTTGGAAAACTAAGATGTTGAAAAGTAAAATAAGTAAATGTCTTACTGAATTTGAATTTTTAAAAATATATCTTATCTCAGAGTGATTGAACAATGAACCAGAAAACTAAAATGTTTTTATATATGAAAAATAATCAATGAATAGTCATGCACAAGGAGGTGAGGTACAATCCTAAATGCCCTGCCAGAGATGCACACTCAGGAGGCCTGTCAAGTGTGAGCTCTCCCACCTGCACAGCACCTCTCTTTGCAAAGACTGAGACCATCTCAGCAAGAAGAGGGCAGTGAACCAGACATAGTGGAAATTGAGGCAAGGTGGCCAGAATTTAAGGTCAGCCGGGGATCAGAAGCAAGACTCTTAAAAATAAAAAAATCAACAAAACGGCAGGCCAGCAGAGAAGAGCTGGATCAGCAGAGCCCTTGGCACATAAGGAACAGGACCCAAAACTGCTAAAGAAGAGCTGGCCATGACAGCACACCTGTGACCCCAGCACTAGGGAGCAATGGCTGGTCAGCCCCTGGACCCAGGAGTTTGTAAAATAAAAAACAGCAGGGAACAACATCCAACGTTGACTCTGTCTGGCCTCCCTGAAAACACATGTGCACTTGTACACATACATGCACACGCGCACACATACACACCAAAACAATTTAACATGATGGCGTAATTAAGCATTAAGCAAATCAAGAAAACATGCAACAGATTTCACAACAAATCCCAATCAGCAAGAGGCAATGCAAATATGTCTTTTAATTTTCATGAAATGTAGCTGGGTGTGGTGGTGCATGCCTTTAACCCCAGCATTTGAGAGGCAGAGGCAGGTGGCTAGCCTGGTCTACACAAGGTAATATAGTGAGACCCTGGTCTCAGCCCTCCCACCAACACATACATAATGTAAGAACTACAAATCTAGCCTAATATCCTACAAGATGCAATTTACTGCTCTGCCTTAGTTCCAGCAAGGCTGACAGCATACTTCAGTGGCTTCATAAAGACAGAAAGCCAGGGGTGGTGACCCATGCCCGTTATCAGCTAGCCAATAGGCTAAGGGAGAAGTAGTTTGTGTTTGAGGCCACCCTGGGCTACACAGCACAGATGTAACAGTGGCTACAGTGGAAGAAGAAGGAACCTCAATTGAGAAAATACCCCCAGAAGATAGGGCTGTATGCAAGGGCATTTTCTTAGTAATTGCCGTGGGTGGGGCCACTGCTGGGCAGGTGGCCCTGGGTTCCATAAGAAAGTTGGCTGAGCAAGCCAGTGAGCAGCACCCACCCCCCACAGTCTCGGCCTCCAGGTTCCTGCCCTGACCCCCTTCGATGCGGAAGTGATGTGGAAGTGTAGGCCGGATAAGCCCCTTCCTCCCACTCGCTTTGGATCACGGTGTTTCTTCACAGCAATAGCAATCGTGACCCTGACTAGGATGCCTGAATAGCCCAGCAGAGAGGAAGCTTGAGGCCTAGGCTGACATGAACCTCAGAAACATGGCCATTTGTCTCTCTGCCCTGATTTCCAGGTAATGCTAAAGCCAAGAGAGCTATTACGCAGCAATCTAGGCTTTCGTTTTGTTTCTTAGACAGGGCCTCTCTACGGACCCCAGGCTAGACTTCACCTTGCAATCTTCTTGCTCTAGCCTCCCGAGTGCTGGGATCCCAGGCCTGTGCTGTTATCCTCCATCACAGTAGCAGGATACACCGCTGCTTTTGAGTACAATAAACAAAGCCTAAGCCGGACATGGTGGCGCACACCTTTAATCCCAGCACTCCGGAGGCAGAGGCAGGAGGATCGCTGTGAGTTTGAGGCCAGCCTGGTCTACAAAGCGAGTCCAGGACAGCCAAGGCTACACAAGAGACCCTGTCTCGAAAAAAACAAGAGAAAGGGGGAGGGGGGGAGAATATATACAGACAAGATAGAATTGTTTGTTACGCTGCAGTGGCATAAAATAAACTGTACTCAAGACACCTGAGTAAATGTTTCTCTACTTCTTGGTCTATCTCCACTAATCTCATTTTTTAAAATGGGCTGGAGAGATGGCTCAGAAGTTAAAAGTACTGTCTGCTCTTCCAAAGGTCCTGAGTTCAATTCCCAGCAACTACATGGTGGCTCACAACTATCTATAGTGAGATCTGGTGCCTTCTTCTGGTGTTCAAGTGTACATGTGAACAGAAAACTGTGTAAGTAATAATTTTTTTAAAAAAGACCACCATCTCGACATTTTCCTGTTTGAGAAGTTGCCTGTTTAAAGATTCATGCAGATGTCTTTTCTATGGTGCATATGAAAGGAAACACATCCTGTGAGAGACGCAGGAAAACCCCTATTAGCAGAATCCCACTAGCAGCTTTGCAGATGCCATCCCAGTGTGAGGAATTCACAGTGGGCCTCCAACACTCCCTCAGCAGCAGAGACACAGAGCCTCCAGAGCCACCATGAGGAAAAGGCCATGCCCCGAGAAGCTGCTGTTTTTATGACAGGCTCTTTTCAAATATTTTTAAGAACAGTATGGGGTTAAGTGATGGCTCAGCAGTTAAGAGCACTGGCTTCTCTCCCAGAGAACCTGGGTTCGGCTCCCAGCAACCAAATGATGGCTCCCAATTGTCTGTAGTCTCCAGTCCAGGGACTCAATGCCATCGGTACACAAGTGGTACAAAGACATATGTATAGGCCAAACATTTAAGTACAAATTTTGGAAATAAACTAAAAAGAATAGTAAGATAGCAGCTGAGGCAAATGTCTTAAACAGAGTCTCCTTTAAGAAGTAAGAAATGTAAGTACAACATCCACCTACATAGAACAGTCACAAGAGGGGATCAACAAAGCAGACCCAGGAGGTTCCAGCACTCATTTCCAGGAACAGCGGCCGCCCTTCTTCAATCTGTCCATCAGTGATGCTCAAAGAATCCTAACAGACCACACAACTTCACTGCACTTGACACTATGTGTAGTAGCTCACACTTAATCCCAGCACTCCAGAGGCAGGCAGGTTTCTGTGACTTCATGGTCCGCCCTGGTCTACAAAGCAAGTTCCAAGCCAGTCAGAGCCACACAGTGAGACCCAGTTTCAAAAACAAACAAGGAAATAGGGTCTGCCTAATTTAATATATATTTTATGTGTATGGGTGTTTTGTCTTCATGTCTGTCTGTGCACCTCTTGCACGCCTGGTGCCTGAGGTCAGAAGAGGATGCCAGATCCTGGAGCTGTAGTTACAGATGGTTTAAAGCCACTATGTGGGTGCTGGGAACCAAACCCAGGTCCTCTGCAAGCGCAACAAGCACTCTTAATAATAAAAACTATTTTAGAGAGATGACCACTTGCACAGCAAATATCACACACAGCCAGATGTGCTGAGCCACAGCTGGGGGAGGGGTGGTAAGGGGCTTTCGGATCTACACGTCTGGACTTGCAGTCCTGTGTTAGCTACTTGACAAGGAGGCTGCAAGTACAGGAGAGGTTCAGTAAATGTTCAACCTATCGTGTGACAAGAGCCGCACTCAGGAAACCTCCAAGCAACTTCTCCTCAACCACAGGACAGACTGGCAAACCTGGGGCATGTTTCAATTCCACAGCCCGAACAACCTGGTTCTAAAATGTTTCTAGAGATAGAGACAAAGAAAATAGAATTAAACCTGAGGGGCCAGGCCTGGGCCACAGGAAGCCTAAGGTGGACTGACTCCAGGCTCTGCATTTTTCAGCCTCTCTCAGAGACACCATGCAACTGGCCCAGAGAGAAAGAATTCCTGACAGTCACAGTGACCCAGAGCCACAAAGGATGGGCATCAACTTTCCTGCTTTCTCAGCACTAACTTCGTTATCACACATCCCTTCTGCTTCTCATGGTCAGCATACAACAACCCTCAGAGCCGTTCCACGGGACGATGCCTCAACACCCACAGCTACACAGGCTGGCTTCGTGACTTAAATATGAAACTACGAGCACTTTACGAGCACACGTAAGAATGTAAACGCCAGCCGGACATGGTGGCGCATGCCTTTAATCCCAGCACTCGGGAGGCAGAGGCAGGCGGATTGATGTGAGTTCGAGGCCAGCCTGGTCTACAAAGCGAGTGCAGGACAGGCAAGGCTACACAGAGACATCCTGTCTCGGAAAAAAAGAAATAAAGAATGTAAACGCCAGAATGCAGAAATGATTCTGGATGAACTATACTGAGATGAAGCCACACCTAAGGAGTTAATCCTCACTTCTGCCACTGCGTTCAACTGTCTGAAAACATGGAATGATCATAAAGCACTAGAAACAGGCATGCACATACATGTGTGCACACAGACACATGTGCTGGTGCACACATCCATCAAAAAACGCAATCCCTAAAGGCAAAATAGTGCTGATAGCGCTCTACACATTTTGAAGCTTTCTAGAACTTTCTTTTTCGTTTTGTTTTTCAAGCGAGGATTTCTCCATGTAGCCTTGGTTGTCCTAGACTTGCTTTGCAGACCAGGCTGGCCTCAAACCCACAGCACTTCACCTGCCTCTGCCTCCCTGAGTGCTGGGATTAAAGGCGTGCACCACCATGTCCAGCTTAGAACTTTCATGTTTTACAGCTTGAACTCATTTTCAGAAAAGTTAGAGACTACCTAAAATGAAACATTGCTGAAAACTGAGAGTAGAATAACATCATGCAAATGCCTGCTCCACATCACCACGACAAGAAAGGGACCATGGCCAATATGAACATAAAGCAACCAAGCAAGAACTCACGCTCACACATGTATCCAGAGATCCTGTGAAACACAAACGCACCATGACAGACAGTGAGAGTCAGCTAAGGAGGGACGCCTGACAAAGACAAACAGTGATTCTGCCCTTATTAAAGCAGGATGCTAGGGGACAGCCCTAGCTCTCCAGCAGAAGTGTGTGTGTGTGTGTGTGTGTGTGTGTGTGTGTTCAAGACAGGGCTTCTCTGTGTAACCCTGATTGTCTGGCTGTCCTGGACTGGCTTTGTAGACCAGGCTGGCCTTGAACAACAGTGATCCACCTGCCTCTGCCTCCCCACGCTGGGTTACAGGCGTGCGCTGCTACACCCGGCTCAGAAGGATACTCTCACTGCAGAGCTAACTTGCAGAGATGCTTGCTTAGACTCTCTCCTGTCTCCTAATCCTCTGCTCATTTCCGGCATCTTTACAATAACAACTGCTTCTCCCTGTCCCTGAGCTCTCAAGGACGAGAAGTCCCAGTGAAGAGAGTTTAGGTTCTCCCTGAAGCAGAGCGCAGCTCCGCAGCCAGAGACCACCCATGGCTGCAGGCATCTCCCAGAGGCCTCCATACAGAGCCAAAGGAGTCCCAGGGGCTCAGGCAGCCAGAGAGCACCCATGGCTGCAGGCATCGCCCAGGGCCTCCGTACAGAGCCAAAGGAGTCCCAGAGGGCTCAGGCTGAGTGCAGAACTTCTGCAGACAGGAACATCCCAGCGTGTTTCAACACACTCCAGCTATACTGATGACCTACTTTTCTTATCAACAAAGGAGAAGGGGGAAAAAGACTGTCCAAACTTGCTAAGTTTGTTTTTCACTACTTACTCAATGGCATTTCTCCTGCAATAAAATTATAATAATTCTTTGGAAACTTTATTGTCTCAAGAACGGAAATTAAGGCTGGAGAGATGGCTCAGTAGTTAAGAGCACTGGCTGCTCTTCCAGAGGTCCTGAGTTCAATTCACAGCAACTATATGGTGGCTCACAACTATCTGTAATGGGATCTGATGCCCTCTTCTGGGTGTGTGTGAAGACAGATTACTCATATGCATAAAATAAATAAATCTCTAAAAAATTAAAAAAAAAAAGAAAAAGAAAAAGAAATGAAATCAGCCAGGTGTGGTGGCGCACGCCTTTAATCACAGCATTCGGGAGGCAGAGGCAGGCGGATCGCTGTGAGTTCGAGGCCAGCCTGGTCTACACAGTGACTTCAGGACAGTCAGGGCTACATAGAGAGACCCTGTCTCGGAAAAAAAAGAAAAGAAATGAAATTACTGGATTCCTGGTCTGAATAGTAATATAAAATAAGAAGGCATGTTTGTGAAGAACCCTCTAAGAGGGCCGGAGAGACGGCTCAGTGGTTAAGAGCAATGTCTGCTCTTCCAGGTCTTGAGTTCAATTCCCAGCAACCACATGGTGACTCACTACCATCTATAATGAGATCTGGTGCTCTGGTGCCCTGCACATGCCTATGATCCCAGCACTCGGGAGGCAGAGGCAGGCGGATCTCTGTGAGTTTGAAGCCAGCCTGGTCTAAAAAGTGAGTCCAGGGCCATCAAGGGTACATAAAGAAACCCTGTCTCAAAATACAAAAGCAAAAACAAACAAGCAAACAAAAAGAGCCCCCTCTAATACTAGCCATAGATACAACTAGCAACATCATGAAACAAAATGAAGCCAGGCATGACCCTGGACCCGGGATGCTAAGGCAGGAAGGCTGGGTTAGGCCTACCCAGCAATGCAGTCAGACACCGTACTTTTTTAAGCCACAGCTTCAGTTGAGGACTCTGGTGTCTTTTCTAGTAGCCTATACAAGCATGGATGCATGAACACACACTCCTGATGATGTGTCACAGGAAGCTGCAGGCGCTGACAAGAAACTGGTTCTGGCGACAGACAAGTTCACCCTGGCTGTCACCGATAACTATAAAGTGGGGAAGGGAACCGAACTGTTTCTTTACCATTATGCAAAGCCCAAGTCTACAACTCTGACCATCACTGGGACTCAGCTCACTCCTCCCTGGGAAAACATGCATGAGCCACTGAGAACAAACTCATCTCTAATATCACAGGGCCGCACACAGGCCACACGCAAACGTGAGCTCTGAGCAGGTCCTTACTCTCTCGTCCATCTCTTCATTCCTTAGCAAGAACTTAAGCCCCAGCCATGTGCCTAGACCGCACTGGACACTGCAGGAGACTGACAAGCACCTGCTGCCACACAACTCCACACAGGGCACAAGTGAGCTGAACGGGAGGAGGACAGCAGCACAGGGTCTGCATCAAGGGCCAGGCACTGAAGCCTGACGATGGCAGCCGGGAACAGAGGAGGCAGTAAGACATCAGCATGCTTGAGTCACACAAGGTCTAGGCCAGGTTAAAGATTTCACCTTTACCTGCAAAACTTTGGGAGCACATGAGCGCGTGCGCTCTCTCTCTCTCTCTCTCTCTCTCTCTCTCTCTCTCTCTCTCTCTCTCTCCCTCTCACACACACACACTCTCTCTCTCCCTCTCTCGCTCTCTCTCTCTCTCCTTCACACACACACACACACACACACACTCCACTGTTGAAGTCTGGTGTATGACAGCATCACTTTGGCATTTTAAAAGCTGCCCTGAATGCAGCTGGAGGACGGGCACGCAGGCAGGACCCCTGAGCACCCAGGGACGCACTGTCCAGGCCAGCAGTGACAGTGCCAGAAGAACCAGGTCAAAGGGTGGAGTCAGAAGACTTGCTGCCGCTGGATTTCAAACATCTTATTTGATAAGAAGGGCATTAAAATTGATCCTCACACTTAAAAATTAGCTGTGACTACAGAGGCATGTGTGCTACTGCACATGAATGGAGGTCAAAGGACTGGAGGAGCCGGTTTTTCCTTCCACCTGTGGACTCTGAAGACTGGACTCAGCGGCCAGGCCTGCATGGCAAGCACTTTTACCCAGTGAGCTGTCACACTTTGGATCCATGCAGCCAGATGGCTGCTGTGCACTCCCACCCAAAGCAAGAGCCGAGGACAGCTGACCTCCCACCTCGGCAGCTGCTGCGGGCCAGTCTCATAGAGGCCAGGTGCACAGAGACAGCACCAAAACCCTTTTCAGAATGGTAAGTGGATCTGCTGCTGAGGGCTGCACTGTAGCTCAGAGGTGAAATGCTTAGTCTGTGGGAAGCCCCAGGCTCAGCAGTAAACAATAACCTGCCTCCCCCCATACACACACACACACACACACACACACACACACACACACACACACACGCATTGTGTTTTGCTTAAAATAGTGTATTGAAAGGAAATAAACTGGGGAGGCTACTTGAAAATAAAATTAAGTATGGGTGTGGGTGGTGGCGCGCACCTTTAATCCCAGCACTCGGGAAGCAAAAGCAGGCAGAACTCTGAATTTGAGTCCAGCCTGGCCTACAGAGCAAGTTCAGGCTACACAGAGAAACCTTGCCTCAAAGAAAGAAAGAAGAGATTGGGGGATGTTCAGGAAAGTGACTCTTACAATCCCTACCCTAAAGAGGGTTATATGGCAAAAATGACAATATTAGTACCCTCTCAACAATTTAAGAAGTTGCAAGAATGTAACTCTCTGGGGAAAATGAGTTGCTCCAAATACTGCACAGCTACACAATTCTTAAGAATGTCTGAGTCTCTGGGCGTGGTGGCTCAAGCCTGTAACCACAGCACTTGGGAAGCAGAGGCAGGTGGATTGATGTGAGTTCAAGGCCAGCCTGGTCTACTGAGCAAGTCCAGGACAGCCAAGACAACACTGAGAACCCCTATCTCAAAAAACTAAAAAAAAAACCAAAAAAACAAAAACTGTAAAAAAAAAAATCTAAGTCCCCAGCACTCAAGAGGCAGAGGCAATTGGATCTGTAGAAATGGCTCAGGGGTTAAGAACACTTGCTGTTCTTACAGAGGACCCAGGTTCAATTCCCAGCATCCACATGATGGCTCACAATCATATTTAACTCCAGTGACACCCTCTTCTGGCAGGCACACTTCTAGTGTACAGATATATAAGTTAAAATAAACATTAAAAATATGAAGAAGGGGGCTGGAAAGATGGCTCAGCGGTTAAGAGCACTGACTACTCTTCCAGAGGTCCTGACTGAGTTCAATTCCCAGCAACCACATGATGGCTTACAACCATCTATCTATATAATGTGATCTCATGCCCTCCTCTGGCCTGCAAGGGTACAAACAGGTAGATGACTGTATAATAAATAAATAAATATTTAAAAAGAAAAAATATGAAGAAGAGGAGGAAGAGAAGGAGCAGGAGGAGGAGGTGGAAGAGGAGGAGGAGGAGGAGGAGGAAGAAGAAGAAATGGCTCCATCAGTAAAGTACTTGCCAGGCAAGGATTCTGGGCATGAATCTGATCTCGGTTCCCAAGCCAACAACACCATGCACACCGTGGGCCTCCAATCTCAGCTCTATGGTAGAGGAGCAGAGGGATCCCCAAGTCTCACTGGCCAGCCCATCTAGCCAAACCAATGTCAGTTCAGTGAGACCTAGCACCAAAAGATAGGCAGTGATGGCACAGATGTGTCAACCTCTAGGCACCCCCCCCCCCAGCACGCGCGCGCTGTCTGTAGGAATCTCTAAAAACTACAAGAAAAAGCAAACACCTACAGACATACAAATGTGGTGCCCTCTAGAAACTGCCAGAATGGCATACAAACACCCACATACACAAATACAATTACAAAACAATTCTTTTCTGTTGCCACTTATAACACCAAAGCCCACACTTTTTCTCAAACTATGCTGTGTACAAATGACTTCTAAGTGACTGGGACACTGAACAGGGAAGCAGTGGCCATCTGCCCTACCAAGTCACCTGCACCTCAATCCCTCTGGGGCTGGGCCAGGAGTCCCCACAGGCTTCCTTCGGCCCTGTGCCTCAGGGTGATGTGCAGTGAGGATTTGTGCAAGGTAGTGAGTCAGTGTGTTGAAGGGACCGCTAACCCTCACCTGGAACACACCAGGCTTTTCCTGGCCACCTCCACAGAGACCGCAGATGATCACGAGCATCAGTCAGCCAGTGAGGTCAGCGCCTGTTTAGCTCACCAGCCACAGCTATGAAGACTCCCTAGCGGGGCAAGGTGCTACATGCAGCCTATCACCTCAGCACTCCAGGGGCCAAGGCCACACAGTGAGTGTGAGGCTAGCCTGGGCTACAGAGTAAACCAAGCAAGGAGCTGGGACGATGAACACCTGTTCTTAGACAGTGCCGGCATGGGTTCCAATCTCCAGCACCCACATAGAACCTGGGGGTGGCTGCACAAGCCTGGACCCCAGTACTGTGGGACTGAAACAGGCAGGTCCTGAGTATCTCTGGCCAGCAGGCTTAGCTGAAATGGCAGCTTCTGGTTCAGGGAGGACGCTGTCTGGAGGCAGTGATGCAGAGACTGCGGAAGAGTCCCAACACTGCTCCAGCCTCCACACGTGGATATGCACAATCCCCACTACTGACAATATTCTGAATTTATTCAAGAACTCAACCTAGAAAACTTGCAATAACCAAACGTGGACTGGCGAGATGGCTGAGTGAGAGTAAAGCTGCTTGTGGTTACACCTAATAACCTGAGTCCCTGAGTTCCACCTCCCAGCCCCATGGTAGGAAACTGTCCTCTGAGCTCCAGAGATGTCCAGTGGACTCTGAACTAAATAAATTAATATAGGAAGTTGGGTTTTTAATGAAAATACAAGTGAGTTTCTACTCACGAGTATGGCATTTAGCAATAACTCCGTTACTCGACTCACCTTGATCAAGTGCCGGCTGGTGCCGGCTGGGTTATCCTGAAGAACAAAAGTACTTCTAACATGCTTGACCTTCAAGAAACGCAGACTATAACTGTTCCCCTTCTCCAACTAGAAACCAACTCGCACTTCACTTAGTATTTAATTTTTACTACTTTAATCCAAAAAGTAATTCCTTGGTGCTGGCAGAGGGACCACTAACAAGCACCACAGACTGGCTTCTACCTTTGTTAGGATCATGTCTAAACGTACTTTTTGGTTTTATCTGTTTGTTGTTTTTGTTTCTGAGACAGGGTCTCACTCCACAGCCAAATTGACCTCTAAATGACAGCAATCCTCCAGCCTCTGCCTTCTAGGTGCTAATATTGCAGGGTGAGCCACTATTCCGGGCTCCTGTATGCAATTTACATTCTTCTCAGCCAAGCACAGTGAGTGAAGGCAGATCCTAGTATCAGAATCTGAACAGACCCAGCCACTCTGCACTGCTCTAGACCAAGCCAGAACCACCACACACCCTCGCACACGGCCACCAACACCAACTCTTCCTTCAGGCCCACACATGCACAGTCACAGGCAAAGAACACGCATGCATGCGGTCTACAGAAGCTGTGACATGCTCTGTCTTATCAGGCCCTGAATCCTGGCACTCCAGATGCAGAGACAGGAGGATCTCTCTGGGCTCAAGGCCACCCTGTCTCAAAAAAACAAAACAGCGGGGCAGTGGGGGTGTACACCTTTCATCCCAGCACTGGGAGGCAGAGCAAGGCATATCCCTGAGTTGTAGGCCAGCCGGGTCTGCAGAGTGAGTTCCAGGACAGCCAGGACTTGAAAATTAATTAATTAATTAAAAACAAGAAAAATGCTTTTGTACACTTTCAAAGTAAGCCAAAACATTAAGCTGTAACAAACCTTGTAAACAGAAAGCCACTTAACTATGCCAGGAAAAATCAAGTCCCTGAGCTTGCAAACAACTGGTCCAAAGCCTCCACTCGGGAAGTACCATTTCCCAAGTCTGACATAAGCAGTGACTTTTTGGTATGTGTTTTTACAAAGGAGCAGAAAGCCAGTAAAAGAATACAGTACCTCTGGCCACTGCAAGCTTGTAACAGTCAGCACACAGCTGTAATCCTCTTCCCAAGGGTCACAGGAGCCTTCCCACTCTAGTCCCCAAATGGAGGAGGGAAAAGAGGGAGGAAGAGGAAGCCAGGAGCATTCTGAGAGCACCAGCAGATTCACTCTTACAGGGAGGCAGGCTCCTTCCATTCCAGCGGCTAAGGCATCCTCATGTGGGTTCAGCCTGAGCCCACCAACTCAATTGTTCTCCTGAAACCTTGTTACCCTGAACACCAGTAGTTCAGAGAGAAATCTGAAGGAAGGAAATGCTTTTCAAAATTACTGGGCTGGAGAGATGGCCCAGCTGTTAAGAGCATGCACTGCTCTTGCAGAAAGCCTGAGTTTGATTCCCAGCACCCACTTTGGGCAGTTCACACCCACCTGTTACTCCAGCTACAAGGATATGACACCTCCAGTCTCTGTAAATCCCAGCACCTGACACACACACTTATTAAAAATAAAGTACATCCAGGCAGTGGTGGCGCGCCTTTATTCCCAACACTTGGGAAGCAGAGGCAGGCAGATCTTTGTGTGTTCAAGGCCAGCCTGGTCTACAGAGCAAGATTAGGCCAGCCAGGACACAGAAAAACCCCGCCTTGGAGTGAGGACCACAAAAAACCAAAACCATCTTTTTAAACAATTGTTAGCGTGAGGCTAGGCATGTAGATCAACTGGTGGACTATTGCCTAGCACAAAGCCCAGAATCTGACCATCAGCACTACATAAATGCTCATTTATAATCTCAGCACTCAGCAAGTAGACATGATGGTCGTATGTTCGTGGTCACCATTCCCCACAGGGCATCCGTGAGTGGAATGACACACCACCTGTAGCTGTCATGACAACAGGACAGTTTAGTCTGAGTCATTTGCTGGGCTCCCGCAACTCAGAGGTCAGCTGAAGCAGGGGAGTAGGAGCTTCAGAGGAAGATGAAGAAGGCAGACGAAGTCCTTGGAAGGCCAGCGTAAGCATGGGCGCCGCTCAGCCAAGGCAGGGCACCGCTCAGGGACCGCAGCACCGCTCCTACCCCTCTTCCACAGGAGTCTTAGCCAGCGAGACCCAGAATTCCACCACCACCATTAACAGGTCTCTCACGCACAACTTACAATGCTGAGTCTAGATTTTAAAGGCCACCAGCGCTCCAAGCGCCTGGGTTCTCTGTACTACAATTAGTCCTGAGTTGAAGAGGGCCTGCAGACACGTCCTCAGAGAGCACATCTGGGTTCAGGGCCACTCAGGACTCCACAGGTCGTCACAGCTAGTTCTTACGAAGCTCAGCCTAGCACATTCAAGACCCCCTCACACTGAAGTGGCAGTCTTAGGGAAAACTAATAAAACCTAGTCTTCCAACTTCCTGCTGAAGCTTTGCCATAAACACAGGAGAAAACCCAGGGCCGCCACCCTGCTCCCACGAGACGGACAGCCCAGACAGCCCAGAGGAAAGGCGCTTGTCCTGAGAGCTTATGACCTGAGCTTAATCTCTAGAACCAACTAGAGATGGAAGGAGACAACCAATTCCACAAAGCTGTCCTCTACTCTATACCTAAGCCACAGCACATGCACCCATTACATACACACCATACACACACACACACACACACACACACACACACACACAGTAAATCTAAGACAGAAACAGTCAACACATCTGACCAAGTATCACACAGAGAGCAGCGGCCTGCCCTTGTCGGCTCCTGCAATCAATCCTCTTGCTTGCCAAGAAAAACTAAGATGCCAATGTTAAGCTAAAGATACTACTGACCACAAAATGAGCTCAGCGGCTCCCTCGTAACGTAGCTGTTCTCATAAACCCTAAGTTTCGTTCTCAGCTCCAGGAATCATCCTCGGTGAGCCAACACACACACACACACACACACACACACACACACATACACATATACATATATATGTATGTTTTGTAAAGTAAAATTTGAAATCCTTCTGCTTAATGGAGACAAAAAAAATTTTTTAAAAGATTTATTTATTATTTACACAGTATTCTGCCCACACGCCTGCCTGCCCACCACAGGAAGACACCAGATCTCATTACAGGTGGTTGTGAGTCACCATGTGGTTGCTGGGAATTGAACTCGGGACCTTCAGAAGAGCAGACGGTGCTCTTAACCATTGAGCCATCTCTCCAGCCCCTGGAGACAAAATTTTATGTAAAAATATACAAATATCACTCAAAAGGGTTTATGTCATTTATTTATTTACTTACTTATTTGCCTACTTAACTTTTTGGTTTTTTGAAACACGGTTTCTTTAAGAGCCCTGGCCGTCCTGGACTCACTTTATAGACCAAGCTGTCCTAGAACTCAATGAGATTAAAGGGGTGCACCACCAAGACCAACACCTTTATTTCTTAAATACAGAAATTTCACTTGAAATAGCCCTGGCCCAGGGTTAGAGAGATGGCTCAGAGGTTAAGAGCACTGGCTGTTCTTCCAAAGGTCCTGAGTTCAATTCCCAGCAACCACATGGTGGCTCACAACCATCTATAATGAAATCTGGTGTCCTCTTCTGGCCTTCTGGCTCACATGCAGGCCAAATACTGTATAAATAATAAATCATTAAAAAAAAAAAAAGCCCTGACCCTAGTTCTATGGGGCTTGGGTACTTAGTAAATTTCTAGAAATAATATTAGATGTATTTTATGTGCATGAATATTTTGTGTGCACATGTATCTGTGTCCTATATGCTTGCCTAGTACCCTTGGAGGTCAGAAGAGGCTTCAGGACCTCTGGAACTTGTGTTACATACAGTTGAGAGCCACCCTGTGGGAGCTGGGAATCAAACCCACTCTGCAAGTGCTTTCCAAGCCACTCCAGCCCTAGCTATTTAATATATTTATGGAAGAAACACTTAGTTCTAGAAAAGGTAAGAGTGTGTGTGTGTGTGTGCGCGCGCGCGCGTGTGTGTGTATGAGGCCCTGGACACTCCCACTCCACTCCTCCCTTTAATATAATTGATCATATGTATTTGTCTTCCTTGCTATGTTAGGAAAATGAAGCTCGCAGTCTAAGAATCAGGTTATATAAAAATACTGCATATAAATAGCAGATATAAATATTGACCAAATAATTTCAAGTTTGGTCCAAAATGAATATTTGGGTATAGACTTATTACAAATGTTTAAGTAGAGTTTTTTTTTCTTAAATTTGAGATACATTGCTTTTAACATCTCTTTTTCTTTGTAGGCATTACAAATGTTAATAAAGTCTTATTTTTTTTCCTAATGTATGTTATATTAAATAAAGTGATGACTGAAATAAAAAGAAAGTAAAATATAAAAATACAAATAATTTTTAAAGTAGCTCTCTTTGCTGACTGCTGATGACAGCTCAAGCTCCTGTGTCCCCAACACATCACTTGGGCAGCGGGAATTTTTATATGAATAAGTCAGTCTCAGTTCTTTACCTCCCTAAGAATGAAAGGAATTAGAATCTTTAACTGGGAAAGAATGTTGACAGCTATGAAAAGGAATTTAAGTGTGTCTCATGTGAGGTAGGCAAATAATGATTAACCCTTCTTCTTCAGGAGAGCTGCCTCCAAACTCTGTCAGTACACACCAAATGCAGACAACAGCCCCAAGACCCCTCCCCTCAACCCACCACCAAGCTCATCCCAGAAATAACTACAGCTCTGTTCACTGGAGAAAGGGCCTCAGCAGTGTCAGCACCTGGGGACTCAGTTCCTCAGTGTGGCACAAGCAATGCTGGTGCACCACACCACATGTGACTTGACTAAAGCAGGCTGGCCTGGCCGCCTGGAAGCAGAACAGCCCCAGGGAAGAAGCATGATGCTCACTCGTCCAGCAAGAGACACAAGTGCCGTCCCCAACAAAACCCAGCTTAACTAACCCTAAAACATTAAAACAAGGCCAGGCGCATACACCTTTAATCCCAGCACTCGGAAGGCAGAGCCAGATGGATGGCTGTGAGTTCGAGGCCAGCCTGGTCTACAAAGTGAGTCTGGGGCAGCCAGGGCTACACAGAGAAATCCTGTCTCAAAAAACCAAACAAAGCAAACAAAAACAAAAACATTAAAAATAAAACTGTGATCATGGTGGATCATAACTGAAAAAAATAAAAGTGAGGAATGCAGTCCTCAACCCCCAGAACCATTAATTTATTCATATAAAAATGCACACCGCCCAAGTAATGTCTGGAGACACAGGAGCCCAGTTGTCATCAGTATTTAGCAGAGGGGTCTACTTGGCCAGGTGCACACCTGTCACCCTAGCACTCCAAAGGCTGAAGGCGATCTCTAGCTCAAGGCTATCCTAGACTACAGGACAAGTGCCTGGCCAGCCTAGGCAATACAGCAAGACCCTGTCACACGCAAAAACTAGGAAGTGAAGTCTACCAAATCTTATCCAAGACCTGCCATACTGCCACATTTCCCCAGCAGGCATCCAGAGTGCTGAAAACATGGACCAGTCACCAACGTTTTCAAGCAGGCGCAGCCAGAATGTGTGAGAAGAGCGCGTGGCAGCGGCTGCAGTGACAGCCCTGGGCCTGGTCTCAGTTTGTAGGTCTGGCAGAAGCCCAGGGTGGACGTCAGGAGAAGGCAGACATAAACTGGGCCACACTTCAAACTGGCAGGGCCACACTATAAAAAGGAAGCTGTTTTTAACATAAGGACCCACACTGTACTACACACCCATCTTATCTTCAAGCTATAAATGACACAGAGGACAGATGGCTCCCTGCTCTTGGGCGACTGAGTCCTGAAGGCTCCTGTGAGCAGTCATTAGGATGCTCCAAGCTGGCAGCTGGATTCAAAGGTCTACAGTGGTACCTCCCAGGCAACAGAAAGAGCACTCTCAACCCCTAAAGGCAGCTTGAGGCTGCAAGACATGCCATTCACAGTTTGTAACTGGAAATGCTTGTTTTTATCATTTTTCCTTTTTCTTTCCTTTTGTTCTTTCTTTTCTCCCTTGGTCTGTTGAAATAGGGTCTATCCACATAGCTCTGGCTGTCCTGGAACTGACTCTGTAGACCAGGCTGGCCTCAAATTCAGAGATCTACCTGTCTCTGCCTCCCAAATGCTGGGATTAAAGGTGTGTGCCACCATGTCCAGCTCTTTTGAGTGTTTCAAAGTAAGTTTCTATACGCATGCCCAGAGGCCAAAGGTGGCTGATCCCTAGAGATGGAGTTACCAGCCTATGAGCTGTCCACTGGGGGTACTGGGAACTGAACGCAGGTCCTCTGCTAAAGCAGTACACACTCTTAACCACTGAGCCATTTCTTCAGCCGCTGATTCAGTTTTATAAACAGATAATTACATGTGTTGTTCTACAGCAAACAGTACTGACAATTACACCCTGAGCCTCCACCAAGCTAGTCCAGCACGCTACCCCAGGGCTTCACTGAGCCTTGGCTGGAGCTGTGAACTACAGAGTGGAAGGCAGGCATGGCGGTACACATCTACAATGCCAGCACTCAGCAGAGGGAAGCAGAGACCCCAACCAGCTGCAGGGGGCTTCTCCAAAAGCTGGACGAGAGCCCGGTGCCCCAAACCCTGACCAGTCTGCTATCTGGAGCTCAGTCCTTGTCCTTAAAACTAACAAACGGAGCCGGGCGTGGTGGTGCATACCTTTAATCCTAGCACTTGGGAGGCAGAGGCAGGCGGATCGCTGAGTTCACGGCTAGCCCAGTCAACAAAATGAGTCCAGGACAGCCAAGACTACACAGAGAAACCCTGTCTCGAAAAACCCAAAAAACAAAAATTAAAAAAAAAAAAAAAGCAAACTAACAAACGGACAGCCAAAGTGAACACAAGTGTAAAGCCGAAACTAGGGACACACGTTTCAACAGGCAACTCCAGAGAGGTGTAATCCACAGCCTCACTCTCAGCACCTCCCCTCTGAAAACTAAACATCCTCCCCTCTTCAGAGGCTGAACTTGAATTCAATGTCTAAAATGCTCAGGCCGGGGGCTGAGAGATGACTCATACAGGGGCACAGGATGTGGCTCTGCAGAGTCCAGTTCCTAATGTCCTGGCCTTACTTTGCAGACCAGGCTGGCCTCGAACTCACAGAGACCCGCCTGCCTCTGCCCCCCTGGGATTAAAGGCGTGCGCCACCACACCCAGCTAGAACTGCCTTCTTTACCACCCTGCCACTGCAATGAATGAAAGAAAATGTGCCCCCAACTGGCTTCTCCTTTTACAGACAGTAAGTGCAATGCTGTTCATCAGAGCATCAGAAAGGAACGTAGCTAACAAACACTTACTCCAGTCAGGTCCTGTGGGAGACACGAAACCATAAGCACTCAGGAGGCAGAGGCCGGTGGGTCGCTGTGAGTTCCAGGACAGTCAGGGCTACATGGTGAGATCCTGTCTCAAAACAAATAAGTATGTCACCTTATACTCAAGGTCTACTCACTCTTGAGTCCACCACAGTCGCAGGTGCTGCCACTGACCAGCCCCATCAAGGCCAGCCTGTGTGCACCTATGAGCTCAACCATAGCAAACCATTTGCCCTCCTGAAAAAGGCTGCATCCCTACCGTTACTGTTCATCAGAGAGACAGAGCCAGACAAGTATACCCGGGCCTCGGGAAAATGTCTCAGATTCAGTTGGTTTTGTTTTATTTTGTTTTGTTTTGTTTGGGTTTGGTTTTTCAAGACTGGGTCTCTCTGTGTAGTCTTGGCTGTCTTGGACTCACTTTATAGACCAGGCTGGCCTCGAACTCACAGCGATCCACCTGCCTCTGCCTCCCGAGTGCTGGGATTAAAGGTGTGCGCCACCACGCCCGGCTTCAGCTTCAGTTTTACAACTGGGCACTTTTGCCAGAATGGAGGGTGGGAGGAATTGCCCTTCCCTCACGCTTTCTATAAATGTAATAAAGATGTCAGCAGTCAGGAGCCCACTGTCTTCAGGATGGTCCCTGCTAACTTCTATAAACTGTCATTCACCCAGTAAATACCCAGTGGGCACCGGTGACTACGCTATGAACAAGAAGGCAGAACCTCTGTCTACCACCCACGGGCTCATCCTTGCGTTCTGCCTCCACTGGGAAGACAGCTTTCACAGCAGCTGCTCGAATCAGGTCTAGATTCTTGTAGCAGACAGCAGTGATAAACTATGACATCTGAGGGCAGGAGCAAGTCGTCAAGGAGTCAAACCTCCCAAAGGACAAGAAGGATCCAGAAAGTAGGAGGGAGTGAAGTAATGAGCACCACAGGAGGCCTGAGACCTGACAGTCAGGGAGTGGCCTGGAGACAGGGGAGCACCAGTGCAAGACAAGGCAGGCTGCCATCAGAAACTATTTCCATCCACAGTCACACTCACAGGTCTGGAGCTGGCAGCACAGCTCAGCTGCTGAAGACAGTCACAACACAAACCTACAAGTCAGAGCTGGAGCCCCAGAACCCATATTAAGCTGGAAGTTGTCTTTGTAGCATATGTGCCCACATATGTACATCATTCATGTGCACATGCACGCGTGCGCACAATCACACACCCCCACACTCCATTCACATACATGAGCATCATTCACACACACACCCCCTTCACGTGCACACAGTATCACTCACCACACACACATACACCCAAACATCATTCATATATGCACGTCAAATGAAATGAAAATTAATCTGACTTATTCTGGAGAGTGGGCAGCTACAAGATTTGAAAAGCAACCCTTTCGCTCACCCTCTCAAAGTGAGTTCGTTCAGTTCTTTCCCCAACCCCTCACATGTGGCTCTTCACTCACAGAACCAAAATGCCAGAGCAGGTAGGAGGTGGAGGCCAGCCTTGGGTAGAGTGAGACGTGATGCAAAATAAAGAAAAAGAGAAAGAAAAGAAAACAACAAACTAGACAGTTAAAATGTGATTTACCATCTAGGTGAGCAATTTCTAGTTTGCAAGAAGTGACTACTTATGAAAACTTAGTTTTGTGTTTCAATGGATGCTATGACAAAAAACCAACTCACAAGTGAGAAAAAGAAACAGTATGTCATGTAACTGAAGGGTGTTTATAAAAATAACTCTTAAAAGCCGGGCGGAGTGGCACACATTTTTAATCCTAGCACTCGGGAAACAGAGGCAGATGGATTGCTGTGAGTTCAAGACCTCATCTACAAAGTGAGTCCAGGGCAGCCAGGACTGTTACACAGAGAAACACTATGTCAGGGGAAACAAAAAAAAAAAACAAAACAACAACAACAACAAATCTCTTGGGCTGGAGAGCTGGCTCAGTGGTTAAGAGTACTATCTGCTCTTCCAGAGGTCCTCAGTTCAATTCCCAGCAACCACGTGGTAGCTCACAGCCATCTACACTGGGATCTGACACCCTCTTCTAGCATGTGAATACACATGCAGCTAAGGCACTCATACACATTAAAGAAATAAATCATTTTTTAAAAGCCTCTTAAAATTGTTTTCCATGTTTACCTAATTAAAAAAAAAAATCAACGAAAAATGTTTTTCCTTGTAAAAATTAAAACATAATTTCTATTTTAAAAACAGGCAAAGCATCTCAATAGACAGGTCTCCACAAAAGACATGCAAGGCCCACTGATCTCATGAACCAATGCTTGCTATCACCTGTACAACAGACACCAGACCCACAAGGTGCTACTCCACAGAGGATGGCAGAAAACAGCAAGTGTTCACCATGAAGACGCACAAAAGCCACAGCCTTCACTCACCACGGGATAAAAGTGCCAGCCACTGCAGCTGCTCTGGAAAACACAATGGCGATTCCTCCAAACAGTTAACACAGGCTCACCAAATAACCAGCAATTCCACTCTCGGGTCAATATTCCAGAGAAAAGAAATGCATTTTCTCATGCAAACTTACACATGAGTGCACCCAGCAGACTTCTTTGTAGTAACTAGCCCAGAAGGCGAACATCCAAATACCCATCAGCTGCGAATGAGGAAACAAAATGTGCTATGTCCATACAATGAAATAACAGTTCAAGCATAAAAAGAATATTCTGGGGCTAGAGAGATGGCTCAGAGGTTAGGAGCACTGGTGGTTGTTCTTCCAGAGGACCTGGCTTCAATTCGTAGCACCTACATGGCAGCTCACAACTGTCTGTAACTACAGCTCTAGAGGAGTTGCCACCCGCACACAGACATACATTCAGGAAAAGGACCAATGCATATAAAAACTAAAATAAAAGTTTGTTGTTTTTTTTTTTTAAACTAAAAAAAGAGCCGGGCGTGGTGGCTCTCGCCTTTAATCCCAACACTCGGGAGGAAGAGGCAGGCAGATCACTGTGAGTTCAAGGCCAGCCTGGTCTACAAAGCAAGTCCAGGACAATCAAAGCTACACAGAGAAACTGTCTCGGAAAAAATAAATAAATAAATAAAAATAAAAAATAAAGAACATTCCATATGTGCTACAGAATACACAAATCTTTTTTTAAGATTTTTTTTTAAGAACCAGACATGCTGGCGCATGCTTTTAATCCCAACACTCGGGAGGCAGAGGCAGGCAGATCGATGAAAGTTCAAGGTTAGCCTGGTCTATAAACTGAGTTCAGGACAGCCAAAAGTAACACAGAGTAACCCTGTCTTGAAAAAAACAAAAACAGATTTTTTTCTTTTTTAAATTTTATGTGCACTGGTGTTTTGCCTGCATATATGTCCTGGAGTTGGAGCTAGAGACAGTTGTGAGCTGTCATGTGGGTGCTAGGAATTGAAGCCGGGTCCATCTTAAAAATATGCTAAATAAAGTGAGAAACAACAGACCTCATACTGAATGTTCCTTACGTAGTATGTCCAAGGGCAGGAAATCACACAGAGGAGAGCAGTGGTTGCCTGACTGGGGAGGGAGAGGACTGATGGGAAGCTGCTAATGCACACGGCCTCCTGTCTTGGGGAGATGAAATACTTTAAACTGAGTGCAGCGGTTAATCGGCTGCGACAATACCACACTCTGGTGAACTGTACACCTCAGATGACCTAAAGTGCATGCTATGTGAGTTATAGCTCAATAAAGCCGCTATAAAACAAAAAAGAAGCCACTGTGCGCTGTCAGAGTGCTAAGCAGGTGCTAAAATAGTAGCGAATCTTGTTTGTGAACTTCAGAGAGCCTCAACTAGGGCAACGAAAACCCAAGAGATTCCATTACTCAACATCTAGGTCCTAGGCCATGCTGAAATATTCATGAAGAATTCCATGTTTTAATACAGAAGGCCATCTCTAGTTTAAAAGACACAGGCAAGTACCACAAGAGTTCTGAGACACAGAGACCAGCTGACAGAGGAAAGCCATCTAATACAACACAAGCCCGAGAGCCACACTGGTCAGAAGGCTGCAAATGAAAGCAGCTCTCACTGTGCCACGCCCAGGAGAGGTCAGGCTCTTCAATTACTATGTTTCTAAAGCACCAGTTTGTGACCTATCAAAATATGAAATGAATATTGTGCCTTCCTAAAGATCTCAGTCTTCCAATCCCCACTTATTTGGCTAAGAAACTAGGAACACCATTTCAAACATTCTATCACATAAGGATTTGAGCAACTCCCCACACAGCTGCAGTGGATCCCACGAGTAATGCTTAAAAATGGTATTTAACAGTCCTGAGTCTAATCCTAAATTATACATAGACACAAATACGGATTAGCGTGATCTAGTCAAAGTAACACATAACTCTGGAGACTTTACTACTGCCAGCAGTAGATTTATGATAAAAAATTCATAGCACTTGGAGGCTGGAGAGATGCTCGGTGTATGAGCACTGGGGCTCTTGCAGAGGCCACAGGTTCAGTTCTCAGCACCCATGCAAGTGGCTTGCAACCCTCTGTAACTGCAGCCCCAGGACTCCCACGGCTCAGGCCTCCAAGGGTGCACTTACTGTACATGCACATACCCACCACACACATATAACTTAAATAATAATATAAAATCTTTTAAACCCAGCCTGGAGTACAGAGGGAGTTCCAGCACAGCCAGAGCTGTGTTATACAGAGAAACCCTGTCTCGAAAAACAAAACAAAACAAAAAACCCAAAAAACTAAAAACAAAATCTTTTAAACCCATCAGGCTTCAATGTACTGTCCACAACTAAAACACAACATACACACACACACACACACACACACACACACACACACACACACACAAAGCAAGTTCCTGCTTCTTTAAAAAGTGTGTATGACTTTTCTATCAAGTCTGTTTGTGTGACTGCCATCTACCAAAGACAGGGCACTTCTAGACCCATGATACAAGGCAATTCTACTTTACCTCACTTTTTTTTCTATTTATATATTCAGTCTTAGTTAAAGTTACTATTGCTGTAATGAAACACCATGACCAAAGCAGCTTGGGGAGGAAAGGGTTTATTCGGCTCACACTTCCACATCACGGTTAATCATCAAAGGAAGTCAGGACAGGAACTCACACAGGGCAGGAACCTGAGGGCAGGAGCTGATGCAGAGGCCGGGGAGGGTGCTGCTCATTGGCTTGCTCAGCCTGTTTTCTTATAGAACCCAGAGTACCAGCCCAGGGGTGGCCCCACCCACAATGAGCTGGGCCCTCTCCCATGAATCACTAATTAAGAAAATGCCCACGGGCTTTTCCTACATCTTATGGAGACGTTTTCTCAATTGAGGCTTCCTCCTCTCTGATGACTCTAGCTGGTGTCAAGTTGACAGAAAACTGTCCAGTACAATAGGCCACCTCTTAGATTCGAAGTTTAATGCCAGATTGTCCAGGCAAACACTACCGACTATAAAACACACCTCCAAGTCTCCCTAGGTCAGCCTCTTAACCTACGCAGAGCCAAGCACTTAACAGCCTTTATACCCTCTCTCCAGCTTTTCCAAAGGCTGATGAGCTACCACCTATTTGCCTTTGCGACTGAACAGGCGGCAGGAAACAACTGCTTGTATTTAATCATGTCCCTCCCTGCCTCTGCCGGCAAGCCCTCGTGTCAGGGATCTGCCAGACAAGGACAATGAGATGCATTATTATTTAGGGTGACTAAGAGCTTCATAAGTACTGTTTTAGAATATAATCCCGGCAAGGACGGCCACTGTACGGGGCCACAATATTCTGTGCCAACCATTTCCGAAACTAAACATATGTGGCACTGTGTATAAACACACTCTGCGGTCAATTCTTTTTAAATGCTCACAGGAAGGGAAGGCCTTAGATCTTGCAATCCTGGGAGAGATGAACAACTTGCAATTTGCTTCTCACACTGAATCCCACGACCGAAATGTGTAGAGCAAGCCGTTCCGACACCACAAAACAAGGGCAGCCTACATGAACGCCAAATATAGGATGTGATTCTAAACCACGACGGAGTGAAGCCTGCATTTCCTTTTCCAGCCTGTAAAAAAAAAAAACCCTTTGAACACTCCCAAAAAAGGACGTCGGGGCCGGCACCTCCCTCCGGGAGGAAGCCCCTTTCTTCTCGGCAAGCCCTGCAGCCGGGCCACTTCCCCCAGCGCATTCACATCACTGGAGAGACAGCGCTGCTGTGCGGACGCCCGCCGGGGAACCGGCGGCGGAACGGAGCTGGGCTGGGCGTCCCCACCCTCCACATCTGATGTCATCCTAGCCTTCTCGGCGCGGCTGAGCCCCACCTGCCCCGCGGGTCACTAGGTTCCGCACCGGGACTCCCTACAGGGTTCGTCCCCGGCACCCCCGGCCACGCCGCTGCAGCCTGCCCCCCCCCCGCGCCCCAGGTCTTCAGGGTCCAGGAGGCCATGCACCCCGAGCCAGGCGGAGCCCCGCACACCCGGCCCAGCGCACCCAGCCCCACGTGAGCGCTCGGCCCCGGCCTCCCCGGTAGCCCGTGGCCACCGCCTTACGGCTAACCTGACCCGAGGCCCGGCGCCCTCTGCCCGCGGACGGCCATTCCCCGGCCGCAGCGCCGGGGCCACGCGCGTGCGCCCCGCACACCCAGCGCCGCCGGCTCCTGTCAGCCCGGAGCTTCACACACGCGGGCCCCCGGGAAGGAGGCCCGCCCGGCCTCCCGCCTGCCCCGGCTCGCTCCCGAGCCGCCCCGCCTGAGCGCGCGCCGCTTACCCGAGCCCGGGTGCCTGAGGCGCCGCCGAGGTCCCAGCTGCAAAGCCCCGCGAAGCCTCCAACCGCTGCCGCCTCCCGCCTGGCACTGAGCGCCGCGCGGGGGAGGGGCGCGGCCGCCGCTGCCCAGGCCTCCCTCGCGCAGGCCCCGCCCCCGCGCCGCGCCGCGCCCAACCAGCGCCGCAGAACCGCGCCTCGCCACGCCCACTTCCGGAAGGTCCGGGTTAGGCGCCCGGCGCTCCTTAGAGCGCCCCCTACGGGTGGAGCGGGGAAGCACAGGGAGGCACCGAGCACACACCCGCTTTCCAGGGCCCTTGAATGGCCGGGTGGCCACGCCCACCAGCTCCCTCGAGCCCCACCCAGATCTTCAGAACTTGAGCGGGCGTCCTTAAACCCCGCCCACTGCCCTGCGGCACCGCCCTGGGAGCTTGGTCGCCGCTGAGTGCCCATCGAGCCGGTGAGCCAGGCCAGGTCCGCACCCCGCACTTCAAACCTAGCCTCCCCCAGTTCAGCGCCACAAATCCCCGCTCGGATTTCCTGAAGCCCCAGGGAACCTATAATCATCCTATCCTCTGCACCCCGCCCACGGCCTGCAGACCCCGCCCACGGCCCGCAGGCCCCGCCCCAATTTCTTAGAAGCCACGCCTCCATCAGGGCCGGTTCACGCCTTTCACCCACGCTCTCTGCCTCCCACTGCTATCCCGAGTCACACAACTCAGGACAGGGTGGCGGCCCGCGGGCTGGGTCACACCTACCAGAGAGAGCTAAATGACTCCTTTCCTCAGGTGAGGAAGTCAAGAGTGCTAAGATTCCCGTGCTAGACCCAGGGGGCAGAGCCCTCACCTCTTTGGGTGTGTGCTTCCTAATCTTGAGTGTGAGGTTATCACGTAACAATCCAAAAGCCCCTTCAGAAATATCGAGCTTCGAAAATACCAAGATTTAAGGAAACCGAGTCCAGGGAACTGGACCAGCAGAGGGGTTGGGCTATGTATTTCTCAAAGCAAGGCATCGCTACAGTTCACTGGGGGATGAATTTTGTTTTAGCCTCAGAAATGTCTGGGAATCTGGGGTCGCTACTCAGTGGTAGAGGTCCTGAATTCTCTGTTGCAGGAATTGGGTTAAAACTGCCAACTCCAAAGATCAAGCGATGGAGCAGGGTGTGGTGGCGTACTCCTTCAGTCCTGGCACTCAGGAGAATGAGGCAGGTGGGTCTTTGTCTGAAGTTCAAGGGCAGCCTAACGTGCATAGTAAGTTCCAAGACAGCCAGCGCTATGTAGAGAAACTCTGTCTTAAAAATAATAATAAATTAATTAATTGATTTAATTTTTTTTTAAATGTAGCACTCAGGAGACAGAGGTAGGCGGATCTCTGCGAGTTCGAGGCCAACCTGGTCTACAAAGGTAGTCCAGGACGGTCAGTCAGTCAGGGCTACACAGAGAAACCCTGTCTCGGAAAAAAAAAAATTAATTAAAATTTAAAATAAATTTTTTAAAAAAATCAAGCAATGTGTGTAAATTGTGCGTTGTGTTAAGTCAAGGTCTACAGAACCAACCAGATTTCTCAGCAAGGTTTTACTCTCTGCAGTGCTCTATTTTTAAACATTTGTTTCTTCTATGTGTATGCATCTGTGTATGTAATTACACCACCCGCGGGCAGTGCCCTCCTAGGTCAGAAGAGGCTGAGCTAGCCTGGAACAGGAGTTATGGGGCGGTGTGAGAAGCCCGCTGTGGTGCCAGGAACCAAGAGTCCCCTGAGGGAGCGGCAAGCGCTCATGACGCCTCTCCAGCCCCAAAGCTTGGTTCCTTTATCTGTGAAAATGACAGCGGCTCCTCCCTGGCAGTGCTTAGTTTCCGGCTTGTGACGCACAGGTGGCACCTACTGCTGCCCCTGTTGTGACTCAACAGTATGGAAGAGTAGATTCTGTTCTGCCTTTAAGCAGCAGAGGACGCTAACAGGAGTTCGCCCAGTTTGCCGCTCTGCTTAGACGAGAGTGAGGTGGTAAAGTCCATCTTGCAGCCACTAGTCCCTGGAGACGCAGAAAACCCAGTTGCCCCTGTTAGGATCCTTAGAGTTAATTAAGCAAGGGCATAGGTTATGGGGGCTGAGTGCAGTGTGGAGAGTGAAGGCAGCTGGCCGCTTGAAAGAGAGCTGAGAACACTGGCCACCCCTTTGGAAACACTCACCCATCACTGACTGACTGTGTGACACTGTCAGAAATTCAACAGTCCCAAAATCCAGCTATAAAGGTGAAGACAGAGACTCAGAGACACTAACTTGCCTAAAGTTACCCAGCATGGGCCGGGTGGCAGCCTCACTGGTCTCACTGCACAGCCGCTCCCATAGCTGGTCAGTCATTACCCACAAGGCCTCAGGGGCGGCTGACAAAACAGAAAAACCGTGGACTGTGGATTGTGACAGATTTGTTTAATTCAGGCTGAATTTAGTCATTTGTGTTACTGATAGCAGCCAAATCACTTCCCCTCATCTGAATGGTGTGGGGGTGTGGGTGGGGGTGTGTATGTGTGTGTGTGTATGTGTGGGTGGGTGTGTATGTGTGTGTGTGGGTGTGTATGTGTGGGTGGGTGTGTATGTGTGTGTGTGGGTGTGTATGTGTGGGTGTGGAGGTGTGTATGTGTGGGTGTGGAGATGTGTATGTGTGGGTGGGGGTGTGTATGTGTGGGTGTAGAGGTGTGTATGTGTGTGTGGGGGTGTGTGTGTGGGTGTGTATGTGTGTGGGTGTGTATGTGTGTATGTGGGTGTGGGTGTATGTGTATGTGTGTATGTGGGTGTGGGGGGGTGTACATGCACCAATGTGTACGTGCAGAAACCAAAGGAGGACTTCAGATGTCCTGCTCTATCAATGTCCACCTTATTCTCCTGACGCAGGACAACTGACTGGACCTGATGCTGGGCTGGCAACCCTAAGCTAGCCCCAGCAGACCTGTCCCCGCCTTCAACAGAGCTGAGGCCACCACAGCTGTCCCCAGCCTAGTACTGGCTCCTACCTGCTGAGCCATAATCTACCGACTCGTTTCCCCTCTTTTTCTACTCTCTGTATAAAAATGCAAGTGCTTCAGGAAGTGATTTGGAAGAAATAAGAATCTGGGGTTTTGCTAGGCATGGTGGCACACGCCTTTAATCCCAGCACTCGGGAGGCGGAGGCAGGCAGATCGCTGTGAGTTCGAGGCCAGCCTGGTCTACCAAGAGAGTCCAGGACAGAGAGACCCTGTCTTGAAAAACAAAACAACAACAACAAAAAAGAATATGGGGTTTTGTTTGTTTATAACACCGAGGCTCTAAGCTAGGGTCACTACCAGTGAGCTCACCCCCACCCTCCTAACTACCCCCACTCATGAGTGTTGAGCCCAAGTGTGTGTGCACATGGGGAGACCAGAAGACAACACTGGAAATCTTTATTACACCCTGCCTAGTTTTTTGAGAGAAGGTCTCTCAGTAAACTTGGAACTCAGCAATTATCGGTTACTGTTCTGTTTCCTCCAAGACTGAAACATCTCATCCTTCAGGGAAGCTCCTTAACCAGGAAGATAAACAACTCAAAATAGTTTCGGGAAGTCCCTGAAGCTGATCAGATTCACTAGGCTTCTCCCTGCCCAGAGTAGTCAAGAAAAGCCGAGAGCTCCTCTCAGACGAGACAAGCTGCAAAGACCCTGAGACCAGACCAGCTGCCCGGAAGAAACAGAAACCAGCCCAGGTACCGGGGAGAGCGTTAGACCAGCTGAGGCACCTGGAAAGGGCGCTCTCCAACCTGCTGAGCTGCCTGCAGGCTGTGCAGTGCGCTCCAAGTGTCCAGGTTTAATAAGCTGTCACCCTCGCAGCACTCAGGAGGCAGAGGGAGGCAGATCTCCGTGAGTTCCAGGCCAGCCTGGTTTATAGAGCAAGTCTAGGACAGCCAAGGCTACACAGAGAGACCCTGTCTCTAAAAAAAAAAATAAAAATAAAAAAATAAAAAAATAGAGAGAGACACTGTCTCCAAAACAAAAAACAAAAGAAATTATATGTATGTGTGCATGTGTGTGTGACTATGTGCATGTGTGTGCAGGTGCCCTCTGATGTGGGTCCTGGGAACTGAACTCAAGTCCTCTGGAAGAACGGTTCCTGCTTCCCCCTCCCCTGCCCTCGGGCTTTCTCTGACATCCTGTTTTGCTTCATTTCTGAGACAAGAGCTCACACAGCCTGGTCTGGCCTCAAACTCACTACACAGCTAAAACCAGCCTTTCACACTCATGCAAAGTAACTCGCTCAGAGACCCATCCCGTAGTAGGCGATGCCACCATGACCTAATTAGCTGGCTTACGACCTCCCCCCACCTTTTGTTTTTTTCGAGACAGGGTTTCTCTGTGTACCCTTAGCTGTCCTGGACTTGCTTTGTAGACCAGGCTGGCCTCAAGATCCACTGGCCTCAGCCTCCCTGACTGCTGGGATTACAGACATGCACCGCCCGGCTCCACCTTCTAAAGTTATCCCGAGCCCCAGTGCAAACGTGCTAGAGTCCAAACTCCCAGCCTATGAACTTTAGTGTGTTAGCTTCACAGATGTGGAGTCCGAAAACAGTGAGACTCAACCGTGTCTGTGTGAGGGCATGTATGTATCAAACGCCTGGTCACTGTGGAACCACTCCTGCTGTACAGCAAGGGGAGCTAAGGGAACACATTTCAGTGCTCTCAACAAGAGACTACATCAACAACAGCACTCGGGAGGCAGAGGCAGGCGGATCTCTGTGAGTTCGAGGCCAGCCTGGTCTACAGAGCGAGTCCAGGACAGCCAAGGCTACACAGAGAAACCCTGTCTCAAAAAACAAAAATAAATAAATAAATAAATAAATAAATAAATAAATAAATAAATAAAAATAGAGAGAGAGAGAGAGAGAGAAAGAGAGAGAGAGAGAGAGATCATCAGAGAAACAGGGTGTGGCTGGGTGCAGGAAGTAATGTGTAACTCATCTTCTTGGGGCCCAACCTTTGCTCAGCCCCTCCTGAAATCAGTATCTCTAGCCTTCAAGTGTCTACAGCTCTTGGGAAGGGCTGTGGCTCAATACGAGTGTGGAGTGTTCTCTCAGACTTTTTCTCTGTGAGGGAGAGAGCAGCCCAGGCTACCGGAAGCTGTGGAAGTTTCTCGTTACTTAACGATGTACAAAGGCCTTCCAGATGTGCGACAGCAGTGGTTCTCAACCTTTGTTGTTGTTGTTGTTTTGTTTCTTTCAAGACAGGGTTTCTCTGTGTAGCCTTGGCTGTCCTGGACTCACTTTGTAGACCAGGCTGGCCTCGAACTCACAGCGATCCACCTGCCTCTGCCTCCCGAGTGCTGGGACTAAAGGTGTGCGCCACCACGCCTGGCGGTTTTCTACTTTCTTAATGCTGCAACCCTTTTAATACACTCCTTATGCTGTGGTAACCCCCAACAATAACATTATTTTTGTTGCTGCTTCATAACTGCAATTTCAGTGCTGTTATGAATTGTAATGTCAATATCCATGTTTTCCAATGAGACTGTGAAAAGGCCATGCAGTCCCCGGAGGGCCATGACCCAGAGATGAGAAACCACTGTTCAAGACAAGAAAGGGGTCAGGGGGCTGGAGAGATGGCTCAGTGGTTAAGAGCACTGCCTGCTCTTCCAAAGGACCCGGGTTCAATTCCCAGCACCCGCATGGCCGCTCACAACTGTCTTTGACTCCAAGATCTGACACCCTCACATCAGCACACGTAAATTAAATTAAAAAAAAAAAAAAAAGGGGGTCAGGAACGAGTGTGTCCTGTTTTTACAAAGCACAAAGTGTGGGAATTATTTCTTCCTGATAGAATTATGAACACATTAGCCCGTGTTGTGCTAGACAGGAGATGATTGATAGATACATGGACAGACAGACAGACAGATGATAGATTAATTGATTGATTGATATATGATAGATGGATGAGTAGATAGGTAATGGACAGATAGATAGATAGATAGATAGATAGATAGATAGATAGATAGATAGATAGATAATAGATAGGTGGATAGGTTTTACACAGTTTGTCTTGCCCAATCTTGGAACCTGAGGAGCCGCACACTCTGTCATCTTCCTTGGAGACTCAGGGAAGCTAATGCTGCAGCTCTGACTCCTGAGAACCAGCCAGCCAGTGGAGTGGAGTCAAGTCCTAGCACCAAGGCCTGAGATCAGAAGCTTCAAGAGGGCAGAAGACTGAAGTCCAGCTCAAACAAGCAGAGGGTAGCAAAGCATGGTAGTCCACGCCTGGAATCCCAGGATGTGGGGAGGTAAAGACCCCAGGGCCATCTTGGCTACATGACAAGGTCAACCTGGGCTATGTGAGCCCCTGGCTGTCCTGGAACTCACTCTGTTGACCAGGCTGGCCTTGAACTCAGAGATTCGCCTGCCCCTGCCTCTGCCTCCGCCTCCCAAGTGCTGGGACTAAGATTAAAAGCGTGCTCAGCTTTGGAAATGCTTGTCTTAAGTGCTCCTGGCACAGCCACTCACCACCCAGCACTTAGGAGGCAGAGGGGGGTGGGTGGATCATAAGTTCCAGCGCAGCCTGAACCCATTGCTTCTGGAAACTTCCTCATAGATTCCCAGACACACCTAGAAATCATATTTAATCAGCTCCTTGGACATCTATTATGTAGTAGTAGACGCACAAGACCAACCATGGTGATGGGTAAGCTTCCTGTTCCCACTTCCTGTTCCCACTTCCTGTTTTGTATTTTCTCATTTTCCTGTAAGTATGTTCAAAGAGTGGTTGGCTGTCAGTCAGACAGGAAAAGAAATCCATAAACTCACAGTCCCTAAGCCCAATGTCCCCCTTTGACCGTCCTCAGCAGAGCGCCAGACAATGCAGTACTGGCAGATTTTCCAAAACTTGAATGTGAATCTCGTCACCCAGGTCTTAGTGAAACCCCCTCTGCTATCTGCAGGCCCCTGGAACAGGACTAAGGGTAAACAAGAGAGGTGACAACCTGTGCTCACCACTGCAGCATGGCAGTCTGCTGACCCAGGCCATAACCTTGGCAGCATTAGCTTGGGGGACTGCCACCACCGCTTTGAAGCTCTGTAGAAATCCCCACACCAAGCTCCAGGCTGCAGCCTCTTTGAGAGCATGTCATTTGCAGGGGCGAGGGGGCAGCTTTCAGGGGTGGATGGGTACCCTGCCATTTGGTGGCCGGAAAAGTGTGGCATGGACGTTGAGCTTTCCAAGAGTTCTATCTATGAGTGACAAAGCACTACCTCTGGGTGAGGCAGAATAGCAAGGATGCCCTTCCCCAGCATGCCTCACGCTGCAGGCCCTGCAGCCAGCATTCCGTACACCTTGCCCGAGTCAGCCTCACCAGTCCTGTCATGAAAATACAATACTGCAGAGTTAAAGGCAACAGTCGTGGCTGAGAGCTCAGACTGCACAGGTGTCAATCCTCTTGGCCATTCTTCACTGACCAGCCTGCCAACCACCTTCTGATGTCACACTGTCACCTGTAAAATGGGGACATAACCCACTTACAGCATGGGGGCCTGTCCAGGGCTGTCTGGAAGACTGAGTGTATCCATGGAGACCAGGTGCAGGAGAGATGCTCACAACCACCTGGAATCCCAGGGTCAGGATGGTCTAAAGACTCTGGCCTCCACAGACACCTGCACTTGGGAGCATGCACATACACGAGCACATACATACATACACACATACACACACACACACACACACACACACACACACACACACACACGGTTCAAAATAAAGTAAAGCCCTGTAAAATTGTAAGGAGTTGGATAGACGGTTTCACAGTTAAGAGGGTGGTTTGCAGGCTGGAGAGACAGCTCAGAGGTTAGGAGCGCCGCCTGCTCTTCCAAAGGTCCTGAGTTCAATTCCCAGCAACCACATGGTAGCTCACAACTATCTATAATGTGATCTGATGTCCTCTTCTAGTGTGCAGGTATTCATGGAGGCAGGACACTGTATAATAATAATAAATAAATAAATCTTTAAAAAAAAAAAAAAGAGGGTGGTTTGCTCTCCCAGAAGGGGTGAAATCAGTTACCAGCACCCATATCTTTTTTTTTTTTAAGATTTATTTATTTATTATGTATACAATGCTCTGTCTGCATGTACACCTGCGGGCCAGAAGAGGGCATCAGATCACATCATAGATGGTTGTGAGCCACCATGTGGTTGCTGGGAATTGAACTCAGGACCTCTGGAAGAGCAGACAGTGCCCTTAACCGCTGAGCCATCTCTCCAGCCCCCAGCACCCATAACTTACAACTTCGACTCCAGTTCCAGGAGCCAAAGCCTCTTGGAGCACCTGCAGGCTCATCTCCATGGGTTTGAGGGTAGCCTGATCTACACAGCAAGTACCAGGCCATCCAGGGCTACATAGTGAGACCATAAACAAAGGAACAGACAAATGAATAAAATCCTTTAGAAAGAGAAAGGAAAGAAGCTGAAACAGGGCTGGGCACACAGCTGGCGCAGGCTATGTGCTAGTCCCCACCATGAACAGTCCTGCGGGTGAGGGGCCTGAGCCAGCTGGAGGTGACTTCTTCTTCGTCACTAGCTTCCTTTCACCAAGTCAGTGCTGGGGTGGAATTCTGGCCGCTGCTCTAACAGTCACAGCCTCGTCCCTTCTACAGGACGGTCTTTCCACCACTCTGTAGAATCAACTTCCTTAGCAAATATATTTTATTACAAACTTATTAACCAAGAGTACCTCACTTATAACACTGACTGACCTGAACAATAGGAAATGAAAATTAAAGAATACAATAATGAGCCGGGCGGCGGTGGCGCACGCCTTTAATCCCAGCACTCGGGAGGCAGATGCCGGTGGATCGCTGTGAGTTTGAAGCCAGTCTGGTCTACAAAGTGAGTCCAGGACAGCCAGGACTACACAGAGAAACCTTGTCTTGAAAAACTAAAATAGGGGCCGGGCAGTGGTGGCGCACGCCTTTAATCCCAGCACTTGGGATGCAGAGGCAGGCGGATTGCTGTGAGTTTGAGGCCAGCCTGGTCTACAAAGTGAGTCCAGGACTGCCAAGGCTACACAGAGAAACCCTGTCTCGAAAAACCGAAAAAAAAAAAGAAAGAAAAACTAAAATAAATAAACAATAACGAAGCCGTAAGGGTATCAGTTCCGAGAACCAATTCTCTTGGCGTAATCAGCAGGATTTCTTCTGCTGGAACCTGAAACAACCAGAACCCGGAACCTCAGCCAGAGCCTGAACCCCAAAGCCTTCCCTCGAGTGGTACTCTCTAGGAACGTCTCGAAGTGGAGTGGTGAACAGCCAAAACTATCCCAAGCCTCCAAAGGCCCCACCTCCCGTTTTTTGGCTCACATTTATAGCTCCTCTTAGAATTCGTTCAAGGATGTTTTTCAGCTGGTTAACAAGCAATCTCCCCTACACAGTGGTTCGACTTCTAAGGGGATAAACATCACCTGCTCTCTCACAAGTCTCTTTCTTATCCCCCAATTGTGATCTAAACAAAAACATGTTTATCTCTCCTTCACCACCCAGGGACCAAGGCAGGCCAGGATTCCTGCCCTGGAGTCAAATGGGATGTGCTGCTTACGGTTTCATGTACCCATGACTTGTTGGAAATCAACACTTAGAGCCATGCCTGTAATCCCAGCACTCGGGAGGCAGAGGCAGGGGGATCTCCGTGAATTTGAGGCCAGCCTGGTCTACAGAGTGAGTTCCAGGACAGCCAAGGTTACATAAAAAAAAAACTTGACGAAAGAGAGAGAGAGAAACCAACACTCAGACCTCACAAGTCACATGCAAGAGTTGTGCCAAGCCCAAAGCATCACACTGGGTTGCAATGGCCCAAGGTGCTCTCCCCTTATATGCCTTGTGGTCCTCTCTAGCACCCAGTACCTGCCTGCATCCATTGCTTCATTCCTCTGCACAGTGACTCAACAGCAGTGGGCCTCTTCCGCGGACCAGGAAATGGAGGCTCTGAGTGCTGAAGGCATTTAATTCACACCACACAGTCTCACCAAGGCACCATGGCATTGTCTAGTAAGAAATAATTTTCTAGTCACTGGGCAGGGGTTAACACACTCTAGGCTTGGTACAAGCACACGCTCATCTCCCATCGGATGCTTAGGATATCTTAAGCAGCAAGTGGCAGTGGTACACACCTTTACTCACAGAAAATGAGAGTCAGAGGCAGGCAGCTCTTTGTGAGTTCGAGGCCAGCCTAATCTACAGAGCTAGTTCCAGGACAACATAGAGAAAACCCTGTCTCTGGGAAGAAAAAATAAAAATCTTAAACAGACAAAATTACAATTACTGTCTCCTTTAGAAGAGGACACCAAGACAGGCGTGGTGGCACGCGCCTTTAATCCCAGCACTCTGGGAGGCAGAGGCAGGCGGATCGCTGTTAGTTCGAGGCCAGCCTGGTCTACAAAGCAAGTCCAGGACAGCCAAGGCTACACAGAGAAACCTTGTCCCAAAAAAACCGAAGAAGAAGGAGGAGGAGGAGGAAGAGGAAGAGGGGGAGAAGAAGAAGAAGAAGAAGGAGAAGAAGAAGAAGACACCAAGGTTCACAGAAGTCCAAAAACCTTGTAGCCCTGTGGCTGGAATCTGAACCCGATTCTAACCACAGTGTCCGTGGCTGCCACTTCTGTAGATAAGGTCATGTCAGATACCAAAACGACCCCTACTCATTTTTTAAGATTTATTTACTTATGTATACAGTCTTCTACTCGCATGTACCTCTGCACACCAGAAGAGGGCGCCAGATCTCATTACAGATGATTGTGAGCCACCACATGGTTGCTGGGAATTGAACTCAGGACCTCTGGAAGAGTAGTCAGTGCTCTTAACCTCTGAGCCATCTCTCCAGCCCTTCTGACCCTTACTCTTTTTTTTCTTTTTTTTTTCTTTTTTTTTTTTTTTTTTTTTTTTTTTTGGTTTTTCGAGACAGGGTTTCTCTGTGTAGCCTTGGCCATCCTAGACTCACTTTGTAGACCAGGCTGGCCTCGAACTCACAGCGATCCGCCTGCCTCTGCCTCCCGAGTGCTGGGATTAAAGGCGTGCACCACCAGACCGGCCTCTGGCCCTTACTCTTTTAACATTTCCCAAATCTCCCAGTGTCAGGGAAGCAGAATAAATATTCATGGGCCATGTGGCTAATACCCAGATCGAGGCCTTGGCCTGTCTTTGAATGCCCTGGGTCTGTGCTTCAGTGGGGAAGCTTTCAAATAGGAGAGGCGGAGAAACGGAAGCCGAGTTCCTCTCTGTCTGGATTATTGCAGCTATCACGGCCTCCTCCGACGAAGCCAGATGTTTTCGCTTACTCTGCTCTAGAGAATACCGAGAAGAGCGTGGAATTAACTTAAAACAGGCCGGGCTTGTTTGCTGCCCAGCACGGTCTATTAGATGGTTTAGCTGGGCAGGAGTAACAAGCTGTGAACATCCTATTGTGGCCACAAATCAAAACCCAGTCTCCAAGAGGGGGCAGAGCAGGACGGGCGAGTGGCTGCAGATGTGGCGTCTAAACACACACCATGACACAGGAACTCCTATCAGAAGGTTATGCAAGGTCACACATAGGCCAGTCCCGTGACAAAACAGGAAGCAGCGAGCTGGTGACTGAAGGGGGGGGGGAGGGAAGAAGACTATGGAATGCTGGGTAATAAATCTTAAAGGCACTCCAATCTTAGATCCATTATCTATTGCTGTAAAAGACATCGCCGATAGGTGTGGTGAGGGCACTCGGGAGGCAGAGGCAGACGGATCGCTGTAAATTTGAGGCCAGCTTGGTCTACAAAGAGAGTCCAGGACAGCCAAAGCTACACAGAGAAACCCTGTCTCAAACAAAAAAACAAACAAAACAAAAACAAAGAAAGACATAACCAGAACCACCCAGGCAGAAAATAGCATTCATACTGACATTCTGTTTCTGTGCTTGGGACTAAGGACAGTATCTACTGCATGGGTGTGGCTCTGGTGAGGTCTCTCCCGAGGTTGTAATCAGCTGAGAGCCAGGGCTGTGGACAGCTGAAGGAAGAGGGAGGCCCATGGGCTCTCCCAGGTGGCTCACTCACTCAGGTTGATTGACAAGTTCCTGAGTCCAAGGCAGATGGGTGCGGCGGGGAATCTCTGTAATTCCAGCATTCTGGAACTACAACCTGAGCTAAAGTTCACCACCGTCTTTCTGCCAGTTCTGTCTTACTCTCAGACCAGCCTTGACTCAGCATGGAAGGCGACACAAGGGACATGTCTTAGCCAGCTGGAATCGCTCTCAGGGCACACCGTAAAAGGGTGGCTTTAAACACCGAGGCCACAGTTAGGCTCTGCTGAGCGCACAGCCCCTGGTTTATAGATGGTCACCTTCTCACAAATCCACACACATGGGGCAGTCAGAGAGTGCTCTGGTCTCATTCTCTTTTTTTAAATTATTATTTATTATTATTTTTATTTGGTTTTTCAAGACAGGGTTTCTCTGTGTAGCCTTGACTGTCCTGGACTCTCTTTGTAGACCAGGCTGGCCTCGAACTCACAGTGATCCACCTGCCTCTCCCTCCCGAGTGCTGGGATTAAAGGCATGTGCCACCACGCCGGTTTCTCCTCATTTTCTTACAGGGACAATGATCCCATCACAGACGGCAGGTGTTAGGACTGTTTTAGGCAAAAAGAAGTTCATGGTAGCCTTATTTACAACAGAAATAGTTAAAGGGTGTCATAGAGTTACTATAGCAATGGAACACCTTCACCAAAGCAACTTGAGGAGGAAAAGGTTTATTTCAGCTTTCATTTCCACATCACTGTCCATCACTGAAGGAAGTCAGGACAAGCACTCAGGCAGGGCAGGGACCTGGAAGCAGGAGCTGATGCAGAGGCCATGGATGGGTGCTGCTCACTGGCTTGCTCTCCGCAGCTTGCTCAGCCTGCTTTTATAGAGAACCCAGGACCACCAGCCCGGGGAGGCCCCACCCAC
This sequence comes from Acomys minous, assembly GCF_964271855.1. Lineage (NCBI taxonomy): Eukaryota > Metazoa > Chordata > Mammalia > Rodentia > Muridae > Acomys > Acomys minous. The sequence continues at coordinate 94,278,254 of NC_140498.1, forward strand.
AATGGGCTGGGCCCTCCCCCATCAATCACTAATTAAGAAAATGCTCTACAGGCGTGCCTGCAGTCTGACTTTATACAGGCATTTTCTCAACAGAGGCTTCCTCCTTTGCAGTGACTCTAGCTTGCGTCAAGTTGACATATAACTAGCCAGCACAAGGGAGGCCACCAGTGGATCCATCTTACAACCCTGGCTAGGCCAACTCCGGCACTCCTCGTAACAGAATAAGATTATTCAACATGCACGCGTCCCGCAGAAGAAGAAGAACATCACTTCACTTCTGTGCTTTGCGCAATGGAGATTTGCGCAGATGGGTCTGTGTTGCCGAGTGTACCACCACAAGTACGCCGGAAGGAAAACGTCTCCTGTCTTCCTAGGTGCTTCCTCCTCAGTCCCCAGGAAATCGACCCAGGCTAACTGGAGGCTCAGCAGCCACCTGCTGGTTTGCCCCCCCCAGCAGTAGACTGGCCATCTGGTTTCGGGGACTGTCTTTCATCCACCTAATCTTCTCTGTCACCCACACCCATGAGGACCCGGAGCACCCAGGGCTGGGAAAGGCCAGGGGTCTTCCCTGTCCCTGGGTGTTAGCAGATGGCTTTCCTCTGCTCCCGTCCTCTCCCCCAGGCCACTGGGAGCTACCAGCCATGGTCTTGACCTCTAACACAGTAATTACCCAGGGATTGCAAAGAAAATGAGCTCTTTCTGGAAGAAACGTGCAGCCCCATCTGGCTCTCTATTCCCTAAGGCTCTCAGGCCTCAAAAGGCTTCTTGTGGCTACAAACACAGGTTCCTTCCAGGCAAAATGCTGCGGCGACCCAACCCGTGCCATTGCTGGAGTGGAGGCTGATTGAGTGAGAAAGTCACACGTGTTCGCTACGGGAGCCCAGCCCCTGTCAGTCGGCAAGCTTGATGTGACAGAGACAAAGGGCATGCTTTTCTGCTGTGATCGTAGCACCCATGGAAGCAGCAGGTGATGGAGACCGTCTCCGGCAACGCTCTATCTTGGGGAAGCCACTTTCCCTCTGCAGGTCCGTTTCCTGTCCTTGAGTAATACTCGGCCTACCTGAGAGCACCTAAATTCTAAGCCAGCTGTAGGGCATATTAGGAGCATTAGAAATGGCTGCCACCTACCAAGAAGAGACTTGATACCCTATGAGCATATACAGGGGGAGGAGGTCCACCTCAGTCACAGTCATAGGGGAGGGGAGTAAGGGGAAAATGGGAGGGAGGGAGGAATGGGAGGATACAAGGGATGGGATAACAATTTAGATGTAATATGAATAAATTAATAAAATATATTTTAAAAAAGAAATGGCTGCCACAGCTACGCTATTGTGCTGCCTGAGGGGAAGGGAACACACCCGTTGTAAACGTGCAACTCCCACAATTTCTTGCTCATTCTCCATAACCTTTTTTCCACTTGGTGATTTGGGGTGCTATTTAAAAATCATGTCATGTTTATCCAGAAAGGCAGAAAAGTGTGGCTCGACCTTTGCCCTGGGAGCAGGGGCTGTGGTGTGCCCTCGGGGAAACCGAGACCCTCTGAGCATCAGCGTCTTCATCTGTGCATCTGACAGCTGATGTTCAGAGGCCAGCTATGAGAACTTGGCTGGACTGATTTATTTGGGTTTCCAAGACAGGGTTTCTCTGTGTAGCCTTGGCTGTCCTGAACTTGCTTTGTCGGCCAGGCTGGCCTTGAACTCATGGAGATCCACCTGCCTCTGCCTCCTGAGTGCTGGGATTATAGGCGTGTGCCACTGTGCCTGGCTCTGGGACATATTTTAAACACACACACACACACACACACACACACACACACACACACACACACAGAGAGAGAGAGAGAGAGAGAGAGAGAGAGAGAGAGAGAGAGAGAGATATGCTGCCTGCTAACATCAACAAATCTTTTCTTATTTCAAAGAAGAAAAAGATGTAGCCTTTTCTCCTTGTTCACCAGAACCTTCTCTTTCCAGTCTCATGGGCAACTACAGGTCCTACCCGTTACTTGCCTGACTCTGACATGTATGCACTCCCTGTCCTGGCTGCCTTCCTTCTCCTCTGGTCCCTTCTCTCTGTCCCCATGGCCACCTCAAAAAAGCTCTAGGCTTACACCTCTGGCTAGGAGTTTAGTCTGCCCTCCTCTTCCCTTCCCTTCCTTCCTGCCCCCCCACACCCCCCTCCCCTCCTCCCACTCCTGTTCTCCCTCCCACGGATCCTAGCTCTCAGGGTTTAAAGATGGGGGGGGTGTGGAGTGGATGGGGGGGTGGGGGGTGTTTTCCTCATTCTGAAATGACACAAAGGTGACTGGCTTGTTGCGGGAATGGACGCAGTGTTCAAGACCCGAGAGCAGTTGTTTAAAGTCAGGCCACCCTGCTCGGACTCTCGCTTCTACACACGCTGGCTCGCTGGTCCGCTCTCCACCAACATGAGGTCCTTGCGGGATATGGTCACTTATCTTAGACTCCCAACCAGGAGCTAGATGAACTTGGTTTAATATACGATCCAGTCTCAGGTGTTCCACGGTAGCCACCGGAAACAGAGCAAGCTACCTCAGGGAACAAGCCTGCCACCCACACAGCTGCGGAGGCCCAAACTATGACACACGCTTGCTTCCTCCACTGGCCTTTGTGACTTTGCCAGTTTGCTTCTGGAAGCAAGCTCACAACCACCTCTTGTCTCCATCTTGCCATCTCTCTCACATGCACTCAATTACTCACTCAAGCGCTGGCTGAGTGCCAGCCGCCATGCTGGCACTGGCCGCCCACTGCCCACCTCACCGAGTCACGTGAGCCCATCCATGCCCACTGGCTTCCTTCTTTCTCTCCAAAATGCTTTCCACCCAAACCTCGAGTGCTGTCCCTAACACAGTGCATCTGACACACTTTGAGACGCTGCCTGTGTTGGTGCCGGTGCCCACAGGCGTGCCGTCCTCTACGGTAGACACACACGTAGCTGATGAGCACTTGAAATGACGCTGGGTGGCTGAGGAACTGATCTGTAGTTGACTCTTTGTAAAGTCCGGGCACACAGGCCCCATGGAGTCTCCAGCTCCTCCATGCCCCAGTGCCCTTATGCTCAGGCTCAGCTTCCTGATGATGACGACGACTCTCACCGTGGCCGGGGCCCCTCCCACCACCTGTCCCAGCCATTGCCATTACACTGGTTTGCTAGGAGTCTGTGGAAACCCGGGCCCTAGCTTCCCGGACCTCTGCTAGAACATTCTTCTCACACAATCCTGTTTGTTTTTTTTTTTTCAAGCTTTTTATTTATTGTGTATACAGTGTTCTGCCTGCATGTACACCTGCACACCAGAAGAGAGCATTAGATCTCATTATAGATGGTTGTGCGCCATCATGTGGTTGCTGGGAATTGAACTCAGGACCTCTGCAAGAGCAGTCAGTGCTCTTAACCTCTGAGCCATCTCTCCAGGGCCTCTCCCCCCTGTTTTTAATCTCACTATTTCCGGGTTCCTTCTGGCTTCTTACACGTGGCTTGGAAACTTTGTGTCACTGTGAGGGGCTGCACCAGTGCCAGGCTGTCCTCACTGGCTGCCTGTCCACCAGAGATGTTCCCCAGAGATTCCCCACTTTACAGGGATTAGTGGTGGTGGCCAGCGGGAAGGGTGGGGCCTGTGCCAGTTTCCTTTAAGAGTCCAGCCTTTTCAGGGAAGGCAAGGGAAATGGAGAGATGGCCTTGAGAACTTGGGGCTTGGAAGTCCCATAGGCCGCCAGGGACACAGGGGCAGCTTGGTCAGGGGTGTGCTCTCACCAACTCAAGTCTACTGTGTATACAATTTTGTTGTTGTTTTGTTTTTGTTGTTTGTTTGGCTTTTGTGTGTGTGTGTGTGTGTGTGTGTTTCAAGACAAGATTTTTCTGTGTAACCTTGGCTGTCCTAGACTCTCTTTATAGACCAGGCTGGCCTTAAACTCACACTGATCGGCCTGCCTCTGCTGGGATTAAAGGCGTGTGCCACTATGCCCCAGATACTCAACTAGACACTGTGCCCACACTTTAATCCCAGCATTCAGTAGGCAGAATAAGGACGATGGACCTCTTTTGAGTTTCAGGTCAGCCTGAGCTACATAGTGGGACCAAAAGAGAGTAAGACACTGTTAACAGCAGCAGTGCTGAGGGTCTGTGTGGACCAGATGCATCCACAGCTGGAGTTCTCCTGTGATTCCGGTGTGGGGGGAGGGGTCCTCCAGGGAGGGGAGGAAGCTGAGGTGCGCCCCACTCCCACCCCACTCCCCACCCTCACCAAGTCCCTGGGGTAACTAGAGGTGGTTCTGAGCACCTCAGAGCTGACCTGGAGCTCCAGCTGGCCTCCTGCAAAGATCAAAGTAAGGCGTGGCCTGCAGGGCACTGAGCTGAGATCAGAGGTGAGACAGGGCAAGGCCAGGTCAGTAGGCGTGGCCTAGAAGGATGTGCGCCACCTCCACCAGGCGCCACAACCACCAGTTTCCACCAAGGTCAGCACAAAAGGCCACCACAGGGCACGGCCCTGTGTCTTTCCACCTTGGATGGAAAGAAGTGGAAAGCCCTGGGGGAAAAACCTAGGGGCAAAGAGGAGCTTCAGGGCACACATTGGGAGATTTAGTGCTTTCCACAACCTGTGTCTCTACTGTGTATGGGGGGCTGGAGAGATGGCTCAGAGGTTAAGAGCACTGCCTGCTCTTCCAAAGGTCCTGAGTTCAACTCCCAGCAACCACATGGTGGCTCACAACCATCTATAATGAGATCTGGTGCCACCTTCTGGCTTGCAGGTGTGCATTCAGGCAAAACATTGTATATATAAGAAATAAGTCTTTAAAAAAAAATTAAGGGGCTGGAGAGAGGAGGGCTCAGTGGTTAAGAGCACTGACTGCTCTTCCAGAGGTCATAAGTTCAATTCCCAGTAACCACATGGTGGCTCACAGCCATTTATAATATGATCTGATGCCCTCTTCTGGCCTGCAGGTGTGCATGCAAACAAAGCACTGTATACATAATAAAAAAAAATTTAAAAAGAAAAAAAAGATTAAAAAGAAAAGAATGGAACATTTAAAGAAGAAGAAGAAGAAGAAGAAGAAGAAGAAGAAGAAGAAGAAGAAGAAGAAGAAGAAGAAGAAGAAGAAGGTGGAAAGGAAAGACCACAATCTGGTCCTTTGGTAGCTTGTTGGGGTCACAGAGGCCCACGTGTCTCCTTAATTTCCACACAGCCTCAGTGATTTGTGCTCTCACCCACCCTAGGTGAGGAGCCTGAGACATGAGGTCTAGAGATGACCTTTTGCCTCAGGCCATGGAGTGACAGCCAGTACTGGAGTAGAGCGCTGAACCCCAGACACCAACCTAAGGGCTGCAGTCATCTTCCTGTAATGATCCTGCCGGCCACTGAGATCCAACTCTTGTCCTTCATTTGGTTGCCCAACAAGTATTTATTAAGCATATATTACATCCGGCACAGGGTAGGGACCAGGATAAACCGGCCCCAGCTGCTACCGTCCTGGCGTGCCCAGAGCAATGCTCACACTCAAAGGCCAGAGTAGCAGAGTTTAGAGGGAGGTCCTGTCAGGCTTCCTGGGGGAGGCAGCGCTGCAATTCTGTCTGCCTCTAGCTGGGATACCTGTATAAGAAGAGGTGACCCACACCATCCCGTGTGACTTAAGACATGGCAGTCTTGAGCAACGGATCCCAGCCGAGCCCACCGCACAGGTGCAGCTATAGAAAGTGGGTGTGAGAAGAGGGCGGTCACAAGGTCACTGTCGCTGTGGAAAACACCACAGCCAAGGCAAGTAGGAGAGGACAGGGCTTATTTGGCTTATGCTTCCACATGTTCATCACTGAGGGAGTCGGGACAGGAACTCAAGCAGGGCGGGAGCCTGGAGGCAGGAGCTGATGCAGAGGCCATGGAGGGATGCTGCTCACTGGCTTGCTCCCCGTGGCTTGCTCAGCCTACTTTTTCTTAGATTTTTTTTCAAGACAGGGTTTCTCTGTGTAGCCTTGGTTATCCTGGACTCTCTTTGTAGACCAGGCTGGCCTCGAACTCACAGCGATCCACCTGCCTCTGCCTCCCGAGTGCTGGGATTAAAGGTGTGCGCCACCACGCCCGGCTCAGCCTGCTTTCTTATAGAACCCAAGACCACCAGCCCAGGGATGGCCCCACCCACAAAAGGCTGGGCCCTCCCCATCAGTCACTAATTAAGAAAGTGCCCTATAGTCAGATCTTTTTTTTTAAATTTATTTATTATTATATATACAGTGTTCTGCCTGCGTGTACACCTGCAGGCCAGAAGAGGGCACTAGATCACATTATAGATGGTTGTGAGCCACCATGTGGTTGCTGGGAATTGAACTCAGGACCTTTGGAAGAGCAGGCGGCGCTCTTAACCACTGAGCCATCTCTCCAGCCCTATAGTCAGATCTTATGGAGGCATTTTCTTAGTTGAGTTTCCCTCCTCTGCTGTGACTCTAGCTTGTGTCAAGCTGACGTAAAACTGACCAGCGCATACCTCCACAGGCTTATTGGGAAGGTAAGTAGAGTGGGTCACAAGACCCTCTGAGCCCAGAAGCACAGCCCAACAGACAGGGTGCAGGCTTGGTGAGCAGAGGGTAGCCACCCCGTCAGCTCACCTATGGCTTCTCAGGGTGGGGTTGGGTGGCATGTGGCTTGAGGGAACATAGAGGACTTCTGGTAACTAGGAAAACAACAAAGGGACAGGGATGTGGGGGTGGGGGTGGGGGGGGCAGGGATGAGGGTGGGGGAGTAGATTATGGATTGTAGCTTTGGAGGCACAGGCCTGTAAGGCATTAGGCCCCAACCTAATGGGGAGGCTAAGGCTGGATGGTGGAAATTTCAAGGCTAGCCCAAACAGTGTGAAGCCCTAGGTTAAATCTGCCTCCCCTGCCCACCTCCAAATAAAATCCACTTGGCATATTCATGTACCTTTGGCCAGTTATACTCAGTGCCTCAGTTTCTCTCTTAGAAAACGTGTCACTAATACCCGGGACCCCAGCTCGTCACCTGGGATCAACTCCAGTTAACCAGCCATCTAGTTTGACAGATGTATGTGGAGCTTACTCTGCAGGCATGTACGGATCATCAGGGGCATGTGGCCCTCCCCAGGCCCAGCTCAGACTCACCCCTCTACAGACGTACTGACCCCGTCGCCGTGGCAACTGTTTTATGAACCATTCAGAAGAAGCATCAGCAGATACTATAAGAGCGAGGGCACGAGTTCCACCTGCCGGGAGGGTGGCAGGGCTAGGGAGGCTCTGTGGGCCTGGCTGGGAGCTGGACCAGGCAGGAAGCTGGGAGGCCTCAGGCCTGCCAGCCTGCGTACTCAGGATCTCCTCTCAGAGTTTCCAAGAAGAAAACAGAGAGTTAGGACTGGGTGTGGCAGCATGTTATGCCAACACTAGGAAGGCTGAGGCAGGATAATTACTACAGGCTTGAAGCCAGCCTGGGTTATAATGGGAAGAGACTTTGTCCCAAACAACAACAACTTTAAAAAAAAAAAAAAGGCAGCCAGGAGGCTGTTAGGGTTAAGGCACAGGCTTCTCTTCCACAGGATCTCAGTATGATTCCCAGCATCCACACATTGGCCCATGAGTGTCTCTAACTCCAGTTCCAGGGATCTGATGCCAGCTTAAAGCCTCTGAGTGTTCTAGGTACACACACTCACTCAGAGAGGCAAACTATCCATACACATAAAATAATAAATAATAATAATTATCAAAACAAAGGCTGCCAGGCATGGTGGTACAGATCTGCAACTTCAGCTCTAGGAGCCGGATGTGGTGGCGCACGCCTTTAATCCCAGCACTCGGAAGGCAGAGGCAGGTGGATCGCCGTGAGTTCGAGGCCAGCCTGGTCTTCAAAGCGAGTCTGGGACAGCCAAGGCTACACAGAGAAACCCTGTCTCGAAAAACAAACAAACAAATAAACAAAACCCCTAAAACTCTAGCCCTGGGGAGATGGAGGCAGGAGAATCAGGAGTTCAAGGTCATCCTCAGTTACTTAGCAAATTTTAGGCCAAGCTAGCTACATGAGACCTTCCTTCAAAATACCAAACCAAACCCAACCCAGATGAAACATTAAAAAAGAAAAAAAAATTATCAAGTAACAGAAAAATCCAAACAAAAAACAAAAAAATACAGAATCCTTGGGAAACCTGCATGAGCTAGGAGCTAGACTTCCAGAGAGAGAGAGAGAGAGAGAGAGAGAGAGAGAGAGAGAGAGAGAGAAGAAGAAGAAGGAGGGAGGGAGGGAGGGAGGGAGGGAGGGAGGGAGAGAGAGAGAGAGAGAGAGAGAGAGAGAGAGAGAGAAGAGAGAGAGAGAGAGAGAAACTGTGCACATGTGTGTGGGAGACGGGAAATTTTACCAATCCCTGCCCAGCTGCAGGCCTTGCTCAGTCTGGTACTCAGCCCGCCCAGGCCCTTCTTGGCCAGAGCTCTGCTGCCAGGCGCCACCCCAGCCTGTGTTGTGGCAGATGTTTTCGGATACACCATGGCAACCGCAGAACAGGATGTGCCTCCACCGCCGCCGGACCGCGGCAGGGCCAAGCCCACGCTCTCAGGCTGCCCTGTGGGAAGGGCGGCCCAGGGCCTGCTTCTAGAGGGAGGTAGATCCTGGGCTTTGGCTGGGGTCCCTGGGGGAGGATGTGTGCACATCCCTGCTGGCGGTTGCTTCTCCAGTGACCCTGCCTTAGTGCCTCTGGCTCTTAAAGAGGTACCAAGGAGGCAGGAAGCAGAGGATCTGGTCAGTAAATGGGCCACCCACTACAGTCCTCAGGCAACTTGTCTTTGAAGGATGACTTATGTCCCAACCTGGACCACTACTTTATATTGTACACAGGACCACAGTTCAGGTGGTTTTACTATGTGCTCATTACCCAGTGATTTTATAGGTGTGTGTGTGTGTGTGTGTGTGTTTTCTTTGAGGAGGGGGAGAGGGCAGGATGAGACAGGGTTTCTCTGTGTAGCCCTGGCTATGCTGGAACTCACTCTGGAACTCAGACACACGCACGCACGCACGCACGCACGCACGCATGCATGCACTCACTCACTCACTCATACAGAGTGTAGTATAGACCAGGCTGGCCTTGAACTCAGAGATCCACCTGCCTCTGCCTCCTGTGTGCTGGAATTAAAGGTATGGTGCACCCTCCCACCCAGCTTTACCTAGAACACATTCTGTGTGGGAGGCTGACGCCCTGTGCAGCCCAGCAGTGCAGAGCCTGCAGCAGGGCAGATGTCTGCAGGGTTGCGGGTTAAGCTTTGGTTCCCGCAGAGACATCGGGGCTTTACAGAAGGCTCCGCGGCTGAGAGCAGGGCTGGGAATGTCTAGTCCTGGCACCTGCAGGGCGGCTCACAGCCATCTGTAACCCCGGTTCCAGGAGATCTGATGCCCTCTTCTGGCCTCTTTGGGCACCAAGCACACGGACACACATGCACTCAGGTGTACGGGCAAAACACTCAACTACATAAAAAAAATTAAGGGGGGAAAAGGGGAATACCCTTCTACAAAAACGTTTCTGGGATGCCAAGCCTTTTGGGGTGTCTTCCAAGCTCTTCCCATGAAAGACATCCTCAGGCTTAAACAAACGCCGGTTTCCTCCCTGGCAAAACCACTTGAGCTGCAGGTGTGATCTGGGGTTGTACCCAGCCCTGGGATGGTTACACTGAAGACAAAGATCAAGGGAAAGGCAGCCAGCTGAGGCACATTCTGGCAGGGCCTGGATCACGCAGGTGATCCGGCTAAGTCCTGAGAACACCCTCTTGCTGTTGGGTGTGTGTGGGTGTGGGTGTTGTCTCAAAGTATGCATAGAATGTGGTTGTAACTAGAAAAGTGTAATCCTCTGCCACATCCTTATTTCAGTGGTTTCTAAATATGGCCATCAGAATTCTCAGAGCATTATGGGAAACATACACAATGCTGGACCTGGTCCTGGACCAGCGGTTCTCAACCTTCCTAAGGTTGGCGGCCCTTTATTACAGCTCCTCCTGCTGTGGTGACCCCGCCCTTTATTACAGCTCCTCCTGCTGTGGTGACCCCACCCCCACCCCCACCCATTAAATTATTTCATTGCTACTTCACAACTGTTAACTTTACTACTGCTATGAATCGTAACGTAAATATCGGATTGCAGGGTATTGGATATACAAGCCGCACAGATCAATAACTGCCGCCCTAGATTGATTTGTGGCTGGAGAGCAAAGAGGTGTGAGCCCAGGTCGGCCTGACTTCCAAAGGAGCACTTGGACCGAAGAATCCACCTGTTTAAAAATTCATTTGAGGGGGCTGGAGAGATGGCTCAGCGGTTAAGAGATACTGGCTGCTCTTCCAAAGGTCCTGAGTTCAATTCCCAGCACCCACATGGTGGCTCATAGCCATCTATACTGGGGTCTGATGCCCTCTTCTGGCATGCAGATAGAGTGCTTATATACATAATAAATAAATAAATAAATCTTTAAAAAAAAACCCTCATCTGAGGGGGCTGGAGCGCTTGTTCTTGTGGGGGTGGGGACAGGGGTTAGGCTCCCAGCACTCACGTGGTGGCTCAGGAGATGCACTACTGCTGGTTCATCTCCTCAGACACCAGATGCACGTGGCGCAGACACACATGTGAGTGAAATACACATAACATACAATTTTAAAATCTTAAAACAAAACAAAACAAAACAAAATCCATATTTTACAGAGGGCGGCCTTACAGTTTGATTCCACTGTCTGGTTTGTACTACTGACCTTTTCATCCCCCTCCCCCTCTCCCCCTCCCCCTCCCCCTCTGCTCTCCCCTCCCCCTCTCTACCTTCCTTCTTTTTCAGTCTGGGGATGGAATTGAGGGCCTTGTGCACACTCCGCCACTGAGCTCTATGTCCGGCCTTAACTTGAGTCTCACTCTGTAGCCCAGGCTGGCCAGAATCTCCACCTGCTTCAGGCTCCCAGCTGCTGGAGTTACAGGTGTGAGTCTCCATGCCTACCAGCTCTGGCCATTTTTTTTTTTTTTTTTTGACAAGGACTCACACACCCCATGCTGGCTTCAGACTTGCTAAGTAGGCAAGGATAACATTCAATTCCTGGTCCTGGGGTATAGGCAAGAGTCAATGCGCCTAGTTAACCTTTTGAGGTTTGCTTGTTTGTTTGTTTGTTTTGTTTTGTTTTGTTTTGTTTTAAGTTTGAGACAGGGTTTCTCTGTGTAGCCTTGACTGTCCTGGACTCGCTTGGTAGACCAGGCTGACCTCGAACTCACAGAGATCCGCCTGCCTCTGCCTCCTGAGTGCTGGGATTAAAGGCGTGCGCCACCACCGCCCGGCTCTGGCTAACCTTTTGCTTAGATTTCCCATTACATTATTCCCAGTTACTTCCGGCTCACGTGTGAGTTTATCCAGGTATCACTCAGTCCAGATGACTGACAGCTAAATTGAGATGAGCCGTGAAAGAACCTCAGTATCTGTGGGTACCGGACTTGGTGCCCCACCCACGGACACAGCAAATCCGGTGGGTCCGGCATACGCCATTGGTTTGGGAGGCTGGGGTGACACTGCAGCCAACACCCAGAAGAAAGGAGTCTCCTTGGCTCTTCTAGATTGCACAGCTAGGACCATGTGGGGAAAGGTCTCACGGCTGATGCTAACTTTAGGCGGTGAGCTTCAGTGGTAGAACCCTGGGTCACAGGGGATGCGTCCTTCAGGCGTATACAGGGGAGCACTCTGGTCGTTCCCTGCAGTTTCAACGATTTCCAGAGAGCTGTTTTGCCTTGCCATGGGCCCCCAAAGCCAGAGATCACATGACCCAGGAGAGGCCTCTGCCATCATGAGCTGAGGGCTCAGCTTTACGTGGGTATTTTTTGTTTGTTTGTTTGTGTTTGTTGTGCAGGTAGTGGTGCTGGGGAATTGTTTTGTTTTGGTTTTTGGAGACAGGGTTTCTCTGTGTCACCTTGGCTGTCCTGGACTTGCTTTGTAGACTAGGCTGGCCTCGAACTCACCTTGATCCAACTGTCTCTGCCTCCAGAGCACCGGGAATAAAGGTGTGTGCCACCACACCGGCTTGCTTTTCTACTTGTCCAATCACAGCCACAGGTGACAAAACTGGGAGCTTTGGGATGGCTAGCACTGCTTCTCTAGGTCGAGGAAGAACCTCAAACTTAGTAGGTCCAATAAATCTTTTTTTAAAAAAGGGGGGAGAGGGACTCCAGGCGGTGGTGGTGCACTCCTTTAATCCCAGCACTTGGGAGGTAGAGGCAGGTGAATCGCTGTGAGTTCGAGTCCAGCCTGGTCTACATAGTGAGTCCAGGACAGCCAAGGCTACACAGAGAAACCCTGTCTGAAAAACAAAAAAAAAAAAGGGTGGCAATAATGATAGGGGAAGAACACATTGGACGCCTTGGCAAGGGCTAGAGGCAGAGAGCCCTTCAGTACACACAGGCACTCACATGGCATTTATAAAGGAAATGTTTATTTTCATCACAAGAAGCACACAGACTATATACACAATACACACCAATAGAAGTAAAAAAAAAAAGTGCACTATGCCTCTTCTACTGCAAGTTCACAGTACAAAAGATACCGCCTTTTTAAATATATAATATAAAAAACAAGAAGTAAAACAAAAAACCATCAAAGTTGTAACACGGCATGAGAGGACCCAGCAGCAGCCTCTGAAAGGTGAATAATTCAGTCTGGTGCAGCTCCCCTAGGGTGAGCTGTACCCGTAACTTGCTGCAAGGAGCTCAGGACATGGGCAGGAGGGAGGTGTGAAAGGAAACTAGGTGATGACAAACCTCTTTAAGCCAGAGGGAAACTGGGAGGGGCTCTGGGGAGGTTCAGGGAGCACCTGGCCTGTGCCAGCCCTCCGCTGCCTGGCAAACCAAGCCATACCCTTCATTGGCTCACATAGGCCGAGGTGTTCGCTGATGCCAGCCTGGCCTGCAGGGACTCAACAATGCCGTTTCTAGTGGGTTCTGTGGAGCAGTCAGGAGCCACAATGTCAACTGCACAGCAGAATAAAGGCAAGAGGACAGGGGAAAGGGGACAAACTCAAGTCCTAATAACCGCCAGGACCAGACCCAGCGCAAAAGATGGGGGCTGAACAGTTGTGCGTAAATACATAGTATTTGTAAACGATTATTAAGGCACTCACTTGTAAAAAAAAAATAATAATTACAGTGTAGAGGAGGAAGTAGCCATCTTCTCATGCGGCGAGGCCAACGGCCAGGGCAGCAGAGGCTGCACAGTAAGGGCTCCTGTCTGAGACAGAGATGAAGGAGGGGCTGTGGGGTCTACAGTAAAAGGCGCTCCCCCTTCTCCAGAGAGCCCCTGGCAGCATCACTGTAGATGGGTCCAGGTGATGTCACTGCATAGCTAGAGGACAGCGTGACGACAAGACAGCTCACACCAGGTTTGATTGAGTAGGATATACTTATATGTATGTATATATACATACAATGCATACACAAGGCATATGCACACACATGGATGCAGAGTGGACTCTCATACCTCAAGGTTAGCAGAAACCAGGGGCTTTGGATAGGGGACTATCAGTGACCTTCCTCTGGTCATTATGGTCAGCAGGAACTCTTGGATGGGGGACCAGGTCAGGTGATTCTGAGCCATGCTGGCCACCAGATGAAACCAAGCTTCGGTGTTCGTGCCACAGGTACGGTGGTTACCCTGATGGGGTTGTTATGTGTTTCTGGTGAGCCCTGCTATGTGTCATCCAACCCATAGTGGTCAGTGAAATGAATTCTGACACCACCAGTCACCAGGAAGTGACCCCCTTAGGGTGTCCCGGCTGATGTTTCTTGTGATCTGTTTCTTCTTGCTCAGGACCAGATCTGCAAGCCTCCCAGGGTGGCTGCCAGTGTCTAACCCCTCCAGACCTGGCTCCATCCTGCAGCTTTTCTGAGGCAGAGGCTGCTGGGCCTAATCTTCCGCTAGAGCAAGCTGTGGAGTGAGGGGAGCAGAGTGGGCTGAACAGCGCAGTTCTCTGGGTGTCGGTGAGAAATCTGCATGGCTGAGCCACCGGGAGAAGCTGTGTGTGCTTGGTGGGATCTTCACTCTCACTGAGTACAAGGGAGAGTGTGTGAGAGTGTGTGTGTGTGTGTGTGTGTGTGTGTGTGTGTGTGTGTGTGTGTGTGTGTGTGACACTTTGCTTTTAGTTCACTCAATTGGGCATCCTGACTCCCCACCCCCATCATCCCCCCTACATTTAGAAACCTTCTGTGCTCCGGCTTTGGGGAGGCTGCATGCAGGTGAGTGGAACCAAGGAGAGCCACTGAGTTCCCAGGGCGTCAGGCTGGGCAAAGACATCCAGTGAGAGTGGCGGCCACCAACATCGGCGGCTCCCCCGGCAAAGATCCCTGTGCCTCTGCTTCTTCTCAGCATTAGCCAGGCATGGAGCAGCCCACAAACAAAAATGGCCATGTTTGTGTTGTGTATACATCAGGGTGTGTGTGTGTGTGTGTGTGTGTGTGTGTGTGTGTGTGTGTGTGTGTGTGTGTGTGTGTGTGTACGTCAGGGTCTACGGAGCCCTGGACTCAGTGACCTGCCAGCCCCTGCATCACAAATGCTGAGGTTAAAAACGTGGGCCACCCTGCTGGCTGGAACTCTCTTCATGAGACAATATGGGAGCTGTCACTGCTGAAGGGAGCCTTAGTGGAGCAGGATAATTTCATGGGACTCTTAAACAGCAACTCACTGTGTTTACAGAGAGATCCAAGCCCAGAGGACGGATGGGAACCATCAAGGCAGGGGTGCAGTGAGCCCCTGCTGTTTGCATCCTGTTGGCTGAGATCCCCCTGCTTCTAAAAGAGGCGTTGGTTTGCCAGAAGCCACAGACCAGCTTCCGTCCACCCTCCTGTCCTGAACAGAACAGGACAAATTATGTTTCTCAAGATCCTATCACTGGGGTAAAGGGGGATGGAATGAAGCCGGGTGTGGTGGCACACGCCTGTAATCCCAGCACTTGGGAGGCAGAGGCAGGTGGATTTCTGTGAGTTCGAGGCCAGCCTGGTCTACAAAGTGAGTCCAGGACAGCCAGGACTACATAGAGAAACCCTGTCTCGGAACAAAACAAAACAAAAAAAAGATCCTATCACTCTCACAGATGGGATTAAAAACTCATTAAAAGCCTATCATTGCCAAATGTAAGGGACTATTTTGACACAAAAATTGATGGACCATGTGAGACCAAACTTGGCGACATATATTAAATTTGGCTTTTTCTTTCTTTCTTTCTTTCTTTTTTTTTTTTTTTTGGTTTCCTTGGCTGAGGGAAGAGTGGAGGAAACCCACAGGGTTTCAGGAATAAGTGCGTAATCACTTCTTAAGGTGATTGCCATTGACACTAGTGGAAAAACAAATCCCTATAAAATAATATATAGGTGTTAAAAAAAAATCATGCCAGGGAGAAAAGTTGTGAGACAAAGGTTCACAAAGACCGTGCACTAATGACACGAGGACAAGCCTGATTCCTGGAAGCGTTCTGGGTGATCATGAGGAGGGCTGCTTTGGGGACCCCAGTGTAGGATGACCCCAATCCACAGCCTTCCAGAACACGGCTGATCCTTGAAGGCTTTGTGGTCTCACTGAGCTGTCTGGCTGCGCCAGCCAACTGCAGGAAGGAGCTGCGCGCACCCCCACAAGGGCCCCATCTGCGCAGGAGATAAAGGGGCAGCTGGCAAGTCTGGAGTGTGGGAGAGCAAAGGATTCGGCCTGTGGTATGCAAGGAGCAATGGAGGCCTTCAGACACATCTCAAGTCTCCCTGCAGGGCCATCAGTCAGGAACCTTCCACTGAGGGCCCAAAGCAGATGCCTCCAGCAGGTAACATGGTCTCCGACAAGGTTGCTTACTATTTCTGAGGTAGAGTCTCACTCTGTGGCCCAGGCTGCCCACACGCCTGTGCCACTACTCCTGACAAACAACCACGCCTGGGGTGTCAAACACTTACAGAGTATACCTGTAACCTCAGCATCGGGGAGGCTGAGACAGGAGGGACTGCTGTGTGAGGCCAGCTTGGGCTACACAACGAGATTCTACCTCAAAAAGAAGGGGGGAAAAAAAGAGGAAGAGGAAGGAGCCACCCTTTAACACCAGCACTTCGGAGGCAGAGGCAGGTGGATCTCTAGAGTTCGAGGCCAGCCTGGTCTACAGAGAAATCCTGTGAAATCCATAAAGTCCCCCAAATCATTACCACAGCAACAACAAAAACAAAAGAGCTCATCTCACAGGGCCTCACATCATGGTTTTGCCAAACACCGACTCAAGGCCTTTTGCCACGCTGCTTGTCTCTTCAAAATACTCAGGTGCCCTTTCTTCCTTGTGGGTACCAGACAAGGCCCCTGCCTGATTTGAGCCCAGAGCCCAGGCTTCCTGCTTCAGTGAGCTAACCTGTGCTAACACTTGTGCTGTGGTCAGCCTCCTTTGCCTCATCACTACCGCATGGGAGAGCTGGGGAAAAGGAAGCAGTGTTCTACTGACAGGAAGCAGTATCTCCCCACGGGAAGGGACACTTGTAAACATCTGTGAAAGCTTTTCAACAGACTCACTACTCTCAGGGTGGCTCCTGGGGAGGGACCCACAACAAAGTATCCCTGGCGTGGAGATGGCACCTAAGGAACCCAGGAGTCAGTGTCTCAGCAGGAGATCCACACCCTAGACCCACAACCTCTCCCAAACAGGACGAGGCCTTCTTAGCAGCAGGTGAGGCTCAGCGATGCCCAGGGTCCTTCCCTGTGACGGGTGATGTAAGCCTGATGCCAGCAGCTGAGGAAACCACACAGCAGACCACGGGCGCCGGACGGAGGGCTACACAACCACTGCCCCCAGTGCCTTCCTCTGGCGATTTCACTTAGCTGTTTGTTCTTGGGATGGTTGGGTTCAAAGTCTTGACACTTCTGAGGGTCCCACCCTCCAAAAAAAAACCAAGCAAAGCAACCCGCCCCCTCCCCATTCTCATGGAAAAACCCTTTCAGACACAGCACTGCTCGTCAGAACGAGCCTTGGTCATTACTATTTTAAAAACAAAATGCACAGTGAGAACAGAGGTAGGACTTGTGTTGTCTGAGAATTCTCCCTCGAGGACAGGAACGAGCTGGGCACGTGGGCCGCGGTGGTGACGTCACCACCACAACTCTTCTTACATGTTGCAAATTAATTATTTTGTATGTGCACATTTTTATTTCTCCTCTCCACCAGGCTAGTCCAAAACACACCACATTGTGTGACTCTGGATGACTTTGAACTTCTAATCCTTTTGCCTCCGCCTCCAGTGTTGGGATTACGGTGTGCACAACCACGCCTGGTCTAATGATGCTGGGGGTCAGCCCTAGGGCTTGGTGTGTAGCAGGTACGCACTTTTAACAACCGACACACACACCCCAGCCCGTGTGCATATCTGAACGAGGATCAGAAGCTGCGCCTCCGCCTGACAGTTTCCAGGGTGCCCAGGCCCTAGCCCCTCCTTCACATCTCTGTTACTTCCGTTCCTCCCCCTACTCTTCGGTAAGAGCGGGGAGAGCCTGGGTTCCTGAAGTTGTTAACACAAATCAAGAGGGTGGTCAAGACGGTATGAAAGCCTCAGTGTCACAGAGCTGGAAGCGGGTCAGCTTTTGTTCACCCTCAACAGGCTTTTCAAGTTTTCTGGGGCAGATTTCCCTGATGGCTTGGAGGTGGCAGCGGGGTCCCTCAGTGCAGCCTGGGGTTCAGGCAAGAAGGAAGAGTGGCCGCACTTGGCATCCTGCGAGTCGGCGATGGTGGATGTGTCTGCCTCACTGGACAGGTCCTCCGTGGAGAGGTTGAGACTTCCCAGCTTGGCGAGGGAGTGGGATCGCTTCAGAGGGGAGGATACGGTGAGGCCCGCCAGGCGGAGCCGCGTCTCGATCTCCTGCGCCCGCTGCTTCACCAGCCCAGGCTTCCCTCGGACACTGTGGATGCTGTCGCTGCTGGAGCTCCGGGTCAGGTTGGAGCTCATGGAGGAGGAGGTGGGGGTGTAGCACACAGTCTTCAGGAAGTCTTTCGAGAAGTTACTGGTGTGATCTAGGCGGAGGAGGGTAGCGCTAGGACTCTTCACCAAGGCTCCTTCCAGAGGTTTCTCTTCTGCCACCGCTTGGCCGCACAGGGCTGGGTGTCCGGGTTCCTGGGCCTCCTCAGGGATGCTGGCCTCCAGCCTGCTGGCGGCGCTGTCCCTGCAGGTGGCCGGGGGGTCTGAAGGCAGGCCCTTCAGCCTCTCCAGCTCTTTGGTGTGCTTCCGGACCAGGCCCGCCTTCTGCAGCTGGATGATGGACTCCTGGTGCTGCGTCAGGTAGCTGTTGGTGCTCGGCTTCTCCGCCTCGCCACTGAACAGCAGCCTCAGCTCCTTAGCTGGCTTCATATCTTTCTTAGCTGATAGGTCTTCCCTCACCACGTCTACGTTGGCAGCGCTCTTATCACAGTGAGAATTCTTCAACGGGACGGATTTTGGAAGGACTTTTGAGGTCTCTCTGGAAGGTTCTAGAATGCTTGCTGGTGGTTCTGGGGCAGCCCCGGCTCCAGAGCCACTGACGTCTGGCTTCCTCGGGCTTGCTGGAAGTAGGAGTGGAGGGGTGACCGGACCAGGGGCCTGTCTCTCTGGACCTCGGGACCTGCCGCTTGTGTGGGCTGTTGCGGAAGTCGTGGCGTCGGGTAGAAAGGCTGGCTGGGTGCAGATGGCAGGAGCACTGGGGTCCTCGTGTTGTTCCGTGAAGGCCTCGGGAGCCCCACCGGCTGCGGGGTACATGCAGTCAGCACAGGATGTGTAGGAAGGTTTCACTTTACTGAGGAGTCCAAACACAGCATCGCGCTATAAGAGACAGAGTACCGTGAGCCAGTGCGATCCCGAGCCAAGACCAAAAGCTCCAGTCTTGGGTGCACAGGCTGTGTTCTCACCACCAGCCTAACCTGTCACCTACCACTCTGCCGGTCCCCAGCACACTGCACACAGCCCCACCAACATGGCAGGGCGGCTCAGCCACCTCCAGCCTGCATCTTTCACCACCACCCACTGCAATGTGCATGCACAGCTCCTGTCCATCCCCCCCCCCCCCCCCCCCGCCCCAGAATTCTGTCAGACCTTAGCTCTGGAAAGCACTGGCTCTCACTTGTTCTCCGTCAGAGCACGGATGATCCCCCACGCCTCTGGGTCACGCTCTGTCCTCTGTTGCCCTCACAAGTAAGTTTGTGCCCCCCCAATACATGTGGGACTAAAACACAGAGCGGGGCTCCACACCAGCCCAGCACCCCACAATTAGTAAAAGGAGTCAGGCACACTAATGGCTGCTTGTCTCTTGGTCCACTTCCAGTGGGTCCTGGTGCGAAGTCCACTGAGCACCTACCCAGGCTGCTCCTCGGGTCACCATCCAGTGACTCACAGGCAGGCCGTGAGCTAACCACAGCATCACTGTCCCAGACAAAGGCATTTTATGTCATCTGTCTTCTCTGAGGGAAGTGTGGGCAGCGGGGAAAGACATGTAGTTCCTCTCAGAACATATTTCATTACATAGAGGCCAGCAGACGAACAAGCTGAGGTGGTCAGGTGGTTTTTCTGTTTTGTGGTTTGGCTTAGCATTGTATGTAGCACAAAGTTAATTTACAGACCAACTTTCTATCTCAGTGTCCCCACCGAGACTCCTCACTGCCTGTGGGGAGTGGCAGAGATGACCAGGGGACATAGCTCCTGGCCACAGACAGGCCTTTGGCAAGGCAGAGCCCAAGAGCAGGCAGCCCCCTCAGCCCTCTGCAAGGACAGCCATGTTTCGAGGTCATTGCCAGGTGCTGTGACCAGGAAGACAGGGCAAGGTGGGGGGTGGGGGTGGCAGAACACATGGCCAGTGACTTTCAGACCAGCCTGAGGGTGGAGCTAATAAGGCTCCCAGCACATCATCCCTTAAGGATGGAGGCTGTAAGGGACCCAGGGACACACGAGATGGAAGACAGCATGCCTGGTGAAGCTAAGCCGCACGGTCACTCTGTCACCTAATGAACCATTTGGGAAGGAAATGGCACCTCTAGGATTTGTTTCAAAGCCACCCAAGGTGGAAAGAGTTGGGGTCTGTGAAGGGTGCAGTGAAATGCGCTAGGAGCACACGCTGGGGTGATGAAATGAGTCCTAAGGAATCCTCGCCCTAGATAGGGGTGTCTCCTATACATGGCGTACCCACTAGCCCGGCACATGCTATGTAGTCAAGTAGTAGCAGTCCTCCCCCCCCCAACCCCAAATTAAACCCTTGTGGGCTGAAGTAAAAACTACAGCCTGGCAGGGCTGGCAAGGAAGGTGCTCTGTGGGGTGGGTAGAGGTGGCACGACATGCTGCCCCATCCCCATGGTCCCCTGCCTACCTCAGAGTCATGGCATGCTGACCCCCCACAGTCCCCTCCCCCCACAGTCCCCCCCCCCACCCCACAGTCCCCTGCCTACCTCAGAGTCATCTGGGCAGCTCCTCTTGCTGTTGTTGTTATTTAGGTTTTCCTGGTCTAGCAACCGTCTGTCCAGCTGGGTGGAGGCCCGCCTCCACCTCCCTGTTCTCGGGCCACCGTCCTTCTCCATCTCCTCACTCCGAGGTGAGGAGCCACCTCGGGCTTTGGGGCTCCCAAACTCCAGTTTCCTCTTTACATCCTTTTCACAAGGCCTGGTCCCTTCCTGGGGATGCTGAGCTAGCTTACACAGGTCCACTGGCTGAGCCGTGTCCTCCGTCAGAGCATCTCTCTCAAGGTCCTCTAAGTGGACCAGGCCACCCATGTCATCGTGGTAGGGGAGGAGGAGAGGGTCTGAGAGTCTTCGGAAGCAACAGGGGAGAGCAGGTCCTCCTGGGGCCTGGCTCCCCAGGAGCCCAGGCTGGGTGGCATCATCCAAGCACGGTGGCCGGGTGTCCAGGGCACCATCCAACGTCTCTGGCAAAAGCTCACTGGGCTCTGCTGCAGCGTCGTCTGCAGGCTGCTGGCGCCACAGTTTGTTATGCCGCTGCTTGCTGCGGGGAGAGAGGGCGTGGCATGCGTCAGCTGGGTTCATAGGGCACATAGGGATGAGAGTGCTGGAGGTCACCACAGCCTACACAAGAAGACTTTCAGGGCTGTTTACCACACGGTGACAACATGGCAGGTGCCCAGAGAGTTTTGACTGGAGGTCCGACCTTCGTGTTTGCGCTCATCTTACTGTGGGAGTCTAGTCTAGTCTCACCGTTTATACGGCTCGTGAGAGTAACTATGGTTTCCCAAGCACACTGTGAGAACACTCAGAGATCAAAGCAGAGGGTGTGCCAGGCTCTCTGCACACTAGTGCAGCAAGGCAAACATGACCACAGTGTCACAGACTCTAGAAGACTCCCAAGTGTGTGTTCCAGGCAGAGGCTACAGGTCTGTTCCAAATTATTTGCTCATTTTTTTTTCTTCTTTGTAAGAATCAAGGGCTATGTAGCTCAGGCTGCCCCAAACTTATTATGTAGCCAAGGCTAGACTTGAGTTCCTGATTTTTCTGCCACTTCCTTCCAATTTTGGGATTACACGTCCAGACTGAATAAATTCTGATATTTTCATTATTATTATCGTTTAGTATGAAGATAGAACCCATGGCCTTGTGCCTGATAGCCAAGTGCTCTACAACTGGGCTATACACATGGCCTTGCGGCATAAAAAAACAAAACAAATGAAACAAAACAAAACAAAAATAAACCACACACAGCATTTCTTTACCAATTCTTGAGAATTTCATGCCATATTTGATCCTATTTACCTCAGCTTCGTTGCCCCAATTTGTGTCTCTTTAAAACAATCCAGAGTCTGGTTTATGCCGCCATCACCCACAGGTGTGGGCATCTAGTGGAGCTCAGGTAACCCCCCAGAGTCTCCCCAAGAAGCCATCAACTGTCAATAGCTACTGAGTCAGGGCAGGGGCTGGCACTGTTTGTGTAACACATATTAGAGGAATAAGCAAAGAATAAAAAGAGAGAGTTCACAGTGACATGAACCGCCAGGATCACCTCCACCAAAGGCTTCAGAGTAAAATCAACACTGTGGGGTGCCAGGGGTCAGTGGAGAAGTGACTACTGAGAAATCGGGGCAAGGGGGTCGGCCATTGGTCCTTGTCAGCGCCCCGTGTGTCCCCCGCCCCAGCTGAATCCAGGCTCCACGCTGTGATGCCTGTGCCTGCAGGAGCCCCTGGGCAAGGCTGCAGCATGGGAAGGCATCAGGTGGCTTGAGGGGCCAAGGGAGAGCAGGGTACCTCGTTTACCTCCTCTCCAGCTGCCTGGGGACCTGCCAGACACAGAGCAGTGGTGGCTGCAGTGGCTCTCCCGCCTGTCCAACTCTGCTGGAGCACCCTGCTTCCCCACACTTGCCCAAGGAGCTGGAGGACTCGCCTCTGGATTCCTCCCTACACTATGCAGAAACAGTCCGGGCGGCTGCTCCTGCAGAGCAGACACGGAGCAGGGAGAAAGCGAGTCCTCAGATGCTGGCACCCGCCCTGGCAGCCTGGGATCTCAGAGGAGCCCTCACTGCCCTGATGGGGCCCTGCATCGAGTGCTTTCTCCCGTGGCACTCAACACACGTGGGTGTAAATCCCTTCTTGGCACACCAGAAGTCACTGTGTGACATCGGACACGCTTAACTGTCAGTGCTGGCTGCTCTGCTCCTTGTAAAGTGAGAAGCAGAGCCTCCTTGAGGTGGGAGGAGACAGACTGAGCAGCCACGGTTACTAACTTGCTGGCAGTCAGCTCGCAAAGGCCCTCCCTGTAAGTGACTGTGCAACCTCACAGAGCCACCGTGCCGTCTTGACCACTTTTATGTTCACAGCCCGGCAGGGTGCATTCACGACACTGCACCCACCGCCTTCCGTCTCCCTGACTGTCCACGGTCCAGGAAACACTACCCATCAACCTCGTACTGTCCCCCCCAGCCCTGGACACCAACATCACTTTCTCCATCTCTGGGGACCTCATGCAAGCAAGGGGCCACAGAGTTTTTCCTGACAGCCCCAGTTTGTTCGGAGTGAACCACATGTTAGTAGAATTCCCCCTCCCTTCCTTTCTATGGGGCAGGGAACAGAAGGGATCTTGGTATATGGCAGGGACCAGCCTTGAGCTTCCTTCCGGGCCAGGCAATCCTGTAGGCTTAGTTCCCCAAGCAGCCTCACCTACAGTCAGGAGCTGCTTCCTCCTTCCCTGAGCAGGCAGAGGAAGATTCCTGTGTTGGGTGACCATCCGCCCACCAGCGCCTTTGCGCTACTGTGATAACACGGCCACCAACACCAACAGCGCAAACAACACGCAGTCAGTCCCTTGTTTCATGTCTTCTGGGCATACATGGTAAAGTGGAATTTTTGGACTGTACAGTAGTTCTACTTTTAGGGTCTTGAGGGACCATCAGCACCTGATCCCTGGGCGTCAAATCCTTAACTGGTTTCAGAAAGATCGCCAGGCTCCTCTGTGGTGAAGCACACTAGCGGCCTCTTGAGCCCTTGAGTTTGGCACAAAGCAGTACTTAGGAAATGGATATGCTGAGGCGCACACCACATACCAGGACGAGCAGTCAGGCACCTTCCCTTGCCCAGCCAGACAAGCTTTTTACGTGTGCCAACAAAATAAAAAACGGATCCCTCCTGGAAACCACTACTCAGAGCCCAAACAATAGCTGTATTTTACAAGCTAGCTCCTCCGAGAGGCCTGCCTCCACTTGTGGAAGTCCTGCCAGGCCTGGCCAGCTTGGTGTGCCAGCCTGTCTCCAGATGCGCACTCACTCACCTGGCATCCAGGATGCCTTCGTACTCAGACAGCTGCCTCATGAAGCCCGCGTTGGGCCGCGTGACACTGCGCTTCTGCTTGACGTAGCTGTACGCTTTCTCCAGGGGCCAGCCAAACTCCTTCATGGCGTAGGCTATGACCGTGGATGCAGACCGGCTGACGCCCATCTTGCAGTGGACCAGACACTTGGAATGGTTCCTTCTGCAGGGGTTTGGGGCGGGGGTTAAGAGCAAGGATTAACAGTCCTCCCCAGCCAGCTTATCACTCAGGTTTTCCTAACCTGATTTTTGTTACCTCACAGCTTCCAACCCCTCTCTGTCCTCTGTGTAAGATCCAACACACCTTCTAGGGGAGACAATAGGCGACTCTGCACCACCCAGCCCAGCTTTGCAGTGACCGCTTCAAATTGTAGTCTCCCCCATTGCTGGGACAAATGAGGGTACCTATGCTCGCTTCCAAGGGATTTCTGCAAAAGCCACTCAGCGGCTACAGCAGATGGAGGCCCCAAATGAGCCACTGTAGAAAATGGGGTCAGTGAGGCGAAAACGCTGTGCCCTGGGGGACAGAGTGAGCACCCAAGGGAGCTCAAGGATGACAGCAACCTGGCCAAGAGAGAGCCGAGCCAGGGGGCAGAGCCGATCTGCCGTTGTAAAGAGGCTGTGCTGGCCAGGACGCAGCTGATTTACGAGATACACACGGAACAGTGACCCGCGCTGGGCTGGCAGAGGCTGCACCTGGGAGGCTGGGGTGGGAGCCAGCAGGGTCAGAGCCCCCCCCACAGCACTGTTCTTTCCTCTCGTCTAAACTCACCAGCAAAGGAGCCCAGAGTCTGCGCCCTGGGAAGGCAGGAGAAGTGGGTTTGATAAGGACATGCCTCACTGCTCATGGGGAAAAGGGTGTTTCTCCATAGCGCAGGAGACGGGTCCGGGGGTGGGGGTGTCTCTGCTTCATGTCCAGAGGAGAATAAGGAGGGGCCTGGGGCTCAGGGACAGTGGAGGTGGCCCCATCTCGGGACTGCCCTATTCTAGGCACCCGGGAACATGGTGCCCACCCTGTATGTAATCCCTGAGGAGCTGTTCAAGAGGTCTATGGCCAACACGCATCAGCCCTTTGTGAGAGAGAGCTCCCCACAGCACTTGGTGGGAGAGCCTGGCCTGGCATCAGCGCTGATGAGGGAAGGCAATGCTACAGTCGATGGTGGCCTGTGGGACCGGATACGAGGGCCCCCTACAGAGGGCCGACGTTCCCCACGTTGGTGTCCTGTTGCTAAAGCCAAAGGCCCACCAGACAGCAAAGCCTCTTCTGCACCGGGCTTCTGTATCTGGGCTACCTACTCCCTCACCTGGCCACCTGGCTGCACCATGCCCCTCCTATGGCTGGCTCCCCGCATACTTACTTCGCTTTGTTTATAAAGTGATATGCTTCGTTCCAGTGCGCAAGGAGGTCTGTGGTCTCCTCGTCATAGACACGGATGTTATGATAAGCAAACAAGCCAGGGAAGAAATTGTCTATTTCTCTAGTGACGTTTAAAATGTAGTCAACCCTGCAAAGAAGCAAACAGCCCAGAGAATAAGAATGAGGGACAAGAAAAATAAAGTAACAAGAAACTGGCAGAGAAAATTCAAATTACATACACACTAAAAGGTACACGCTTGTGGTGAGAGTTTTGGTTTTTTTGCTTAACAATCATTTTTGTGTGTTTCCTTCACATATCAAGAATGTACTATTCAAAAAACCTTTTAAGAAAGAAAGAAAGAAAGAAAGAAAGAAAGAAAGAAAGAGGTGTCTAGAGTTGCCCAACAATGCAAATTACAGAAGGTAAACTCTGAGACTTAAGTAAATTCCTA
Organism: Acomys minous; assembly: GCF_964271855.1. NCBI lineage: Eukaryota > Metazoa > Chordata > Mammalia > Rodentia > Muridae > Acomys > Acomys minous. The sequence continues at coordinate 94,303,824 of NC_140498.1, forward strand.
AGCTCCAAGTTTCAGAATTTATAATACCAGTAACATACCGAGGCGTAACAAAAAATAATACCCAGGTATGAGGGTACGTGCCCATAGTCACAGCATCGGAGAGTCTGCCTCAGGGATTTTTGAGTTCAAAGACAGGATAGTTACATGGTACATATGTTCAGGAGCAGCTTGGGTTGTGGAGCAAGACACTGAACAAAACCAAACAAACAACAAAACCGACACCCTCCACTCTAGAGGCAGCTACAAAGCAGAACGGGCCTGTTACTCATTTCCTAGTGAGGCCACCTGCTAACCCCAACTCCACAGCCCTCCACCCTTAGCCAGAGCACTCATTTCTAGAAAACCAAAACAATTTTGGTAATTGGAAAACATCTCAAATAGGTTTCACCATAAATCACAATCAGGGCATCAAGAATCACGTATTTATTCCCGGTGAGATGGAAGTGTGAGGTCTGAGCTCACACCGAATGGCCGCTCTGCTGGGGACGACACCCTGACTGAGCTTCTAGGGATGGGTTTTAAACTCTGTTTGGTCTAAGAAGGCCAGCACAGAATGGTGATGCTGAGGCTGCTTTCCCCAAGGGCTTAAAGGGTCACTCCTGAGGATGAACACTTCACAAAGACAGGCTAGTTCCCGCCCAGCAGGGAGCGTCCAGTCACAAGATTCCCAGGCATCAAAGTATTACCACGAGTGGCCCAGTTTTCAGGGTTGCTGACTCGCTAAAAGGCCAAAAGAGATGAGAGTCCACGCTAGGGTTCTCAGCAACCCTGCTGCAGACCGAGGCTGTGGGAGGGCGCTCAGAGCCTGCCAAGGGCCAGGCTGCCCCTCATCCTCCAGAGTGATCACGCTGCTCCCGGACCCCCACAATTACCTAAGACTGCAGGAAGAATCTAGAAGCCATGGATTCCTCTGGGAAGTATTCTGAAGCACAGAAGGCCCCCGGACCCCAACCAAGGCAGAGGCTGCTTAAGACGCCTGCAGAGATGGGGGAGGTGGGGGCAGACTCACCCTGAGCCCTGCAGCTCCTCCAGATTGGATGCGTTCCACTCGGAGCCCTGAGGGACAGATCACACAAACCCCTGTGAGTGTCACACGTCAGCCTCGGAGCACCTGACAGTGGGGCCTCAGCAGTTCCCGAGGCCCTCGAGCATCACTGAGGGTGGCAGAGAGGACCCCCACCTCACGGAAGCCTGCTGCATGTCTCCCAGCCTTCTTAAGTCCGCCATGGGCACAGCCCCTCCAGGCAGTGACCTGTGAACTCCTCACCATTAGTCACAGAGGTCCCACTCCCCTTCTGACAGCTATTTTGATATTATTTTTTTTAAAGTCCCCATGCTCTGACCCAGTAATTCCACATTGCAAACAGCTCTCCTGAGATGACCAGAGCTCACACGGAGACTTAGGAACTTGGGATGGGGAGCCCAAATGTCCACCAGGGAGAAACCAGTAAGACAAATTATAAAAGACCCTCATGACGAGTGCTTCAAGATAAATCATCCCAGTACACAAGAGGCAGAGGCAGGAGGATTGCCATGAGTTTGAAATCCAAGGCCACCCAGGGGTACATAGTAAGACTTTGTCTTAACACAAGCCAGAAATAAATAAATCATCATGTTAGTGTGTATAAGCATGTGTATGTGTGTGTATATGAGAGAGAGAGAGAGAGAGAGAAAGAATATGGAGAGAGAGAGAGAGAGAGAGAGAGAGAGAAAGAATATGGTCCCCAAACCATCGTCCACAATGGGCTGGCTGTGCTTTCAAGGACAAATGCAATAAACAGAGAGGGACACATATCTACTACAGGGTATATGGGCACAGCGTCCTCTTTTTATACAGAGACACAGAGAAGCAACCAGCCGTGCTCTGGAACATGCAGCCACCTCCTGCCCGTCCCTGCAGCTCAGCCTCTCCTGAGCTCCCCAGGTCCTCTGGGACCCAGGGTCACACTATCCCGGCATTGGGTGATGTGAGCTGGATTTTCATATCTCAGGGGCAGCCGCAACCATAAAATTCCTTTACTATCTCTTCTGGAAAGAATGACACAAGGCACCAAGCCTCCCTAAACTGCAACAGTCCACGACAGCTGAGTCCTCTGGCCACCGCCAGCACCTAGTGCAGGGAGTGGAGGGAGGCTAGCCAGCACCCCCTGCCTGTCTTTCAAGTTAGTTACACGTTGGTACACAAAGCATGAAATGTACACGCAGAGAGATTCACATATAAGCAAGAACATAAAAACATACACAGCCAACGCTCAGGAGGCTGAGGCAGAAGAGCACAAATTCTGGGCTAGCCTGAGCTACAGAGGGAGCTCCTGTCTCAAACCTTCTGTTCCCACTACCCCCCACACGTATGCTTGTGTGTGCACACTCGTGTATTCACACTCGTTCATGGAGACTAAAGGTGCCCTCAGCAGCTAACGCCATCTTCCCTCAGCTCCCGTAAGCAGACACTTTCTCTTCCAACCACAGTCACCGTCCAGCCTGCAGAAGTTGCATTTGCCGCCTCTAGGATGCGTCTCACTCGAGCCTCATGAACACTCCATGCGGTGCAGAGGCAGGTGGCTCAGAGGGGACACAGGGCAGGTGAGGGGGTGAAGGGGGAGCCTGGCCTCACTGGGTCTGACTTTCAGTACGACTCCGTGGTCTCCTAGATAATTTTAGCAAGCTGCCTGCCTTTGAAAACTGGCCATGCCGGCCAGTGGTGCCACACGCCTTTAATCCTAGCACTCAGGAGGCAGAGGCAGGCGGATCGCTGTGAGTTCGAGGCCAACCTGGTCTACAAAGCAAGTCCAGGATAGCCAGGGCTGCACAGAGAGACCCTGTCTCGAAAAACTGAGGAAGAAAGAAAGAAAGAAAGAAAGAAAGAAAGAAAGAAGGAAAGAAAAAAAGAAAGAAAGAAAGAAAGAAAGAAAGAAAGAAAGAAAGAAAGAAAGAAAGAAAACTGGCCAGTTCTCTCTACAGACATCTACAGCGTAAAGACGCCAGCTGGAGGTGCACATGTGCACGGGAGACATGACGAGGGTGAGGCATGCCCTTCAGTGGGCTCTGAGAGCAGGGCTTGGAGGGGAACAGCTTAGCTCTTGTGTTTCTGATTAGGTGCGAAGTTAGGAGCAAAGGCACATGGGCATGTGTGTGTGTGTATGTGTGTGCACATGTGTCTGCCTGTGAGCATGAGTGTGAGCACGCATGTGTAAACATTTATGTGAGCAAGTGTGTGAGCAATTGTTTGTGAACATGTGTGTGGGAACATGTATGTGTGAACATGTGTATGAGCATGTCTGTGAGGGTGTGTGGTATGAACATGTGTGTGGGAGCATGCATGTGTAAGCATGTATGTGAACATGTGTGTGAACAAGTGTTTGTGAACATGCGTGTGGGAGCACGTGTGGGAGCATGGTCACCCCACCGGGCTCCCCCAGGGGCTGGCTGTGCTGCTTACAAGATAAAGATGGTCGAAGATGAGGGAGGGTTTGTCCATCTGGCCCAGGATGAGCAGCATCTCGTTATCGATGAACTCCTTGAATTCCTTCAGGTTGCAGTTCATCTGCTTCTCCAGCTCATTGCGGATCTGTGGGGACAGAGCAGAAGGCGTCACGGGGCGCAGCCCGTCAGGTCAGGAGTGATGTGCTCCAGCAGCAGCCCGGCTCCGCACAGGAGTGAGCCTGGATCTGCACGGGAGTCAGTCCGGCTCCGCGCGGGAACAAGCCCGCCCACCTCCACAGAGGCGTACAGAGGCCTCAGGTTGTCCTGTTTCCCAGAGTAAGGTGTAAGTAGACTCAGGCAGGACTGTGTGTGGGCTGCGGACGCTCACCCACTCCACCTCCAAATTAGCCCACTGTTTTCAACAAGGGAAGCAGATTTTTCCTTAGAGCTTTTCTACTGAGCTTAAAACACTTAAACTTTAACAACTAAGTACCAACAATACTACAATACTACTGTGAGAAGGTAAAGTTGCTTTTTTTGTTTTCTTTTTTCCTTTTCTTTTTCTTTCTTTCTTTTTTTTTTTTTTTTGGTTTTTTGAGACAGGGTTTCTCTGTTTTAGCCTTGGCTGTCCTGGACTCACTTTGTAGATCAGGCTGGCCTTGAACTCACATCGATCCACCTGCCTCTGCCTTCTGAGTGCTGGGATTAAAGGCATAAAGTTGCTTTCTTGAAGGAGAAGGTACCACTGCGTGTTTTTTACTACTGAGTTAAAGATTAGGAGGCAGGAGAAGTGAGTTTGAGGCTAGCCTGAAAAATACACAGTGAGTTCCGGGGCAGCATGAGCTACAGAGGGAGACCCTGACTCAAAAATACCAAACTAGAAAACAAACAAATAAACAAATGGGCACCTTAAACTTCCTGTAACTTATTGTAGTCTTCAAATAAAAAAAACAACAACAAAAGATAAAACCATCAAGATGTCAGCAACAAAACTTGACTGAGTTCACAGTGGAGAAGCTGACTCCCGCAAGCTGTTTTCTCTCTCTCACGTGTGTTGCATGACACACTCCCAGCCCCAATTAAATACATAAATAAATATGATACTTAAGAAAAAAATGTTAAGACTTTTGTTTGATACAGGGTCTCACTATGTGTCCTAGCCAGAGAACTTATGTCCAGGCGCTGGGATTAAACCTGTACCCCATGCCTGGCCTGGAGATTTGTTTGGGGTTCCACCCACATGTATGTCTGTGCACCATGTGCATGCAGTGCCTGCAGAGGCCAGAAGAGGGCACCGGATCTCCTGGAGATGGAATTACAGAGGGATGTGAGCTACTACCAGGTGGACACTGGGAATGGAACTAAGATGATCTGCAAGGCAGGTAGGGCTATTTACTGAGGAGCCATCTCTCCAGCCCCCTGCTGCACCATTTAAAGCTATTGATAGAAGAAGGAGAAGGAGAAGGAGAAGAAGGAAGAAGGAAGAAGAAGATGGAGAAGGAGAAGGAAGAAGAAGGAAGGAGGAGGAGGAGGAGGAGGAGGAAGAGGAGGAGGAAGAAGAAGAAGAAGAAGAAGAAGAAGAAGAAGAAGAAGAAGAAGAAGAAGAAGAAGAAGAAGAAGAAGAAGAAGAAGCAGCAGCAAAAGCAGCAGCAGCAGTAGCAGCAACCGACCAAAGAAACAAGCTTAAGAGGCACAGGGAGCAGCCTGAGATTACTAGCTCCTGTACAAGGCCAAGGAGGACACAGAAGCAGGAAAGGGCGCAGAAGGCTGAGGTTCCTCGGAGGACCGTCTACAAGAGCCCCCATGACTCAGAGAGGGCAGGCCATCTGTCCGTGGTCTCCAGAGTCAGACTAAAACCTAACTCTAAGCCTGGGCCCTCCACAGCCCTAGTGCCTCTGCAGAGTAAAGCACAGGAGCCTCCGGGTGGACAGAGGTACTGGGCATGCCCGTGCTGGGGATGTGTGTGATGGGCTGGCGCCTGCTGTGGGCTCAGGGGGAGGGATGGGGGAGGGAAGAAGGGAGGGAGGAAGGGAAGAAGGGAGGGTGGAGGGTGGGAGGGTTCCTTACTTCCTTAGAAGTCACATTTTCAAGGTCCTGGCTCATCATGATGCTTCGGAGTTTGGCTTTGATGAGCCGCTCGGTTCTTTCACCTTCGGTTGGCCTAGGAAGAAAACATATAGGAAGTCGCAGACTGTAGAGGAAGGGTCACAGGGACACGACAGCCTCACAGGTTACAGCGGTGTGCACAGGTATCAGGCACTGTGAGGAAAGTGGAGGAGACCTTCCCCCAAACCCCAGTCCCCACGGGAGCCGAGTGTAGGAAGAAAGAGGTCAGTGGGTCGGGCGCTCGCTACCCACACAGGCCACACACGCTCTAACTGCCAACGTGCTGGGCTGTCTGTCGGTCTCCACCTGGGGCCACCGCTGCATCCTGAAATGTCCTCACAGGACACCCAAGCCTGTGCATTCCCAGGGCCATCTACGTGCCAGCTCTGCTTATTAACTCCAGGGCCACAGAGACCTGGACAGTCCTCTCCTGCCCCAGGGAATCATGGCCTCGAGAGGAGCCCGGGGGCAGCGTGGGGAGGCAGCACCCACACACACGCACTTGTCCACAAACAGCGCTGGGGAGTCGGGTCTCGTGGACTCCAGGTCCTGCATGGCGTTCCACTCGTTAATGCAGCTCTGCTCGGAGCCGATGCAGCTCTCATAGTACGTGGCCCAGATGAGCGCCACGCCCCCAGGGAAATAGTTATGCCTCCGAGCCACTTCACAGGCCTTGTGAAGCACTTGCAGGGCAGACCTGGGGGAAGAGAGAGTAGCTCAGGATTACGTGTGCGCGTGCACGTGTGCCTCCCACACACGGGGGTCTTGGGTTCTGCAGCTCACGCCACAGCAGTGGAAAGGGCAATTTAGAAAGGACTCCTCACTCACAGGATGTGTGAGGCACACAGGCAGCTGGGCACACCTATCAGCTCCCAAAGGCTGTATCAATTAAGCTCTCAAGCGCACAGATACTATTCCTCATCGTTTCCACAGGAACGAACAACCGCCAGCACAGACCCCACCCCACAGCACCGAACTCTTCTAAGCTGGCTGGGTCACACAGACCATCTGTGTCTGAAGTCACAGTAGCCCGAGAGCAGGCAGGGCTGTGCTGCACTGCGGGCATCTAACGTCAGGAAAAGGTCTTTAAGGATCAGCAGGGGCTCCTGAGTGCGCCTGAGGACCCCTCCTCAGTGTGTAACATCTCAGGGCCCCCAGGGCTTAAAAACGTGTGTTTTATTTAGTCAGCCTCTTTTACTACTTGTGACAAAAATACAGGCTGAAAATTTCTCAGCGAATGGGCTGCTGAGGGAGGTGAGGCAAAGGCAGAAGGCTGCCCGCAAGGAGGCGTCAGCAGATGAGGCACTGAAGCAGCCTCGCTGTCCATAATTCCAACTGTCCTGCCATCTAGCCTGGTTGAGGGGATAAACTTGAGCCAAGTTATTAAATTCAGTTCTGGGGCTGGAGAGATGGCTCAGTGGTTAAGAGCACTGGCTGCTCTTCCAGAGGTCCTGAGTTCAATTCCCAGCAACCACATGGTGGCTCACAGCCATCTATAATGAGATCTGATGCCCTCTTCTGGTGTCTGGCTCCTAAGAATTAAAAAAAAAAAAAAAAAAAAAAAAAGGCAAAACAACCATCAACCACCACCATCACCAATGCTGCTGCTGCTGATTATGTTAAAAATTTGGCCAAAGAGAAAAGAGACAGCAATTATCCGAGGGCACTTGCTGGTTTGTCCGTCCTCAGGACACTGCCCTCCACTACCCGACCTTACCTCAAGTGAACTGAGTGTAGCCTAGAGTAACAGAGGCGGGAAGGGACGCAGGCTTAGCCAGGGGCCTGAGAGAGCTCTGCAACTCTCCCAGCCTGGACCAGAGACATCGCCTGGAAATCCCATCTCCTGCTTCTTGGGCTTGAAGTTTTCCTAGTTTATTCCAACTGCTCTGTTGCACTTGTACCTAAACTGTTGAGCCCACAGGAGTGTCCCTGTTAAACACTGCAGTATGACACTGTGCCTATAAACCTGCTGAGCCGCACCCTGTGAGTACGCAGCCGCAGGGCTCTAGGCTGGTCACACCTACGAGAGCTGTAAGAGGAGCTGATCCAGGAAGCTGTGACGGCGCCCACAGCTGCTGCTAGGGTCAGGGCAGCCCTGCTTTCCCTGGGATCCAGGCCGGCAACAAGCACTCTGAAGCCTGGCAGCCGTAGAGAACAGCTGCCCAGCTGTCCTGGCATGACATACAAGCTTATTCGTGTGTGTGTGTGTGTGTGTGTGTGTGTGTGTGTGTGTGTGTGTGTGTAGCTGCCTCCCTTCGAGATGTTTTAAACTCCAAGAGGTGACTCATGCCTACATCATGACCCTCTGGCCACTTGCAGCCCCTGCCAAGCAACGCGGTTGTCGCTTCCTGGCACAAAACTAAGACCTACTGTGCGCCAGGCTCAAGGAGTCAGTGAACTTCTGCCAGGTCGGCACTCACCAGGTTGATGGGCGAAGTTTCATCTTCAATAGTAATAAACTTTAATTTATTTGGGCTTAAATGGGTAAAGAATTTAAATAAAACATTTCCCACAAAGACACACACATGAAATTCATATAAAAAATGCGCAGTGCAGGATGAGGGGGGCATGGAGGCGCACACCTTTAATCCCAGCACTGGGAGGCAGAGGCAGGTGGAGCTCTGTGAGTTCGAGGCCAGCCTTGTTTACATAGTAAGTTCCAGGCCAGCCATGGACCCTGTCTCCAACAGAAAGAATTCTCCACAGGACCTAACAACTTGTAGATATAAACCCCAGAGCCTCACACCGATTAAGCACAGGGACAGTCGGGGCAACATCATCTGCAGTAGGTAAGATAGAAGCAACCGCCTCAGGGATAACAGGGCAGACACAACACAGCAGGGTGTTCTTCAGCTTTGTAACAGCTTTGTAAAACAAGGGGGGTCTGAGTCACCTTATGACAAGAGCGAACCTGACCGTTATGTCAGGAGAGAAGAGACATGGACGGACAAACAAGTCCACTCAGAGGCAACACAAAGTACAGAATCTTCTGGGGCCAGGGGAGTTCACAGAGGCGGGACTTCCTGTTGGGATGATGAGACTGTTCTGTCAGCGGACAAGTGTTGGCTGACAGACACTGAATCAACCCCCTCCAAACAGCTAAGGTGGCTACTTATGTTATGCAAGATTCGAAACACAGACAGACAGACAGACAGCATTAGCTTCCAAATAGATGTGGTTTTTTTGTTTGTTTGTTTGTTTGTGTTTGTTTGTTTTTGAGACAGGGATTCTCTGTGTAGTCTCAGCTGTCCTGGAAATCCCAAGTACTGGGATTAAAGGCATGGGCCAACGCCACCTGGCTAAAAGTGGTTTTTCTTTTTCTTTTGGGGAGGTAGTTTCAAGACAGGGTCTCTTCGTGTTATCCTTGGCTCTCCTGGACTCGTTTGTAGACGAGGCTGGCCTTGAACTCACAGCGATCCACCTGCCTCTGCCTCCCAAGTGCTGGGATTAAAGGTGTGCGCCACCACGCCTAGCCTAAAAGTAGTTTTTCTATTCATGCTGTCAGAGAGGAAATAATCTCTATGGAGTTCAAAGCCCCCAAAGCACACTTACCACATGGCCTGGACTGACACGGGCTTGAATATGTGCATCCTGCCTGCCGTGCTCACACTGAACCCGCTGAGGACAGAAAATACAAGTTTTCAGTCAAGTCACTTGCAGACTGTGGGTGCAGTCCCACCCCAGGCTCGGGACCAGCATGCCTCCTGCTGCCTGCCAGGGGGCAGCAGAGATGCCACGTTAGACAAGAGAGTGGCACCTGGAACTCTGCTGTGTCTTCCAGCCGCATCCCTGGCATCCCAAATACGAGTTACTGTGTGGTGTCTCACTCACCTGTGCACCCCCAGGTCACAGCCCTGGAGGGTCCCGAGTGAGCGTTCCACACAGCAAGCACACTCCACACCACCCACGTGTGACCCCCATGCCGTGGTCGTTCCTGAGCTAAGTCCCTGAAGGACGCCCAGCACGGCCCTCCTACGGGCCTGACCCACAGGACCACCGTGGATCGGCCCACCACACGGTTACAGTTAAAGGCCATGTGGGTGCTCTGAAGCCCTGACCCAGCCCCCAGCCCCCAGGAAAGAGTCTCTTCACGGCGCATCCATACCCATCCCCGTCCAGGTGGATCTTGGTGTCGCTCCACAGGCAGAGAACCATCCCGATGGTGCAGCTCTTGCTACATGGGGAAGAGAAGACGCCGGAGTCAGGGCCACCCTGCACATGCGCTCTTCCCTCGGGCTCTTTGTCCAGCAGGTCCAGGCTACAGCCACCCGGCCCGGCACCAACTGCGGGTCTGTGTGTGGGAGGGGCTCCCGGGCAGTCTGCGCAGTGTCCACTCACTGTCTGATTCCAGAGGACATAGGCCTAGGGTGGCCCCACTAGTGGGAGTGGCCGTGATTCCACAACTACAGAGGCTCTTGGGTACACTGGAGACAAGCAGCTGATGCTGCAGTGGGCCAACTGGGGTGTGCAGGCAAACAGCGAGTGATACCGCATGCCAGGCTTCTGTCCTGGGTAACAGGAGATGGCAGGGTCCCCACGGCTCCACTGCCTTTTGTGCTGCTGCCACTTTACAGACTAGTTCAATCCGGTTCTGTTTTGCCCATCCTAAGAGTGAATCGATACTTGCAGACTTTAGAGACTGGCGCCACTGGAACACAGGCTTATCAGAGGGTCTCAGATTGTGATGAAACTCCAGAGGCATTAACTGCGGCAATTGTGCCCCGGGGGGCAGCCCCCCCCCTCAGGAATTCCGAGCTTCTATCTCTGCCATGGCTTACAGGCTCTGGGCCCAGGGTAGCGGTGGGGGAGGGGAGGAGGGCTGGAAGAGGTGGTAACGTTTCTCCCTCCTGGGCCTGGACAGCTCCCACTCCAGAGATAGCACCTTGGTGCTACCCTGCCTTTCGGTATCTGTGGGGAAGTGTTAAGGCGGTAGGTCTCAACCTGGGGGTTGTGACCCTCAAAAGACCATCAGAAAACACAGTTACGGTTCACATTACAGTTATGAAGGAGCCCCACAGCCTGAGGAACTGTACTGAACGGCCGCAGCCCCGGGAAGGTTGCGAACCGCTGGTGTAAGGCCTCCAGGTTAAAGTGGGCTAAACCTCTGGGCGGCAAAGTCCCCAGTTTTCCCTCCTGCAGTTCTACCCACCAGCAGGGCCTCCCGGGGGTCCTTACGGGGTGGAAGATGAGGTATGTGCTGAGCCCCACAGAGCTTTGAAGGCTACCGGGCTGAGTTGGGGCCAACAAGGCCCCCTTTGGCTGCCCCAGAATGGCACAGAAAGGCATGCTGGGATATGGTGGCAGGCCTGGAACCTTGCAGGAAGGGAGGTCTATGACTGTCATTCCAACGGCCCCCGTTAGACACCACCAGTGGACAGATGTCCCTGAAGGACTAGGGCCCGGGGCACTACGTCACCATGACAATGATGGCAACAATTTTATGAATTCACGAACCTCTCCATGGTGTCACTACCGTAACTCTCTGGCTTCCCCATGTGACGCACAATGAAGCTGGACACTTGGAGGCAGGCCCTGGGGTGACACATACAGCAAGTGGGGCAGGGACTGGGGTAGGGAAACTGCACCTTCACGGGTGACAAATCACCCTGGAAGGGGAAGCAGGTGGGAGCAACTGTGGGCGAAGGGAGCAGGTCGCAAATCCCTGTGGGTCAGGAACAACGGAGCCCGAGGACCTGGTCCCGCCTGGAGGCCGGCAGGAGACACAAGCTTGCGAGCGGAGCCCACTTTGGAAGAGCTTTACAGATTCCAAAAGAAAATGAAGGGCCAAGGATGGCAGAAACGTTTGCAGTACTCAAAGCACCTGCACCAGAAGCAGAGTTACCCCTGATGAGGCCCAGGAAGGCCTATGGAGATGCCTTCACCCACCACAGCTTCAAAGTAGCCTTTCTAACACAGTCCTCCTATGTTCTCGCCCTGGGAGTCCAACACTTACTGCACCCCAAGAAAACAAAATCTCATGGCAGCAATTTAAGAAAGCAGAGAACCCTTATGTTACCAGGGCACTGGCTGCCATGGAGCCTGGTGCTCAGGGCTACAGCAGCAGCCAAGAAGGCCAGGCCAGTCCTGACCCATCACCTCCCTGGTGAGATGCCCACGCATAGGACACATCCCAGCTGCCTCGGTCCCCACTGCAGAAAAGTGATTCAGTTGCTCACCGCTCTCTTGACTCCCCTAGTTTTTAAATTTTGTTTTAATTACTTACTTATATGTGTATGTGTATACATGTTTTGTTGTGAGCAGTCATGTCGGTGCTGGGAATTGAACTCGGGGCTTCTGAAGGAGCAGCCAATGCCCTCAGCCTGGAACTGGCCCTGTAGCCAGGCTGTGGCTCTCGACAGGGAGACACTGGCCCGAGTATAGAACACACAGCAGAGGCAAGGTGACCACAGCGGGAGAGGGACCCATGAGAACCAAAGCTGGGGTGCCAAGGGGTGGAAGGCCGGGCAGGACACATGCGACCGGGTGGGAAGGAGGACGGGAGCCCGTGGCCTGCACCTGGAGGCTGAGCCTGGGTGCACACGAGTGGGTCTAACGGCCTCCAGTGACCTTGAACTGACACGACACAGGTCACATCTCTTGTGCTCACTGCTGCACTCCCAGCACATGAGAGGGACACACACGGTTAAGTCGTCGAACGAGTGAAGGAGAAGAGGAGAGCACAGGAGAACTGCAAACATCAGGGGAGACGCAGGGGGTTCCACGGCACCGCTTCCCTCTGGTCACAAGCTGCCACTCTCGGACTTCGTCCCTGTACCACAGCAACCAGAGCATAACAGCACCACGGGAGCCGGGTCTCCAGGGTGAGAACTCCCTGGGGAGGGTCAGGACACCGGCACCTGGGACCTAGCTGTTCCTCCCTCCCCTGGCTGCACATGATCTTGGCAGATGCCAAAGGCTGACGGAGCAGGACTGCGCGGTGCAGCCCTTACCCACAGGGTGTACAGGATGAACCGAGGGACAGAACCACGCTCTGCTTTGCGATGCCAACAGCAGAGATGGCGGGAGGGGACCTGACTCCTACCGAGCTTCTACAGAAAGGATCGAAAGGAGGCCACAGATCGCCCTGTGAGGTGACAAAAACTCCTATCCCTGAAGATTCCTACGGGGCTGGGCCATCATCTGAAAAACCGTGAGTGATACTGTAAAACATGACGCCTAAGCCTGGCCATGGAGGCATGTGCCTGGTGCTTGTCAAAAAGCTGAGGCAGAGCTGATGGCGCAGGCCTTTAATCCCAGCCGAGGCCAACCTGGTCTACAAAGTGAGTCCAGGATAGTCAAGGCTACACAGAGAGACCCTGTCTTGAAAAACAAAACAAACAAACAAACAAACAAACAAAAAAGCCGAAGCAGAGTTATCAGAGTTATCAGGAGTCACTCAACCACCAAAGACGGACCCGCCCACTTCTGTGAGCACCTCCCGGCGGCCCCAGGGCAGCAGTTCTGAGAGCACACTGGCCATTCTCCCGGCGCAGGGCACGGTGCCAGGAGGCAGGCAGAGGAGAGGAGTCCCGGAAGGGATTCATCCCCCGCTCTAGTCTTCATCATTCAGCCCTAACAAGCGGCGGAGTCTTGCTCACTGGCCTATGACACAGCAGCTTAGTCACAAGACGACCCGCTGTGGTCATGTGGCCTCTGGGATTTCCCTCTTGCTACTGACTGAAGCACCACCCAGGTGCACCTGTCGTCCTGCACGCCCTGACCTCACCATGCTGCCCACTGGACGATAACCCACCTGGCACCCCCCACCCCCGCTTGCCCGCCCTCTCCCAGAAGCCTCACGCCTTCCTGGTGGTGACGTGGTCCTCGTGCTAAGCTGAATGGGTGCTAATGGCCTCTCGGCTGACCGGAGGCCTAGCCTGTTGCCGCCTACACAGGATCCTGGGAAAATCCATCGGGTTATGGATGAGTAGGGTAAAGGGTAAAAATAAAGGGTTCACTCTGACAGATCCAGGGGTTGCAGACACCTCCCCACATGGGTCATTTCATGCCAGGCTACGTCCCTGATGGAGTGTACTTGACCTCCAGTCCTGGGAACCAAGGGCCTTAAGAAGCTTTCACTCAAGAACCTGTCAAAAACAAAGAGCGGGGCTCGGTGGTGGTGGCGGCAGTGGCAGCGCACGCCTTCAACCTCAGCACTCAAGAGTCTGTGTGATCCCCAGCAGGTGGATCTGTGTGAGTTCGAGGCCAGCCTGGTCTACAGAGTGAGTTCCAAGATAGCCAGGACTACACAGAGAAACCCTGCCTTGAAACAAACAAAGTGATTTGTAGGATCACCACTGGACAAGGCCCACTAGACACATCCTCCTACCCGGGCTGCGTGCCTGGGAGGCGTCCTCCTGGCCAGCTCCCCTTTGTCCTTCAATGCTCATCACTGCTGTCCCACCCCTCAGTAAACGTTCCTGTGTAGGATGCCTTTACACATTCGAGGGACCCCCAAATCTGTTCACATCTAAGAAGCTGGGTCCCTAACCTTGGAGCACTGAGGAGCTGAGACCTGGCGGAGGATGGCACCAGGTTCCACCCACAGAAGGAATTACTGCTGGGTAAGCCTCGCTCCCACTGCGGCTGGCTTCCTGCTCCACCATGTGATCTCTGCACGTGCTCCCACTCCTGTGATGTCATCCATGTGGCCAGAGGCCTCACATTAGGCTTGTAGGCTCTGGCACAGTGGGCCGAATAAACATCTTTCCTTTATAAACTGCCTGAGTATCGTGCATAACAACAGAAAGCCATCAGGCGCCTCCTCCTCCTCCTCTGCAGTGCCCAGCAGTGTGAGCAGTGCGCGTTTTCCAGCTGGCCCGCAGCAGCGGGGAACTAAGAGCTGGGAAACCAGGCCTTCTTCCCAGAGCCTTGGTGGCCCCGTCTTCTGTAGGCTTTCACCCCAGGACACCAGGAGGGCCTTTGGCCAACATGACTCATCTCTTACTCGGATGGGAACTGCCATCCCTGAGACTCACCTCTCCTCACTGGAAAAGTCAACTCCCAGCAAGATGTTCTCCTCGGTGTCCTGGCGCCCGCTGGTGTACACCACGACCATGTAGCGGACACGGTCAGTCCAGACGCTCTCTAGGCGCACGGCCTGAGGATGGGAATAAGGCGTCACCTCACCAGCCTGTTCCCTTCCTCTGTCCCCCAAACCAAGACCAAGGGCTTTAATTCTGTGTCTGGCACAGAGGGGGACAAAAACGTGTGCAGTGGGGGCACGGGTGACGTATACAAATTACAGTCACGTTCAACATGGATGACACCTGACACACATCTCTTCTGGCCCCTTTGGGGAGCTGGTACAGGACCCAGGGTGTCATACATTTCACAGGATGCCTCTACCATTGATGAGCCCCCCAGTGCCCTGGCCTTGGTCAACAGTGTGAGAGAAGAAATCACGACAGAGAAGGGTTCAATGCCACCCACGGCTCTCACCAGCTTGATCCTGTCTTCACAGCGGAGGAGGTTGATCATCACTTGGAGGTGCTGAGGCAGGTCACCTGTCGGGCCAACGAGGAGAGGTTTTAACGGCCGAGTAGCCTACCTTCTTAGAAAAGCCAAGCCAAAAACAAACCATGGAAAGCTGACTCCAGTGGCCTGGATGACACAGTGGTACTTTCAGTGGTATTATCAATAAACACACTGGAGAGCACACGTGGGCCCACGAGAGAACGGGAGCCACCACGGCCAAGCAAACGCTCCTGGGCAGGGCAGGAGGCACGAACTACAGCTGGGGCTCCAGGGAGGCGGCTGCCAAGGGCTGAACTGCAAGAAACTGTTCCTCACAGTCTTGGGCATTTTCCACACACGTCAGATGTTACTTTTGCACTGACAGGAGCGGTGGGGGTGCGGGTGGGGACAGGGGGCGTGAAGAGTATCTACCTGACCACAGACAACAGCTGAATACTGGGTGTCCGGAGAAAAGAAACTGAGAAAAAAAACCAAAAAACCAAAACAAAACAAAAAAACCAACCTCAATCTATCAAAAGAAAGAAACTATCAATCTGTTGTTCCTTTTCCTTCACTGCTAAGTAAAAAAGACAGTTATCTAAAGCAGCAACCCCCCTGCCTCAGCATCGTAGGATCTGGGACTGTGGGTGCATACCACCATTCCCAGCCAGAGAAAGTCACCTTTACTTTTTAAGACTGAAAAGAAGACTGTGTACAGGTGTACGGTGGAGGATGTCTGTCGACATGAGGTTGCCTGCGGAGTCCAGAAGAGGGCGTCCGATCCCCTGGACCTGGAGTCAAGGCAGTTGTGAGCAGCCGAGCTAAGATGCTGAGAACCGCACTTGGGTCCTCTGCGAAAGCGCTGACCTCTCTGCAGACCCACCCCACTTCCCTTTTTTGGAAAGCGTCTACGTAGCGCAGTCGGGTTTCAAACTCACCACCCTCTTAGGGAGGATGTGAAGTCCCCTGGGAGGCACCCCGGCGTTGGGGGTCTGGGGAGTATGCAGGGCCAGGGAGCAAGCTCCCTGGAGGATGGTAGGGTGTTGCTATAAAGCAGGACACAGGACCCAGCCCTGCCTTTCTTTGTCCTAAGGCTTTCCTGCCCTCTGAGGAAAGGCTCGTCTGCGAAGATGCTCAACCGTGTGAAGGCACAAGAAGCAACCCAGTGAAGCCAGCCTTTACAGTGCAGGGATCGGAGGAACTCAGCAATTTATCTCTTCTTAATTACACTCTAGGGAGCTGAGGGTGCGGCTCCACGTCACGTCAGTTGCTCAGTATGCACAAGGGTTCTGTGCCCAGTACTGCAAAAGCAGGAGAAAAGAGTGACAACAGAGACGCTGGACACTCGCCACACGACACTGCCTGGACGCCACGGATGTTAGGAAACTGAGGCTCAGAGGCAGAACAAGGTGTATAGAAGCAGGTCTGGCCGGCTTCACTAAGGAACCTCAGGGCCCTGAAATATAACGCGTAGCCTAGAGCGGCCTTGAACTCATGGTCCTCCGGCCTCTATCCCACACCCTACTGCTGAATTCACACGCCGACTACCAGCCTGCTCCAAATCAAAACTGTTTCCACACACCACACTGCCCCTCGTACAGGACAATGGTTTTCTTAGATTCCAACCTAAATCTTGGTTGCCAGGGTCGGTAAGCGCTTGCCATGAACTACAAGGAGGGAGATGCCAGCTCAGCACTTAGACCTAAGATGAAGCAGAGAGAGAGAGGCCAAGCAAAAAAAAAAAAAAAAAAAAAAAAAAAAGGAAAGAAAAGTAACAGAGGTGAGGAAAAGTCCAGTGTTTCCAGAGTCCCATCCTGGCTCTTTCGAAAGGTGGGGCGCCTCTACCATGAGAACATTCAGACCCCAATAGCTCCCCTCAGAAAACCCCAGGACCAGGATACTTGGTGCACAGGGACCTCTTGAATTCCATCTTTTTTAGGGGGTGGGGGTTGTTTGTTTTTTTTTCAAGACAGGGCCTCTCTGTGTAGCCTTGGCTGTCCTAGACTCGCTTTGTAGACCAGGCTGGCCTTGAAAGTGCTGGGATTAAAGGCATGCGCCACCATACCAGGCTTGAATTCTACTTTCTTTTTAAAATTTTGTTGTTGTTGTTGTTCATTTATTATATAAGAGCACTCTCTCTGCATGTACACCTATACACCAGAAGAGGGCACCAGATCACATTATAGGTGGTTGTGAGCCACCATGTGGTTGCTGGGAATTGAACTAAGGACCTTTGGAAGAGCAGTCAGTGCTCTTAACCTCTGAGCCATCTCTCCAGTCCCCTTGAATTCCACTTTCAGTTTGCCTTCATTTCCGGAGTCAGGCAGCCCAACCAGACCAGTCTTGGTACCTGACAAGTACTGTTTCTCACTGGTTCTCCGACCTAAGTTACTATTCAAGTTGACCCCAGCTCTATTACTTCTGTTCTTTCCACAGGTAGCCATGATAGGATAAAGACATTCTGTCACATGATCACTCCAAGTGCAGCCAGGCTCTTAACATCACCCCACCGAGGGGCGTTCAGATGCTCATGAGGTATAAAGAGCTTGCATGCTGTCTGCAAAGCTCATAGCTATGATGCACACTGGTCCATCTGTTCAAGTCTCTCTGTGAGCTGAGATGTTCACTTAACTGACAGAGAACACACAGGGAGCCTTTGCATCCCAGTAACTGTGCTGGTCATCACAAACCGACGATGCACTGCTTCCCTGGCCGTGTGAGAGCCAGCAAATGACTTCCCACCGACTACGGCTCTTGGAGGCTTCTCTCACCTGCATGTCTGTGAGGGTGCTGAAGACTCCGTTGGCCCTGGGGGCTGTTTCCCTGCTGTAGGAAGAGGGCCGCTCCTTTCACCATGAAAAAGCTCTCGCTCAAGCTGAGAAGAACAAAACCAGAGGATGGTTAGGGCGGCTGAGAGAAATGTGGGTGAGGTGTGTGGCAGAGAGAAGGCTTGGCGTGGACACACAACAGGATTAAACAGTACAGCTGCTGCCACAGCGCTCAGGGGCAGACGAAGCTTCGGCCACCGCCCTCATCCCACGACCCCCGTTTCAGGTGTGCTGCCCCAGACCAACAGCTCCTCCTGACAGCAGTAAGATGAGGTACAGGTGTAACACAGAGACCCCATCCCAACAAAAGGCTGCTGTGCACTTGCTCTGAGCCTGCACTCCTCGGGCTCGGCTTCTAGCCCTCCCACTCCCACCCACTGCCTCCCAGGAACTTTCAGCACAGTCCTTTCTCCCTGGTGCAGTCCCACAGATGGCCTCCCAGTGTGTCTGCATCTTTAGACCCTGGCTGGGTGCTGAGCTATAACTGTCCTCAGTCAGGACACCCTGTCCACTACTCCTGCAAGCTAGCTCAAGTCCACCCAGACAGAGTCTCTCAGAAGGATGAGTTTTGGGCCTTTTATTATATTATTTTTTTTTCAAGACAGGGTTTCCCTATGTAGTCTTGCCTGTCCTGGACTTGCTTTGTAGACCAGGCTGGCCTCAAACTCACAGCGAACCACCTGCCTCTGCCTCCCGAGTGCTGGGATTACAGGTGTGCACCACCACATCTGAACGGCCTTTTTATTTTAACTAACAAAAATATTCACATTCATATTCAGTTTGTGACTGTCACTGTTTACAAGGCCAGCCTGGGCAAACAGAAAGTAAAAAAGGACAGCTGGGGATGGACAGCGAGACACACACACACACACACACACACACACATACACACACACAAAGAGCAGAGGCTCAATCAACAACCACCAACAACATTCTTGTAATTCTTCACTTATAATTTGGTTAAAAGTATTTTTTTTCTTTCAGGGCTGGAGAGACAACAGTTCAGTGGTTAAAAGCACTGGCTGCTCTTCCAGGGGACTCAGGTTCAATTCCCAGCAACCACATGGAGGCTCACAACCATCTATACCTGCAGTTCCAGGGGCCTCTGAGGGCACTGCACGCACATAGTGTGCAGTCATTAATGCAGGCAAAACACCCACGCACGTAAAACTGAAAAACTCACATCTTAAAAAGAATTCTTCAGCTTGTGCAGACAATGAGGCTTTGAGACGAGGCCTCAGCTATTAACTGTTAGCAAGCACTCAACAGCTACTGCAAACCAGAGAAGCATCCGCAAGACACAAGACTGTGCCACAGTGTTAACCTAGGACACAAGACTGTGCCAGAGTGTTAACCTAGGACACAAGACTGTACCAGAGTGTTAACCTAGGACACAAGACTGTGCCAGAGTGTTAACCTAGGACACAAGACTGTACCAGAGTGTTAACCTAGGACACAAGACTGTACCAGAGTGTTAACCTAGGACACAAGACTGTACCAGAGTGTTAACCTAGGACACAAGACTGTACCAGAGTGTTAACCTAGGACACAAGACTGTGCCAGAGTGTTAACCTAGGACACAAGACTGTGCCAGAGTGTTAACCTAGGACACAAGACTGTGCCAGAGTGTTAACCTAGGACACAAGACTGTGCCAGAGTGTTAACCTAGGACACAAGACTGTACCAGAGTGTTAACCTAGGACACAAGACTGTGCTAGAGTGTTAACCTAGGACACAAGACTGTGCTAGAGTGTTAACCTAGGACACAAGACTGTGCCAGAGTGTTAACCTAGGACACAAGACTGTGCCAGAGTGTTAACCTAGGACACAAGACTGTACCAGAGTGTTAACCTAGGACACAAGACTGTACCAGAGTGTTAACCTAGGACACAAGACTGTGCCAGAGTGTTAACCTAGGACACAAGACTGTGCCAGAGTGTTAACCTAGGACACAAGACTGTGCCAGAGTGTTAACCTAGGACACAAGACTGTGCCAGAGTGTTAACCTAGGACACAAGACTGTACCAGAGTGTTAACCTAGGACACAAGACTGTGCCAGAGTGTTAACCTAGGACACAACACTGTGCTAGAGTGTTAACCTAGGACACAAGACTGTGCCAGAGTGTTAACTGACCTCCTGTGATTACCTTCTTTCAACTTCTTAGCAGTTTCCCTATTTTACAAACTGAACACAAATCATCACCCCCGTGGACCCCTCCTGTGTAGCCTTGGCTGTCCTGGGCTCACTTTGTAGACCAGGCTGGCCTCAAACTCACAGAGATCCACCTGCCTCTGCCTCCCGAGTGCTGGGATTAAAAGTGTGTGCCACCACCACCGCCCAGCTATTTTTGATTTTCAAAGGAACATAAAAAACTCATAACACATTTCATCTTTTATCAGTTCTGAAAGAGGATTAAAGTTTAAATTACTGAGATACAGAAGTGTTCTCCCGAGCAAGAAGCAAACATGGGTGGATGATCTGAAGGAAAAAAAAAATCTTGAGAAAGTAGTACCTTTTAAAACCTTGGAATTCCAGGTGCAGTGGCACATGCCTGTAAACCCAGCACTCAGGAGGCAAAGGCAGGTGGATCGCTGTGAGTTCGAGGCCAGCCTGGTCTACAAGGACAGCCATGGCTTGGTTACACAGAGAAACCCTGTCTCAAAAAAACAAACAAAAACAAACAAAAAACCCACAAAATCTTGAAAGTAAGAAAATTAATTCCTAGGTAAATGGAAGATGTTATCTACAGCGCAAGAGGGCAAACTCGTCTTTGAAACCCGACGCTGGTGGCTAAGCATTACAATTTAGAACTAAGGACCCTGCCAGCAGCCTCTGAGACAGCGTGCCTCCTACGATAGTGGATCCATAATAGACTCTGAAGCCTTCCTGCTTCTGTTCTCATGGTAGGGGCTGGAGCGCTGGCTCAGCAGGTGAGAGCACTGGTTGCTCTTCCAGAGAACCTGGGTTCAATTCCCAGTACCCACACGGCACCTCACCAACTGTCTGTAACTCCAGTCCCAGGAGACCTGACACTCTTACACAGACACACCTGCAGACAAAACACCAATGTGAGTAAAACAAAAGTAAACAAATCATAAAAGAATTTGAGAGGGGGAAAAAAAAACCCTCATGGCAAACACTGTTCAACTCTGATTGAACAAAGCTTGGCTGGGCCCCTCAGGTGCAGACCTTTGAACGCTGACAACCCAGCAATGGGCCATGTGACGCCAAGCAGTCACAGACCCACAAAGCAGCTTCCCACCCCCAACAGCTGCCACACACCTGCACTGAGGAACCGACAGGGATGTCCCCGCTGATGCTCCAGAAAAGAGAGGCCCTTAGCATTTGCCGCGCAGGTAAGAGCCAGGCTGTCTCCTCCTGTCTGCCCTGCACCCTCGTCCCCAGCCCTTTCTGCTCATTTTTACAGCTAAGCTCTCAGAATACTCTGATCTCCACTACAGCCATCTGAACTCCAAGAGCCAAGCTCCAGGAAACTTAAAGCAGCTATCTCCTGATCAAAGCGGCTGTGGAGAAATTTTCAAGGCAACATCAACTCCTTTTGTTCACAAATTAAAAATAAAAAAAAAGAAAGAAAGAAAGAAAAGAACTCAGACTGACCAGAAACGAGAGCATTCTGGAAACAGCCAGTAACAGTGACCTTTGCCTTGGAAACCAAGAGCAAAAATTCCCCTTGGTTTCCCTTGCATTTCCTTTGGAAAAAAAGGGAACAATGATAAAGAGCAAGCTGGGCTCACCCCGTGACCTGCTCTGCAGTGGGTGATTGCTCTGCGTGATAAGGAGGGGCGCCCCCTCCCCCCACGGATGCATTAGGGTCCTGGAACCACCTCAGTTATTGTCAACAGACAGCCTGCATGTTGTGGGGGGCCCCACTGCCCTGAGGCCTGCAAGGTCCCCTGTGTCCTGGAAATATACGGGAAATAGCCGACCGCTGGTGGCCAGGATGACCATCAGCCCCAGACAGAAAGGCCGTGTGAAGGACAGGAGGCTGCGGAGCATGCTCGGGCACGGAATCTACACAAACAGGATGAAGCTGCTCCACGGCCTGGCTTCTAGGCTGTGTGTGGCCTGGGCCACTGCTGCTGGCCATAGCCTCTGGTGTCCACAGGCGGCTGGAGAGCACTGCCTGTGATGGTGGCCAAGGGCACCTGGTTTTCCACCCTGAGCTCATGAGATGCTCTGGACGAAGACGGGGCGAGCGGCCTCAAAGCCCAGCAGGGTTTCCCTATCAGTAATGGCGCACATCCTTTTCTGAGTACTCAGGGCACGGATGCATGCCAGCCCAGCCGCCACCTATGCCAGACAGTGAAAAACCGTCTTTCCTACAAGAGATTTTAGAGCCCTAAGAGTTACAGAAAGTGTGACCCAGACGTAGGAAGCAATCCTCCTCCAAGGCTCTAAGGAAAATCCCAGCCCCTCCAGCCCTGCTAGAAGCTTTTTTATCTCTGCAGCACAAGCAAGTTCTCAGACACAGCCTGCTGCCCTCAGGGAGACCCTGCAAGATCAACGTTTCTCGAAGCTGGGAAGACAAATGCAGCCCTCCATGCCCAGGGCCGGCTCTCACACAGACAGGAGTGCATCCGAAACAGTTCCCAGGGAGAAGGCGAGTCAGCTGAGCTTACGTACTAACGCGGGCCGGAAACCTCCGAATGGCAGAGGTACTGGGCTGGCCGAAGGAAGACACAGAGGTCAGAAAGATACAAAAGGTCCATCGCAGCGGCGTTCACATCTGCAGTGACCCGGCTGAAACAGCCAGTGCGGTCCACACGGCACACACCAGACCAGCAAGCGGCACTAGGGCTTTCCAGGGAAGCAGTGCAGTCCCTCCTCAGACAACGGTCCCCACCCAAGGAGCAAGTGGCTCTTGTGGCACTCGTCCTCCTCTGATATGCTGGCTTAAAAAGGCCCTTGTCCCAGCATTTCCCGATGAAAAGGGTCCATTCAGGGGAAGCGAAGCAGCTGAAGGTCCTCCAGTCAAGGCACTCCCACGGGCTGTACTGCAGGCGGTGGAGCCAGGAGGAAAACGCAGCTGGCCACTGAGAGCCAAACCCCAGCGAGAGGACCCCATCCTGGGTCAAAACCACGTACAGAAGGATGTCCCAGGGTGTCCTTTTCTTCCAAATCCCCACCCACCCCACCAGGCAGGATGGTGGGTGGCTGCCATGGGTATTTAACAAGGCATTGTTCAAAAGCAGCTTTATAGCCTAAAAAATACTTTTAGGCATATTTATAGCTGTTCAAGGTGCCTGGTGACCCTCAAGTGGGGACACTGAAGATGGAGGAATTCACACTTGCTTCCGTGAGGAGCTTTGAGAAGTGCAAGGTGACCCAGCAGGCCACGCTGCAAAGCCAAAGCAAGTCTCTGACTCCAAGGGGCTAGAGATGCCGCCTTAATTTATAGGTTAAGAGGAGGACCTTGGGCGGGCGTGAAACAGGAAGACCTGGCAACCTAGACCAATTCCTGAGCAAAGGAGCAGGAACCTCTGGGAGGTCATGTCCGGAAGCCCCGCCCAGGTCCAAAGGACCATTTCACCTTCACTAGAGGAGTGCGTGACTCATCCCCTTCTCACTCAGCCGATGTGTAAACCATTGCTCATCCAGGAACACGTCGGTACAGCCAGGACTGACTCCTTTCCAAAAGCCCCACATCCACCGTGTCAACCCCAGCTAAGAATCTTTACCAGGCACAGCTGTCACCTCTGCACACACCATCTCTAGTGGCCCACACCAGTGTCACCAAGAAGCCAGGACACAGATCCAAAATATAGAACACAGCAAAGACTAAGGAACAGCTAAGAGAAACAACTCAGGGCCGGGAAGGCTTGGCCACAGAATGCTTCCATGTACCCAGAGGACCTGTCCCATCATCCACCCACTGCCACCACCAAGGCCATGGGACAGCCACGGAGCATGGATGGAGAGACGCTGTGGGAGAAGCGAGGTCATGCTGGTCCAGGGTTCTCATGGAAAGAGCTGTCCTTCACCTTCGTGCCAGAGAGTGCCTCAAGTGTTTGGCTTGCCACGGTGTCTTCCATAACAGGCATGCACGGTCCTTTCCACAGACAGGCAGCAGGACTAGGTACAGTGAAGGCGGTCACACATGCCTCGCCCACATCCTCCTTGGAAGCAGAGTTTAGCTGGTAACCGTACACAGCTGTGTTTGCCTTCGGAGTCTAAGCACTCTTGGAGGCAAAAGGAGCTCAGACTCTACATGACAGGGGACGACGACAGTGACAGCAGACTGGACATTCAGTAAGTCCTGCTGCTAACAAAACGTTCCGGCAGATATGTGGAACTCACTCTGTAGACCAGGCTGGCCTCGAACTTAAGAGATCCACCTGCCTCTGCCTCCCGAGTGCAGGGATTAAAGGTGTGTGCCACCACCACCCAGCCCAATTTAACCTTTGTACTCTGGTTGGGCACAGTGGTGACCGAGGACAGAAAACGGTCAGCCTGAAGGGTAATCCTTGATGGGGAACTACAGAGAAGGTGGCTGGGGACATCCCAAAGAGGACGGCCAATTAGCTCCCTCCAGATTAACGACCGCTCCATGGCCGCACGCCTACAGACTCTGCTTTCTAGAGCCTGGCTAGCATAAACTAGACCATTATCACCCGGGGAAACACATAAACTCAAGCTGTAGAATGTGAGAGGCTATGAACCCTTGGCTTGTGCAGCCATCCATCCGTCAGCCTACCAAGTTCCCAGCACCCGAAAGCGCCGTCCCTACCGGCACTCCGAGTGACTGCGAAGAGTGCTTTACAGCCCGGAGAGCTCGCCGCTCCACTGCTACACCTAATTCTTACAATTCCATTCTCCTGACAGAAGATCCAGAAGGGAGGAGAGAGAGCTATTGGAGGTTGTAGAGCAAACGGGGGCAGAAGGGGCTGCTCCACGCCCAGGACGGCAGGGCTGTCTGACCTGCAGTTGCTTTAGGCTGGTTTAGACGGAGTCACAGCCCCAGCTGGGCCTGGCAAAATGACATTTAGGACGTAGAGAAAGATGGAAGCTATTTGGAGATCAGGAAACGGCTGCAACTGGGATGGAAAATTCTTCCCAGTTTATGCACAGCAGCCTCCTGATGGTCAATGTCACAGAGAGCCCTTGCTGCCCTAAACATCTCTTCTATCTTCTGCCTCCAAGTGAACTGTGGCGGCAGGGTCTGGCTCCCAATACCTTCTTTGGAGTGAAAGAAAACAAGCTTTGGGGCTCCCAGCTTCCAAGTCGTGCTCCATACAGGTCCCTGAGAGAAGGAACACTGGGGTTTCTCTGCAGGCCGCGCCATTATGAAAGGGGTTATGGGCAGGAAAAAAAAATGCTGGCAGGGCCACACATTGTTTGGCTGCAGGTGTAGGCTTCCCTCAGAGAGAAGGACTGTCCGGAGGCACTGTGGATGGTCAGAGACTCTCCCAGCCAGCCACACAGCTTTCCTCATACCCAGCTGGTGGGAGCAGGCAGCAGAGACTCACAAGAGCAAGACTTTTTGTTTCTGCTTAGGTAAGCTAGCCAGTGAGCCCAGACACAGCCTGCAAACCTTCAGACAGTCCATCCATGACCCTCCAGAGCCCCTAGCCCTGAAGGCAGCCTGCTGCTGCAGCTCCACTCTCTCATCAGGTACACGGGGCCCTAAGCCTCCTTACCGAGGGCTGAGGTATAAAGGCTGCATTGTTCGGGGATGCTACAGCAGCAGCAACAACCCAGCAAGCCAGAACCTATAGGAACGTGAAGGCAATATTTTTGAAACAACTCAAAAGTTAAAAAAAAAACAAAAAACAAAAAAACCGACCAAAAAAACAAAAGCAAAAAAAAAAACAAAAGCAAAAAATCTCTGGTGATATCAGCTGTGCCAGGCACTCATGGCTTTCCATGGTGTGAAGCCCCATCCTGTACTCACTGAGGAACAGCCTTCCCCTAAGTCCCTTCTTTCCACTGTCCAGCGCCACCCGCCTCTGGTCTTCATTCCTGCAAGTGCAACATTGCTAGCACAAGAGCCTACTGCACAGTTCACATGTGCTCAGTGTGGCCAATGAACGGAACAGGTGCTGCATTAACATGTGGCATGCAACGGGCCTAGAATCCCAGCACTCAGGACAGCGGCCACAGTTAGCCTCTCCACGTACCGTGCCTGCCCTCCACCCATCAGGCTGCAGCATCAGGCTCTGACTTAGGAGCTCCTACATCCCACGGCTCATCCTCCACCGCGCCTCTCCCGTGGTGCTGAGGAGCCAGCCATCTACTCCAGGTCTGTGTTCACAGCCCCCTCGCCCACCTCCCCACGCGGTGCCTGACACCTGAAATCGTGCCTTCTTGAGGAAGCTTTCCTCAGCTGCTAGAACAGAAATCCAGTTCTTCTCTGCACCAGTCCCTTGTCCAAGGTCAAAGGCCTAAGCCTTGTTTTCCACATCCTATTCCCTGCCCACTGGTACTGAACTGTTCTCCGCCAGTATCATTTAACTTGAAAATTGGCTGCAGTGGCCAAGATACACCCCTTTATCCCAGTTAGTAACATAAGTAACAGATCTGAAGCGCTGAATGAAACAGAAAAACACAAGCGCAGAGGATACTTAATAAATACATCAGAGAGCTGGGGATGTAGCAAGGTTGGTAGAGTGCTTTCCCAACACTCACAAAGCTCCCTGCACAAGCCAGGTGTGAAGATGCAACACCTCACTTGGAATGCTAGTGCCTGGGTGAAGGAAGCAAGATGATCAGAGTTCAAGGTCACCCTCCTATACACAGCAAGTCTGGGGCCAGCCTGGGCTATCCCAGACCCTGTCTCAGGAAAAACAACTGTCAACATTAACAAACCAAACAAACTAATTAACCAAATTGGAAAGCACCTTGACAGGGCATAGTATTACTGTCACTGAGAACTATCTTCCCTGGGCCATGACTGGTGGTAAAGAATCCAGAGGATACCACCACCCACCGGGGCTTACACCCTCACGGGCTGCGACACAAATCTAATACAAAGGCATTATAACTCACATAAAGGACCTATTATTAAATGATGATCTTAGCCAAGCACACTAACCAGCATTCAGGATGCAGAGGCAGGGGGATGTCTGTGAGTTTCAGGCAGCCTGGTTTACACAGAGTCCAAGGCTAGCCCAGGTTATATGGTGAGACCCCGACTCAAACAAACAAACAAACAAGAAAACATAAACAAACCAAAAAAGGATAAAGACAGATACAAAGTCCCCAGACCAGATAGGCATGGTGGTGCGCAGCCTGTAGTCCCAGCACTCGGGAGGCAGAGGCAGGCGGATCTCTGTGAGTTCGAGGCCAGCCTGGTCTACAAAGCGAGTCCAGGACAGCCAAGGCTACACAGAGAAACCCTGTCTCAACAAAACAAAACAAAAAAACCAAAGTGTCCAGATCCTAAGACTGGAATGTCCCAGATGGAAGAACAGGTAAGGCAGTGTGCAGTGACCAACCCTGAGCTGGGCTCTCTTCTATAAAGGGCATTTTGAAGGGGGTGTGTGTGTGCGGAGGCAGTGTTTATCTGTGTAGTCTTGGCTGTCCTGGACTTCCACTGACCCTCCCGCCTCTGCCTCCCTGAGTACTGGGGTTACAGGCATGCGCCCTCTATGCCCAGGCCAGATTGCCGTTTGTTTGTTTGTTTGTTTGTTTGTTTGAGACAGGGTTTTGTAGGCTTTGAACTTCTCAAACCTACTTTATTTGGGGTTCTTTAACGCTTACACCTCCCTTCCAACCCACCTACCCTAAACAGGAGAGAAAAGAGGTTAGTGGGGACAGGGGAAGTAGACCTTTTTAGACTCATTTCCTTAGAGCAATTCCACTCTTCGTAGTCAGATTCCAGAAAACCCTTTAAGTAGCAAACCAGCAATTCAGCAAAGGTGACTGCAACCACAGCAGCAGGAGCGTTTCTCTCTGGAGCGTCTCAAAGCAGAGTAACGAACAGCCAAACAACAGGAAGCAATACCAAAGCCAAAAAGCCCAGCCTCTCGTTTGGGGCATATGTATATATATATATATACCCTCTCAGAGTCCGCACTAGAATATCAGTCAGCAAAGACCACGCCCCCGCAAGAGGAAGTTCCTCTTCTAGTGGAAAAACACCACCTGTTCTCTCCCAAGTCTGTTTCCAGGGGACAAACAACTGCACACCCTCACACAGGTCTGCTTCACATCCCACACTTAGGATCAAAACAAAAACATGTTTACATCCACTACATGGCTTCTCTGTGTAGCCTTGGCTGTCCTGGACTCACTTTGTAGACCAGGCTGGCCTCGAACTCACAGCGATCTGCCTGCCTCTGCCTCCCGAGTGCTGGGATTACAGGTGTGCGCCACTACAACTGGCTCCAGATTCTCAGTGTTTTGAACTGGCACATTTCACAGCTTTCCTTTCCACCATCCAGGTCATTTACCTTCAGGCTTAGTGGCCTCCTGCCTGCCGCCCTCTTTTTCTACTTGATGTTTTCCAGACACAAGCTGAACCAGGCGCGCTGCTCTGTCAGTGCCTCTTGGTTTAAGAGTCCAGACTTTGAGGGCTTCTCTCTGGGCCACCTAAGAATTCATTTGACTACTTCCCTGCTCTGAGACTATATTTTTGGATCGGTGGAGTCTGACCTACCTAAGCGGGGCCTCCCATTGTGCTGGACAGGGCTCTGGCGCCTGACAGGAAGTGTCTCGGCACCCAACAAGTGATGTTGGGTGCACCTTTGGTACCAACTACAGCTGCTGCCCTCACCTCCCAGGACTACAATTAACTCTGGTTAACTGGCAGGACAGACAGACAACACTGGTGCCCAGAGCCACACCTAAGGCAACCTGCTTGCTCATCCATCCTCTGGGTCTCCCCATGGGCATCTGCAGGTGTCTCTGACAGGAAGAATTCTTCTGAAGAACTGACTGGCCTGAGCTTTTGTTCCGACCCAGGTCTTGCTGTATTACCCACGGTGTTCCGAAACCAGTGAGCTCAAGTGACTTTCTTGTTTTGGCCTCCTGGGGAGCTGGGACCACAGCTACACATCATTACACTTGGCGATCCGACTTGTTGGTGTTTTACAGATGTCACTAATAGAGTAACAAAGTTTTTCTTTCACTTCTTCGATGACCAGAAAACTTGGAAGTCAGATTCAAGCCCTTACTCTCGTAACTACCAGGGTTCCAACTTCCTCCAGTCAGGCTCTGACTTTATTTCCTCCTTGTTCTAAGTCCCAACTTTCTGAATAATGTTGTTGTTTTTTTTACATTGTGTATGTGTATGTGCATGTGTGTCTGTATCTGTGTATGTGTATATCTGTGTGTGTGTGTGTATGTGTGCGTGTGTGTATCTGTGTGCTCGTGCATGAGTATGTGTGCGTGTGTGTATGTGTGCCATGTGTGTATCTGTGTGTGTATGTGTGCGCGTGTGCATGTGTATTTGTGTGTGTGCGTGTCTGAGTGTCTGTGTGTGTGCACGTGTCTGTGTGTGTTGCAGAGCATGAATTAGATCCCTGGAACTCAGTGGTGGATGGACAGAACTTACCCTTCGGGCTGTCCTCTGACACACACACACACACACACACACACACACACACACACTCACTCACTCACTCAGTCTTGGATGTTAGGCTTGACAGCAAGCATCTTTCCCCGCTGACCCATCTCACTGGCCCTTCACTAATGTTAAGCTCTGCTGTGGTTTACGAATTGATAAGCTGTTTCAAATCCCTTTTTGAAGGACTGTGGCTGCACGGGAGGCGGGGAGGACCATTTTTATTCAATATGGTATCCCCAGCACTCAGTGCAGAACCCACTAAGCACCCGCTCAGTGATAATGAAATAAAACGCACCCCCATTTCCAGGTGGCCTTCCTCCTCACTGTTCCACACGGGATGGCTGGTCAGCCATTCCCAGGGCAGGGCTCCTTGGGGAGGCTTTTCCCCCAGTCCTGGGAACTGAACCTCAGGCCTGTGTGGTTTTGTTTGTTTGTTTTGTTTTTGTTGTTGTTGTTGTTGTTTGAGACAAGGTCTCTCTGTGTAGCCTTAGCTGTCCTGGACTCACTTTGTAGACCAGGCTGCCAGGCTGGCCTCGAACCCACAGCGATCCACCGTCCTCTGCCTCCCGAGTGCTGGGATTAAAGGACACGCAGGCCTGTAAGTGTGCACACAGGGAGTGCAGTGTGGGAGGAATGAGAACAGCACCCTGGTATTCTTTTAAAGTCTAAAAATTGGCATTGCAAGAGTTTAGTGAAACCCACTTCAATGTAATTCACTTCAACTGCAGCAATGGAACTTAATTAAGCTGTGGCAGAGTCAGTTTAACTCTTCGCCTCCACTACAGGATGCTCCTCTAGATGTAAAAGTTTAATATATACTGAAAACAAAATATGACTTTAAAATAACATTTTTTGGGCTGACAAGACAGCTCAGTGGGTAAAGGTGCTGGCCATCAAGCCTGAAGACCCAGGTCTGATCCCGGAACTGAGAGGAGAGAAAAGACTCCCAGAAGCTTTTCTCTCACCCCTCAATTCCCCGGAGTCAGGACACAGGGAGACACAGGCTGAGGACAAACTGACACGTCTGAAGTGAGAGGACACAAACAAAAGGAAACGCAGGCCCTCCAGGCATGGCGTCCCCTCCAGATCGGAGCTCACAATATGGACGGTCTGACCCGTAAGACCCCACAGGCCACCTAGGGCACGCCAGACACTGAGGCTTGAGCCAGGAAGCAGAGTCCTGCAAGTGTCTCAGGCCTGCTGGGTGGGGCTGATTCTCACACAGTCACAAACTGAAACCACTGAGCTTCAGCTGTTAAGTCTGCAGCAGCCTGTGACCCAGTGACAGGGTGACTAACTCACTGGCCTACATACTCCTGCCTATGTCGCCTCCCTCATGGAGGAGACACAGTGGCTGTTCAATACTTCAGAGGCCTTCACCTGTCACAGTGTCAACAGAGGCTCCAAAAACCTTGTGGAGGCAGAGGGAGACACGAGCGAAGGCAAGCTGCAGGCAGGTGTTTTTTGTTTTGTTTTGTTGTTTGGTTGGTTGGTTTTTCGAGACAGGGTTTTTCTGTATAGCCTTGGCTGTCCTGGACTCACTTTGTAGACCAGGCTGGCCTCGAACTCCACAGCGATCCACCTGCCTCTGCCTCCCGAGTGCTGGGATTAAAGGCGTGCACCACCACTGCCCAGCTGCAGGCAGGGTTTTCAAAGGGCAGGCATTGGAGTGGTCCACAGGGCAGGGCACGCTGGCCCGATCTGACACTGTGGGGCAAGGACAGAGAGCAACCACACGCCCAGCAGCTGCCAAAGTGGAATCCCCTAGGGGACCCCAAAGTCAAGACCATGAGGAGTGTGGGAGAAAGGCAGATAGAGGGAACAGAAGGGTTCACGGCTAACCCCTGAAACTAAAAAGAACTCAGAAGGCCAAGCCTGCTGCCCTGACCCAGAAAATCAACCCGTGGGGGGGGGCTGGGGGGGGCTGGGAGGGGGGCAGAGGGGGTGGGAGGGGGCAGGAGGGGGGATGGGGGGCAGGAGGGGGGGAAGGGTCAGGCAACAAGAATTAAAGGAAAGGCCTAATGAGCATGCTTGTGGACCTGACTCAGAGCACAGGATTGAAAAAGAAAGGAAATCCCACTCCTCATCACCAACAGTCTGGGGATGGCACAGCTGGACCGCCTCTCCAGTGTCCCACCTGGCACACAACCCCTCATGCCTCGTGGCAGCCTGAGTGGCTCCCAGGATCATGGTGAGAGAGGCAGGAGCCACGGCCAGAAGGGCCACCTGCTCACCGACTCCCATGGTTTTAACCACGCTGCTTGACCATGAGAGGCCAGCAGCCAGGTACATACATACAACACCAGAGGGTCACCACAGGCTTAGGGGGGTCACTACAGGCTTAGGGGGGTCACCACAGGCTTAGGGGGTCACTACAGGCTTGGGGGGGTTCCACTTGGCCTCTGTCTCCTTCATCTAAGTGTGAGGTAATCAATGCCTAGACATTTTCCAGAAGGTCTTTCCGCGAACCTGTCAGAGTTAGATCCCCGAGGCCCCAGCAGCCCTCCGGAATGCAGCCAGATGTGGGCTGTAGGCTGTGCTGGCCAGGGCCTCCTTGTGGCCCTCTCAGGCCGGGACACACACAGGCCCACTCGTTCTCCTGTGCCATTAGCCAACACTTCACGGAAGGCACACCCGAGGAAGATATTAAGCTTGCACATAACTAACAAACATATCTGATCCCACACAAGGAAGTGTCCACAGGCTATTAACCAGGCCCATGGGCTGGTTCCCATCCACAGATAAGCCCCACAGAGGCAAAAGCCACGACCTCTCAGAGTAAAGAGCCTGGTACAGTGGCAGGGCCAGGATCCACACGCAGACTTACCCAAATCAGGACCCCATTTATTCAACACTCCGAGCCCACTATGTCTCATGTTTATAATTTACCAACAAGTCCCATCTTATATCCCCTTCAACCATGTAAATGCCATGTGTAGAAAGGGAACTTGGTCATATTAGTAATAAGAGCACTGGCGACAAGGAATGTGATGACCAAAAAAAGAACCCACAGGAGGCTGGAGAGATGGCTCAGCAGTTAAGAGCACTAACTTCCACAGGACCTGGCAGTTTACAACTGTCTGTAACTCCCAGATCTGGCACCCTCACGCAGACATACATACAGGCCAAACACCAATGCACATAAAAATTTTTAAATTTTTTTTAAATCACAGAGAGCTCCGACACAAGAGGCAGGTGACCAGCCTTCTCCACAGAGAGCCACAAGGAGGGCTGCCTGCTCACTCAGGTACCAGGGAATTCATGTGTGAGTCAGCAGATACCACAGGGTTCAGCCTACTGGAAAAGACATGGCTGAGGGGACCAAGTCAGGGACAGGAGCTGTTCTGCAGGCTCCAAAAACAGTATGTGGGCAGGAAAGGCAGGCAGGAGGTGGGCCTGGTGGCACACACCTTTTAATCCCAGCACTCGGGAGGCAGAGGCAGGTGGATTGCTGTGAGTTCGAGGCCAGCCTGATCTACAAAGCGAGTCCAGGACAGCCAAGGTTACCCAGAGAAATCTTGTCTCAAAAAACCAAAAAAGAAAAGAGAAAAAAAGAAAGGCAGACAGAGATGTGGGGGGCCTGTGAGAGAGAAGCAGGAAGGACCACAGGTGTGATACGCTGGGGAGCACTGAAAGGCAGCAAGAGGACCAGTCGACAGTACTACCCATGAGACATGGGGATAAAAATTTAATCCCAACACTCAGGAGGCAGAGGCAGGCGGATCACTGTGAGTTTGAGAACAGCCTGGTCTACAAAGCAAGTCTAGGACAGCCAAGGCTACACAGAGAGACTGTCTGGAAAACCAAGCAGGCAGGCGAGCCCCAGAAGACTGTATGGGATTCAGCAATGTGCTGCAAGTAGATGAGCCAACGGGATTGTGAGGACCACCCTGTCACCACTGTCCCTCAGTATCCGTAGGGATATGGGGGAGGGAGTACCCTCCTACAAAAACAAATATATGCAGGTGTGCACAGTTTGTGGTTATCTGTAGTACAGTGTAAATAAGGGTTAAAAATCAATACACTGTATCGCCAAGTGAATGACTGTTAAAAAAAAAAAACTATGCACTGTGCCTAGACTTTAGGCTTAAACACATGCCAGCAACAATGTAGCATTTAAACCTTCAATCTACAAAGGCTGACATCAGTAGGCAGAACCTAAGGCTCCAGAGGCCCAACTGTCATCAAGACAGAACAGAGCAAACGAAGCACCCCACCCCACCCCACCCCACGCCACCCCACCAGCTTCCCAGGCTTTCCCTGGACCTCAGAAACTGAATGGTTACCATTCTGGGCCAAGCCAAAGCCAAGAGAAATCTGTCCCCAACTCTCCTGCCCCAGACAAAACCACGTGGCCATCCACTCCACGTCTGTTTTGTTTTTCTAGGAGAGGCTGAGAGAGCAGATCTGAAAATGCAAATGAGCAGTGTGGTGAAAGACTATCAGTCAAAGGTCAAACCTAGACACAGAACTTCCTTGTTAGAAAGCGGGATGGAGCCCTTTGCCTGAAAGGGATCGTGACCCACTGAGGTGAGTGAACAGGCCTGAAAGGAAGGCTAAGAGAGCAAGCGGAGCCAGCACTCCCCACCCCAGCCCTTCCCTACCATGAGAACCCAGGACCTCACTCCAGCTGGGGCTCTCCCTGTGGCCACAGTGGCTTTGGGATCCTGTTGTGAGAAGGGCCCAGCTCTGCCTGGATGGATCTAACATCACAGGAGCTCCTGCCTGCCATGAAGTCAAGGGGACTTCTGCTTCTGGTCCTGGGATTGCCTGCCTTCAGCCCTTCAGCTCGGTCCCTCATCTGTGGGTCCAAAAGAACTGACTCCTCTGAACTCTAAAGAGCTCCTGGGCTATCAGTCTGGAGGTACAAGATGTGTGTGTGTGTGTCTGTCTGTCTGTGTGCGGCTCTTGTCTCTTTGTGTGTGCCTGTCTCTGTGTGTGCCCGTGTTTGGCTTTGTGTGTGTGTGTGTGTGTGTGTGTGTGTGTGTGTGTGTGTCTATCTGTCTGTCTGTCTGTGTTTTTAAGCAGCATCTTGTCACGTAACCCTGGCTGCCCTGGAACTCTGCAGGCCTCAGAGATGCTCTTGCCTCAGCCTCTAAAGCTGGGGCGACAGCCTGCAGCACCATGCACACACTTCACTCTACAGAGTATTTCAAGCAGGAAACCTGAGCTTCCAACTGTCACCTGGATCACAAAGATGTCCCCCCACCTTCCCCCACCAAGCGCCACATCAGGCAGCTCTCCCTTGTATTAAGTCAGTGAGAGAGAGGGGACCATGGACACAGTTTCTTATCATGGCTCTTCCTAAGTTCTTGGCCACAAACACTACGCATCCAGCTAATTAAGGGCAATAAAGACAGAGCTAGCTCAATGCTCTCCCTGGCCCAGTGCCCAGAGAGGAAAGGCCGGGTGGATGGGAGAGGAATTCTGACCCCCAGGGACGGGTCGCAGGAGCAGGGCACAGGAAACTGCGGAGGCTCTGGGGCCCACATCACACTCACCAAGCTCCCCTCCCTGTTCCGGGCCTGCACCCAACATCCAGACTCCCCAGGCCTCCTCCTACACGCAGAGGCTAAGCAGCGAAAGGCAGCCCCGGGAGTCAGTGTCTCCAGCCCGGGAACCTAAGCCTGGACCACAAGCTGCTCCAAACCAAGGCGGGGAAGAGCCAGTCTCCCCCTCCCTCAGCCGAACATGACTGACAGGATTTGGCAACTGTAACAGCTACCACTTTGGTTTCTGCACAGCAGGGATTCCCCGCCCACATCATCTTCACAGATAATACGTGCGCTGACCAAAGTGGAAGGCTCCCCTCCTCTCACTCAAATACAGGAAGTCTAGAGACAGGCCACACATACTTCTATCTGGTATTACAAGAGTTTAAGCAGAACACCAGAGAATAGTACTGAGCACAGCACTGAGCAGTACTGAGTACAGCACTGAGAGGCTGATCCCTTTCAGACCCTCCCTTCCTTTTGGTTCGAGCCTCCCACAATGAAACAGGCTCTTCTTTGTAAAGAATGTCCCCCGTGGACCGGCTCAGCAGCTAAGAGCACTTGTTACCCCTGAAGCCGACCCCAAGCTCAGCTTCCAGCACCCACATGATGGCTCACACCCATCCACAGGTGTCAGTGTGGCGTACATACATGCAGACAAAACACTTATGCACATGGAATAAGTAAACCTTGTTTGTAAAAAACACCTCTGAAAGTTTGTTTATTGTGTTAACATATTTATATCCGGTGATTGGTAAAGACTTCAGATGGGCAGCCAGGAGCTGGTGGCACACACCTTTTAATCCCAGCACTCGGAAGGTAGAGGCAGGTTGATCTCTGAGTTCAAGGTCAGCCAGGTCTACAGAATGAGTTCCAGGACAGCCAAGGCTACACAGAGAGAAACCCTGTCTTGAAAAACAAAAAGCGAACAAGCGATATTTCAACTTTAAAAGTAGCAGCTTGTCAAAAGAAGAGTGAAAAACAAAGGGCATAGTTTGGAGGTGGTGATTTATGCCTTTAATCCCAGTACTCGGGAGGCAGAGGCAGGTGGATCACTGTGAGTTCGAGACCAGCCTGGTTTACAGAATGAGTCCAGGACAGGACAGCCAGGGCTACACAGAGAAACCCTGTCTTGAAAAACCAAAACGAACCAGAACAAAACCAAAAAAATAATTGTTCTCTGATACACACAGACACACAACGCAAGCATGTGTATATATACACACACACTCACACACATATATTCACCCATACATGCACACACACATGCACACACACATACACACACACACACATAAACACACACACACACACACATACACACATACACACACACACACACACACACACACACACACACGGCAGTTAGTTGCCTCCTTTTCTAAACCACAACTCCTACATAGGCAGTACCGGGCTGTGTGTTTTCTGGTAAAGAATTTACTTAGCATGCTTGAGGCCCTGGGTGCGACCAGCACTTCCTCCGATCTGAAGCAGTGACTGGCATATGAGTTTCACTTAATTTTTCATTTATTATGGTGCTGCAGATGGACCCAAGGCCTGGTGCATTATGGGCAAGAACTCTGCCTCTGAGCCAGATCCCCAGCATTTTTCATTTCTTTTTTTAAGATAAGGGTCTCATGATGTAGTCCAAGCTGGCCTTAAACCTGCAATCCTCCTGCCTTCACCAACTGGAATTACAGATATGTAAAATACAACAAGTAACTTATACAGTAGTATCTCACTATGTAGCCCTAGCTAGCCCAGAACTGGCTATGTAGACCAGGCTAGCCTCCAACTCATAGAAAGCCACCTCCTTCCAGAGTAGTGAGATTATAAGCATGCGGCACCATCCTGGGCTTCCGTTAAAGACACTTTCACACAGGGGAAAACGTCAATGTCTGTCAAGCGCAGCCGCAGCGTCCCTTACCTGCTTGTGAGAACAAACACCGAGTGGACTCACCTAAGGTTTACCTTCCGCTCTTCATCGCTGCCAGCCTCCAACTACAGAGGGAGAAAGAGAATGTGACCCCACAGATGCCATTATCACCCAACAGCAGGCTGCTCTCCCCCCCACCCCCCTCCTCCCCCCACCCCCCACCCCGTTAAGGCGCCCAGGAAGGAGGCTGCCCTGCTCGACACACCCCTGGCCTCTCCTCGCCAACCTGGTGTGTTGTTCCTTGAGTCATCCCCACCACACTTTTACAGCAATTCCTGCCACAGTCTAAAGCCAGCCAGCGCCTGTGGGCTGAGCCACTGTGAGGGCTACCCAGCACATCCTTTCAGCCCTCAGCTCCTGACACACTCGGCGCACTGGCTTTGAGCCTTATTTTGGTACCATTTGCTTTTTAAAGGACACAGGGTTATGTTTTTAAGAAAATCTATTTCAGAGGCTAGAGAGATGGCTCAGTGGTTAAGAGCACTGACTGCTCTTCCAGAGGTCCTGAGTTCAATTCCCAGCAACCACATAATGACTCACAACTATCTATAATGAGATCTGGTTCACATGCAGGAAGAACACTGTATACATAATAAATAAATCTTTAAAAAAAAAAAAAAAAGAAAGAAAATCTATTTCTCTGTTGAGCCATAGTGAGCCTCAGGAATACACCACCTAAAAAAAAACCCATTCCAAAGCAGAGCCGCACACCCGTCACCTGAGGCAGGGGGACTGCATGAGCTAGGAATCTGAAAGCAGCCCAGACAACTTGGCATGTAGGCCCTTCCAAAAACAACAACAGAAGCAGCAACAACAACAACCCCATGCCAGGTAAGTCTTTGACCATGGAAGGTAAACCTCATCACTTTTTTATTCTTTTTGGGTGAAAACACAAAACGAGAAAACAAAGCAAAACAAAACAAAAACAGGGCGTGGTGGCACACACCCTTGATCCCAGTACTTGGGGAGGCAGAGGTAAGCAGATTTCTGTGAGTTTGAGGCCAGCCTGATCTACAAAGAGAGTTCCAGGACAGCCAAGACAACACAGAGAAAACCTGTGTTGGAAAAGAGGGGAAGCGGGAGGGAGAGAGGGGGGAAGGAGAGAGGGGGGAAGGAGAAAACATAACGCTTCCCAGGGGGACTTGGCGTGTTTTTAAGCACCCACTATACGGAGGATAGCCCTGTGATGGCCAGGACAGACACAAGACTGGCTGACTTGTCCCTATCCAGCCAGAGGTCAACAGGAAATGTGTCCAGAGCTAAGGCAGGACAGGAAGCCAGCAGTAAGGGAGATAAACCAAGAGGTGGCAATTTCAAGCAAAAACAAGTCGTTTACAAAGCCCGGGGGCGGGCGTCCCTCCTTATATGAAGCTTCTGGGTCCGACTTCACAGACACATACACTGGGGACAGACCACATATCTGCTCCTGGACTGTAAGGGCGAAGAGGAAACCAGGGAAGGCCCCACACACCAGGGTCAGACAGAAGCTGACTAGCACCAATCAACGCATACAAGCATACAAGCATTCCTTCAACAAGGGCCACTGGGCACTACTGGCATCTAGTGGGCGGAGCACAGGATGCTGCTACAAGAGAGAAGGCCCTAACTGTCCTGTCAGCAGCAAGGCTGAGAATCCCTGGTCCAAAGTGTCTGGAGACCTGCCCGTGCCAGGAAAGAGGGACCTTGCACATTTGTCAAAAACAATGTTACTATACACCTGGAAAAGGCTGGTGTATCTACTTGTTCTCCTCAAGGAGTTCAGATAAGGTTAACAGGAAAACGACAAGCTTGAGATAATTAAAGATCCAGAAAAAAAAGGGGGGAGAGGGAAGGGTGACAAAGTAAGAGGACAGGGCTGCTGCAGAGCCAAGGGCTGTGATTTTCCTTGGTTTCCCAGGCTTTACAGCCACACTAGCTGTGTCAGGAAACCGCGATGTCCCTGACTCATAAGAAAAGCTGCCGTTTGATAAGTGACTGGGGGGGAGGGGATGCAGGCTTCACAGCCATTTAGTTTCTTGGTCACACTCTGAGGTTTTCCACTGAAAGGTGATATAAGGTCAGGAATGCCGGAGAAGCAGAGAGGGCTAAGACAAGCAGCCCTAAGAAGCAATCCAGGCCTCTGTCCAGCTGACGAGGGGCAGCCAAGTGGAGGAGGGGCAAGCCAGAGGTACCGGCAAGCTGGACCCAGGTCTCCCAGCTCAAGGCACACCTGCCACGTCCTCTCTGCCTTGCTTCCGGCATCAGCACATCTGGAAGGCAGCCTTTCCATCCTGGGAACAGCCCAACCTCCGACAAATGCTGCCACCGCCGCCACCGATGTGCTGAAGTTTTTAAAAGGCTGAAGTTTTTAAAAGGTCTGGGATTTTAGGTGGTTTTGTTTGTTTCGTTTTCTGTTTTTGTATGTACCTGTATGTATGCTCACAGTGGGTGTGCACATGTATGTGTTTGCGTGTGTAGATGCTGGAATCTATGTGGGCGTCTTCCATATTCAGTCAGGGCACCCATTCTTTATTCCACTAGTCTGGCCACGCAGCCTGGTCTAGGGATTGCCTGGCTCCACCTTCCACATGCCTGGGCTGTAAAAGGCAGGTTGGCTCTGGGCATCAGAAGCCTTCCTTGCACTTTCAGCATCCGCCATCTCCTAGTTCACGGCTGAGGTTTTGGGGGTTTTTTTGTTGTTTTTGTTTGGTCTGGTCTGGCATTTGCTTTTTTGAGACAGGGTTTCTCTGTGTAGCCTTGGCTGTCCTGGACTCACTTTGTAGACCAGGCTGGCCTTGAATTTAGTGACCCACCTGCCTCTGCCTCCCTAGTGCTAGGATTACAGGCATGAGCCACCGCACTGGGTGGCTGAGCTTTATTCTGTTAACTGGTCACTGGGACTTGGCTTAATAATTGTCTTACGAGGCGGGTTTGGGCGCTTTAATTCCTCATTGGAACTTAGTTTAATAATTGTCTTACGAGCCAGGGGCAGGCGCTTTAATTAACCATTGGAACTTGGTTTAATAACTGACTTATGAGTCAGGTTCAGGGCGAAAAGACAAAATAAAGGAACAAATAATAAATAAAATGTAGATAGATCAAGAGGGGACTGCAAACCACTTGCTGCTAAAAGCAGATCCCAGCATCTACAACCTGCAGCCACACCCTAGAAACCTACACAGATCTGGCGTCCTCTTCTGGTCTCTGTTGGTACCTGCATTCACCTGCACATACCCATAGACAGACAGACAGATGGACAGACAGATGGACAACACACACAACTTAAAATACAGTAACTTTTACAAATATGTGAGCTGGGAATATAGTGCTGTAGCTGGCACACACAAGGCCCTGGCTCAACACTTAGCACTAAAAATTAATAAAATAATAAAAATGTCCTGGAAAACCTTCACCTCCATGTAATGGGTTATTCACTCCTAGAAAGGAATGAGATAGTGAGCCACGCCCACTAACATGGGTAAACCTTGAGACCACTGTGCTAAGAGAGAGACGCCAGACAGAGGCAATACTGTATGTTTCTGGTTATATGAAATACAGAGTAGGTAAACAGAGAGAGTGTAGACTAGGGGCCACTTGGCCGGGGTAGGACAAAGACATCTGCAGGTGGTGAGCAGGGGCATGGGCCAGCACAAAGCGTCTCCTGTCTGCTAGAACTGACTGACTTACGTTTCAAAGGTAAATTCAAGGGCCCTCAATTACATCTCGGCTGAAAGATTAAAAACCTAAAGATGAGCCGGGCGTGGTGGCGCACACCTTTAATCCCAGCACTTGGGAGGCAGAGGCAGGCGGATCGCTGTGAGTTCGAGGCCAGTCTGGTCTACAAAGTGAGTCCAGGATGGCCAAGGCTACATAGAGAAACCCTATCTCAAACAAACCAAAAACAAAACAAAACAAAACAAAACACCTAAAGATGTGTCTAAGACAGGAACAGGGAGCGATCAGGGGCTCCTAAACAACATGGGGCTACCTATACAACATGGAAGTTGGTCAGAAGCCCAGGCTGAGAGCCAGGAGGGGAGGGCACTTCTAAAATGCCAGCCCCTGGGTTGCAGAAGAGGGCAACCAGTCCCGAGTTTGAGACCAGCTTTGTCCATATAATATTCCAGGCCAGCCAGAGCTACATGGTGAAAAAAGAAAGAAAGAAAGAAAGAAAGAAAGAAAGAAAGAAAGAAAGAAAGAAGAAAAAGAGAAGAGGGAAGGAAAAAAATTTAGGCTGTGAAGGCCTGTGCTGTCACTCCCTGAAGCCACACTCTTCTCCCAAGTTCCTGTAGTTTTAGAAAGAACATGAGATAAGAGGATAAAAAGTACTTTGTAAACTGAT
This sequence comes from Acomys minous, assembly GCF_964271855.1. Taxonomy (NCBI): domain Eukaryota; kingdom Metazoa; phylum Chordata; class Mammalia; order Rodentia; family Muridae; genus Acomys; species Acomys minous. The sequence goes on from NC_140498.1 coordinate 94,344,914, forward strand.
GTAGAACCGAGCTGTGTGGGAGGCGAGTCCCTACTACAATCTCACTTCTCAGTCGCTCTGCCTAATTGTGTGCAAAACCAAGGCAACCAGAACCTCTTGCCTGCAGATAAGACTCTCAGACAGAAGAGGCCCTGGAGGTTTAACCTCACAGCCACTCAGCAAACGCCTCTGCCAGTCCCTGCAACAACACGGGCATGCAGGGGTGCTGGGTCTCACGCAGACACACAACCGGGGGACGGGGAGGAGGCAGGGCGGGGTGGGGTGGGAGAAACAGGGCCCAGATTCCAGCTGGCAACTTCCTGGGCCTACGGGGCTGGTCGAGCAGGCGGGGCGTCCCCTGCAGTGGGTTGGGTCTTCAGGGGTTCACGGAGGCCTTAGGCTCATGGAGCGGAGGGGGATGAAGGGGGGGGGTATAATGGGGGGGGGGTTGGACCGTGAGACCGGTTGGTGTAGCGCAGCCTGGGGCAGGCCGTCCTGGGGACCCGGGCGCAACGGTCCCCATCTACCTCGACTCACACACAGCAGCATGAGCCCAGGCCCCGAGCGCACCCTGGGACCGTGAACCGACAGCCAGCTAGAGCCTTTCCGGGTGCCGTGCGCGCTGGCTGCATCCCCTCCCCGCAACCCGGCCACCCCGCGCATGCTCAGTCGCGGGGACGCCCGCACCCCAAGGGCGGACGCGCGCCTCCGCCTCACACCTTGCGGGAGGGCGCGGCCGGGCTCACCTCGCTGTTGCTGGCGGAGGACGACGCGGCGCTGGGAGTGGGAGAGCGCTGCAGGGTCACCAGGGCCATCGCGGCGCGGGCCCGGCCCGGGGCCTCCAGCAGCCGGCCGGGCCCGCCCCTGGCTCCCCTAGCGCCCTCTTTTCCTCCCTCCCTCCCGCGTCCGCCCCCGCGTCCGCTCGGCCCGCAGCGCGCAGGCAGTGGTGCGCATGCGTCTGGGGCCGGCCTGGGGCGGACCCGGCCGCGCGGTCACGTCCACCCGCGCGCGCCCCCGCGGTGGCTGCAGCAGCCCAGCCTGGGCCCCGCCTCCGCGGCCTCGCTCGCGGCCAGAGTAGGGAAACTGAGGCCCGGGAGGGAGACCTGCAGAGCCAAGGCTGCTCGGACTTTGTAGAAACGCACTCGTTTATTCTTTCAGGAAAGTTACTCCACCCCTGCTAAGTGCGGGGCCTCCGGGACTGTTAAGTCCGCTTGCAGAGTTACTTTGCATGGGGCTGGGGTGTAGCCCGGTAGCTGGGTGCCCAACCGGCTCCAGGTCCTGGATCCCAGCCCCAGCACCGCCAAGGGCCGATCTAATCTACGAATTCCTTCTGGTGTCTAGGAACGCCGGTAGCCCGTGGGGTGAGGAGGAGAGCACGCTCTGAGGCAGGATTTGTGAGCTGGGAGAGACAGCCTTCGGGCTGGGAACCTTGGGCCGGCCGGAGGGCTGCTCAGAGAGGCAGCAGGGAGGAGTGGGCGCCCGTGGTGTGCAGGAAGTGCAGGGTGAGGGTGGGGGGGGGGCCCAGCAAGGTGGTACTGGGCGACTTGGTGGCAGCTTCTCTTATATACAGGTCCCATCCCACCCCCAGACCTCTGTGTGGTGCCCAAGACTTGCTGATCATGGATCTGCCATCCCACTCCTCCTCCACCCTCCTCAATGCCCAAGCGGAAACCTCCTGGCTCCTCCCTGCCTCTTCCAGGCCCTGAGGGTATTAACAGTCCGGGTCCTCAAAGGGGGTTGTCTTTCCTTTTAAATTTTTATTTATTATTATCAGCGTGTGTGTGATTTGCGTGTGAGTATGTGCATGCCAGGACTTGCTGAGGAGGTCGGTGGACAGCTCTGTGGAGTCAGTTTTCTCCTTTCACCTTTATGTGGGCTCCGGGAGTCAAGTTCAAGGCGACAGCCTCCTTTACCAAACCCTGAACTATGTAACCAGCCCTCAGAGGGCATTTTCAGCGGGGACACACAGTAATGTAATGAAGTTTCCCCGTTGCTCACATCTAACAGCCACCTGTTAGGTGCGAACCGTCCCAGTTTACAAAGATCTGAGGGTGGCCCCAGTATCTGCCTGCTGTGTTGGCACAAAGTAGCCTCTGCATTTTCAGAATGCAGCTAAACTATGCCGAAACCTAGGCCCCGGGCAAACGTTTTGTCTGTGAACTTGGTCCACAATTTTTCAGCATTAAGTAAGACAGGTTTAGGATGGCAGCCCCCACCCCCACCCCCACCCCCATCCTGCCTCCCGCCCCAGCATGACTCGCCTCTGTTTGGAGAGCTATTCTTTGGCTGGTAAATGACCACAGAGTGTTCCAGAATGTTAAGCAGCAGGTGAAGTTGTAGGTGTGGTTCAATGGAACAGGGAATGTGAGCATCAGGCTCTGGCTTCTTCTTGTTTTTTTTTTTCTTCCGTTTTTCGAGACAGGCTTTCTCTGTGCAGCCTTGGCTGTCCTGGACTCGCTTTATGGACCAGGCTGGCTGGTTTCGAACTCACAGCGATCCTCCGGCCTCTGCCTCCGAAGTCCTGGGATTACATGCGTGGACCACCATGCTCAGGATTCTGAGGCTTCCCGTGTCCAAGCCTGTGTGTCTGCAGTGAGCATGGTTTCTTTATGATTTATCTTCTCGAATGGGAATGTTTGGGGAACCGCAGAGAAAACAGCCCCTGGCCCTGTTTAGACTAAGACAGTGGGCTGGTTGGTATCTGAGAAGAGAAAATGCCTCCATAAGGTCTGGTTTATAGGCAAGCCTGTAGGGATTTTCTTTTTTTCTTTTTTTAAGATCTATTTATTTTATTTATTGCATTTGAGTGCTTTATCTGCAGAAGAGGGTATCAGATTACATTATAGATGGTCGTGAGCTACCATGTGGTTGCTGGGAATTGAACTCAGGACCTCTGGAAGAGCAGGGGGCGCTCTTAACCACTGAACCATCTCTCCAGCCCCAGAGCATTTTCTTAATTAGTGATTGATGGGGGAGGGCCCAACCTATTGTGGGTGGGGCCTTGTGGTCCTGGGTTCTATAAGGAAGCAGGCTGAGCAAGCCAGAGGGAACAAGCCAGTAAGCAGCAAAGCACCCGTCCATAGCCTCTGCATCAGCTCCAGGTTCCTGCCCTGTTTGAGTTCCTATGCCAACTTTCTTCAAGGATGAATTTGGAAGTGTAAACCAGAATTACTATCCGGAAGTGTAAACCAAGTTAACCCTTTCCTCCCTAGTTGCTTATGCTCATGGTGTTTGATCACAGCAACAGCAGCAGCAACAACAACAACAACAGAAACCCTAACTAAGACAGATAGATCTGGAATTCCCTCACGTCTCCTCAGCCCCAGGCCAGGGCCAGTTCTAATCCCCTTGCCTACACCCCTGTCACTCTTGGTCCTGCTGCCCTGGCCTGGCTACCTCATCCCACCACAGAACCCCTCCCGAGGCCAGCCCCACCCCTTCCCCCGTCTCACTTCCTCCCTCTGCTGAAAGGTTCCTGTCCTACAGTAGAGGTCACCTCTCCGCAGCCTTCCCCCCCCCCCCCCAGACACTGTCCTTTTTAGGATGACACAGCCTGCTCACTGCCCCCCCCCCATCCTGCATCAGCATGCTGTTAATTACCTTCTGTATTAATCACTCTATACCTCTGGCATTCAGCCAGGAACATCCCAAAAACGCCTCAGGGAGGAGGCTGGGATTAGGCTTAGGGAGGGGGGGTGGGCGGGGTGAATGGAATTGCTAAATATTTAAAGACATATCCTCACAACTCAGTGGCAGATACTACTGTGATTAGTTGTTATTTTCATCCGTGTGTATGTGTGAGGGTATGTGCACACACATGTAGGTGCCCACGGAGGCCAGAAGAGGGTGGCACATCCTTTGGAGTTGGAGTTACAGGCAGTTGCCAGCTACGAAGCTCCAGGCATTTTTTTTTTTTTGGTTAGTTGGTTGGTTTGTTTTCAAGACAGGGTTTCTCTGTGTAGCCTTGGCTGTCCTGGACCCACTTTGTAGACCAGGCTGGCCTCGAACTCACAGGGATCCACCTGCCTCTGCCTCCCCAGTGCTGAGATTATAGGCGTGCGCCACCACGCCCGGCTTGCTCCAAGCATTTTTAATGGCTGCAACATCTAGACTCCCCTGAGATAGCATTTTAGGATAGCAACACTAGCATAGAGCTCTGCAAGGAACAGAACATCAAAACTCAAATAAAAAGACAACATCAACACCAAGTTTGTGGGTGTTTCTTTTCCTCCACCCCAGGCTCCTGTATGCTCAGCAAGGCACATTAACTATTTGATTTTGTTTTGATTTAAAAGTTTGAATCTTGGGGCTGAAGAAGTGGCTCAGGGGTTAGAGCACTGGTTGCTCTTGCTGAGGACCTGGGTTCAAATCTCAGCACCCACATGGCAGTTCATAACCATCTGTAACTCCAGTTGTGGGCATCTGATGCCCTCACCTGGCTCAAGGTGAGCACAGATGTGCACGCAAACAAAACTCTACACACATAAAATGAAATGATTTTTAAAAACAATTTATTTACAGTGTTCTGCCTGCCTGTGTGCCTGCAGGCCAGAAGAGGGCACCAGATCACATTGTTAATGGTTGTGAGCTACCATGTGGTTGCTGGGAATTGTACGCAGGACCTTTGGAAGAACAGCCAGTGCTCTTAATCTCTGAGCCATCTCTCCAGCCCCAAAATGATTTTTTTTTGAAGTTTTTTGAGACAGTGTTTCTCTGTATGTAGCCTTGGCTGTTCTGGAATCACTCTGTATACCAGGCTGACCTCTAACTCACAGAGATCTGCCTGCCTCTGCCTCCCGAGTGCTGGGATTAAAGGCATAGGCCACACCACTGCCTGGCTTGAAAAAAAATTTTTTTCAATACAATTTCTCTGTGTAGACTCTGCTGTCCTGGAACTTGTCTCAAACTCAGCTCCTCCTGCCTCTGCCTTCCAAGCACTAGGATTAAAAGCATGTGGCAGCACCACCCAGCTGAAATTTAAAAAAAAAAAAATTAAGAATGATTTTTTTTTTTTTAAGAATGAACATATTAAGCTGGGCGTGGTGGCTCATGACTTTAATCCCAGCACTTGGGAAGCAGAGGCAGGCTGATCGCTGTGAGTTTGAGGCCAGCCTGGTCTACAAAGTGAGTCCAGGACAGCCAAGGCTACACAGAGAAACCCTGTCTTCAAAAAAAAAAAAAATAACCCACCAAAAAAGAAAAAAACAAACAAAAAGGAACAATACTTGCTATAGGCTTTGAACTTTTTCAAACCTACTTTATTTGGGGTTCTTTAATGCCTAGGCCTCCCTTCGAACCCACCTACCCTAGATAGGAGAGAAAAGAGGTTAGTGGGGACAGGAGAGGTAGACCTCCTTAGACTCAGTGCCTTGGGACAATTCCACTCTTGGTAGTCAGGATTTCAGCAGACCCGTTAAACAGCAAGACGGCAGTTCAGCAAAGGTCACTGCAACCTCAGCAGCTGGAACCCAGAACCTCAAAGCGTTCTCTGGAGTGGCTCGAAGTGGAGCGATGAACAGCCAAACAATAGGAACCGATGCCAAGACCAAAAGCGCAGCCTCTTGGTTGGGCATATGTATGTATGTATGTATGTATGTATGTATGTATGTATGTATGTATGTGTATATGTATGTATATGTGTGTATGTGTATATATATATATATACATATATATATTATGTATGTTAGTTCCTCCTCCAGTGGACAAACATCACCTGTTCTCTCACAAGTCTGTTTCCCATCCCACACTTGGAATCAAAACAAAAACATGTTTACATCCACTACCACAAACCTTAAAGGGCTGGGCCAGCCGAAGTGCTCAGAACAGGTCCCTTCGCAGAGCACTGTAGGAGGGAGGTATCCAGGGCGCGGCCACACACGTGGCTTCACTCTTGTTCATTTCCAAGTGCGTCAGAGTCACGAGAAACTTTGCTAGGGTTGCGAGGCACGTGAGACATGTGGCTCTTCTCAGCGTGAGATAGGACACCAGGTGGAAAGTGGGCTTTGCCCTGGGCACTTGCTATGGTTACAGGAGGCCAGGCTGTGGCTTTCCCTCAGAGGCACGGGGCCTGCCTAGCGCGCAGGCAACCAGGGCCTCTCCCATGTTATGCCTGCTTCCTTTACCTTCTCTTTTTCATGTTGCTCAAGTATAAGCTTGTAGCACAGGCTAGACCATCACAATTCTCCTGCTCTCCCTGGGCCTCAGCACCCTTATCTCTTTAGGCAGATGTGTTTGGTTGGTTGGTTGGTGGTTTTTGGTTTTTCCAGACTGGGTTTCTCTGTGTAGCCTTAGCTGTCCTGGACTCGCTTTGTAGACCAGGCTAGCCTTGAACTCACAACGATCCACCAGCCTCTACCTCCCAAGTGCTGGGGTTAAAGGCGTGCGCCACCACCACCGCCCAGCTAGACATATATGTTTTAGTCTCACCGTATCCAGGCTGGAGGTCTAGCCTTGGCAAAAGAAGGACCCAGAGACCTGCTGCTTTTATCTCTGGGGTACTGAAGCAGAGAGCCACACGCCCGCACAGCCCAGATAGGCGTTCCCTCTCAGCCTCATCTGTCCAGTGTCCCAGAACAGCAGTGAGCTAGCTGGCTGGCCAGGAAGGCCCCGGCCTGTGCCTTTGGCCCACGGTGGCCCAGGGAACGATACCCCCCTCTCCGCTGGGGTGGCGGCCGGAGGGAGGGCAGAGGCTCATCTCCAGCTGGCCAGGGAGATAGGTCTTCTTGTGCCTGTGCACCCCTCCCCCACCCAGGGCCTGTCCACAGGGCCTTGGAATCAGCCAGGAAGTCACTAGAGCGAGGAGCCATGAGGTCCCTTGGCTGGACTGGATCCTGTTCCTGGGAGCAGCACAGTGCCCAGCCCCACCCCTTGCTCTGTGCCCCTCCGCTGCCGAAGACTTTGACCCTGTGTTCCAGTCCTAGCCGGTGGGCAGAGGGCTGAAGTCAACACACCCCAGAATCAAGAACACTCCTGCTGGAAACTGGAACCTGCACCCCCAGGCGTTTTTGTTTTTCTCCAGACACCTGACACAAGTGGTAAGTGAAAGACACACGCTCGAGCTGGGGCAGGGGGCAGGCGCCACATGCTGTCTTACCCATGTCAACAATCCAGGCTCAACATTAGAGCCTGAAATTGGTGACACACACACACAAAAAGGACTGACTTGGGAAAACGTCTTCCAGAGAGATGACACCATACTCCGGGAGTCAGATCGGAATAGCAGGTTAAGAACTCCACCTAGCCAAGCCTCAGTTTCCCCCTCTGGAACATGGACTCTTTGAACAAATTTTTCTATTATGTTATTGATTGGCTGATTTGGTGTTTGGTGGTGGGGGACCACTCTTGCCACGGTCTGCGTGTGGAGGTGAAAAGACGGACGGCTTTTGGAACTGAGTTCTTTCCTTCCACTGTGGGGGGATCTCAGGAGTAGAACACGGGTTGCCATCCTCACGGCAGACGCCTTCACCAGCAGAGCCGTCTTTAAGTCTCTGGATGTGAGACCTTGCCTTGTGTTACAGGGCGAATTTGAGGCTTAGAAGACAGATGGATATAAAATGCCTGGTGCTGAGCTGTGCCTGACGAACACCCCCTATATGGTCTTTGCTGTTACACTGGGGCGGGGGCTTGATTCTCGGCCTCTTAGAGCTGTTGTCCCAATTTAAAACTAAACTGCACAAGTTATAGCCATTGGGTGTAGCCTGGCGGAGCAGGTTCCTCCTCATCTTGGTGCCTCGCTGCGGCCTTTTTTGCTTTTACTACACTAGATCCTTCATGTTTTCTGCTAAGAGTGTGTGGACGCTCGAAGGTGCAAGCTGCCTGCTCCGGTTGCTTTCCCGTGGACAAAGGTTGTAAGCAGAGACCAAGGGAAAAGTCAGTGCGGGCTGATCGCCGGGGCGAGATACACCCAGGCAGAGCTGGGTGAGACCTGACGTCACACACACGGGCGGGGTGGCCGGTGTGGCCGTCAATAGAGCTTCCTCTCGTTCAACTTCTGTGCCCGGTTTAAGATGACAGTAAAGGCAGTCGTCTCCTACTGGAGCTGGGAGGGTGAAAGCGGCGTGCTGTCTGCATGTGTCCTGTGTCTTTACGGTCCAATAGGCTCTCTCCTGTCCCGTGCTTGTATTTACTTTATAATCTTTGTGTGTCTGTGTCTCTGTCTCTCTTTCTCTGACAAACGCAATAACTCCACTGGCTCTAGGATACACACTCCAAACATGCTTAATTAAGTGGCCACAAGACAGGAGACTTGCATGACTAACATAAAAATATCAGCAACCACAGGAAATGGCTGACTTAACAGAGCTATGCTCGAGCAGGCCCAGAAGCTCACTACTGCGTCTTATCAAGACTGTGTGAGTGAATAGTCTTACCTGAGGCTGGACCCACGGCTTCTATAATCTGGCTTGTGCTTCCAATGAGGACCACGTGCCTTGCCTTTGTATCATATTTTAATGACAGCTACTCGGCTACTCTTTTTTTGTTTGTTTGTTTTTTGTTTTGTTTTTGGTTTTTGGTTTTTGGTTTTTGGAGATAGGATTTCTCTGTTTTAGCTTTGGCTGTCCTGTGACTCACTCTGTAGACCAGGCTGGCCTCAAACTCACAGCGATCCACCTGCCTCTACCTCCCGAGTGCTGGGATTAAAGGCGTGCGCCACTAAGGCTCGGCTTCTTTTTCACTTTTGAGACAGGAAGTCGATATGTAGCTCACCAGCCTTGAATGTACAATCCCCCTGCCTCAGCCTTTTGAGTGCTAGGATTACAAGTGTGTAACCCCAGGCCTGCCTCATGGGTTCTGCTCCCTCTCCCCTGCTCCTTCCTTTTCCTTCCCCACTTTTCTCCATTTTTTTTTTTTTTTTTTTTTTTTGAGACATGGGATTGCTACGAAGCCCAGGCTGACCTGGAACTTGTAGTGTCCTCCTGCCTCAGCCTCCTGAACTCCCAGGACTTTCCCTATCTATTCCTTCCTCACCCCGTCCATTCAAACATGCTTTTCTGCCCCATCCTTTCCTGGGTTTCTCAGTGGTGTGAGAGTGAGAGAGAGCAGATGTGGGTTCTCTCTCTCTCTCTCTCTCTCTCTCTCTCTCTCTCTCTCTCTCCAGCTGACACTGCTCTCTGGACAGCTCAGCCTCTTGCCTGTGAACGGCTGTTTCGTATGAGCTCCTAAGCACCCAACAACTTTTGTTTTTAAGTTTTACTTATTTATTTTATGTATATCGGCACTCTATTTGCATGTACACCTGCAGGCCAGAAGAGGGCACCAGATCTCGTTATAGATGGTTGTGAGCCACCATGTGGTTGCTGGGAATTGAACTCAGGACCTCTGGAAGAGCAGGCAGTGCTCTTAACCTCTGAGCCATCTCTCCAGCCCATAACCTGAGAGTTTTCTAAGATGTCCCTTCATTTGTGTGTTCATATCCGTGCTACTCTTAGCCCCAGGAGGTGGGGGACAATGGGCAGTGTCCCCCTCCCCCGCCCCATGGAGTGTGCTGTGGTCGGGAGCTTTGTCAACCTGCAAGTGTGCAGGCAAGTGGACAGGCTCAGTTCACACGGAGCAGCTCCCCTGGAGTCCCCTGGCTCAAACACTGAAAATGCACATCCCAGGAGCAGCCTAACCCTGGGCGGGCTGGGAGCTACTCTCTCTCAGCCTGTCGGGTCCAGTGACTTGGCCAAGGTCACCTTGTCAGTGTGTGTCAGAGTGGGGCTGAGCTAAGCACATCTGATCTACTAATCCAGCACAGTACGAGTTTCTAATACAGTGCGCTGTGCACTGAGTACTAAGTACTGTGTGCTGAGTACTTGTACTGTATAATGTATGCTGTGTGCTGAGTACTGTGTACTGTGTACTGAGTACTTGTACTGTATAGTGCATGCTATGCACTGAGTAATGTGTAATGAGTACTAAGTACTGTGTGCTGAGTACTTGCATTGTATAGTGTGTGCTGTATACTAAGTACTGAGTACTGGGTACTGGGTACCATGTACTGAAGGTCTACCAGGTAGCATAACAGGAACCAGTGCAGAACTTGGAATCGACTCAAGACAGCTGATGACTCTGGAGCTGCCCCTGTTTTACTAATGAAGTGGTCTCGGCTCGGAGGTGGAGGGTGGAGGGGGGTCTGTTCCCTCAGCACTGAAGCACAGACTTCAAGCTGCCACCTTCTGTTTGTGAACTCAGTCTCCAATTTGGCGCCTGAAACCTCATCAGAGTCCAGCTTTTGTGGCCTGCAGCCATCCCCGCTTTGCAAAAACTAGGCCATATTGAGAATGACCCGCTGTTCAGGGCCCCGGGCCCATGTTGCCAGGAGCTGGGGTCTGTGGGAGGCCAGCTGAGTGTACAGGAGGCAAAATTGAGTTTGGCCCTTCCGGACACACACAGTCCCCTTGTTCGGCCTCACAGGAGCTGGCTGAGTACAGCAAAGTCAAAAGCAGCTAGGCCTGAACAGCTGACGGTGTAGCCAGCCTAGTAGGCCCAGCCGGGTCTGTTCCCCTGACAGAGGAGCAGATTCTGAGGGAGAACCCTGCATGGGACAGGCCTAAAGCCACACCGGCTAGCTGGCAGCCTGGCATGTGAGAGGGACACAGCAGATGTGTGCTGAATTTACTTGAATTGGTGTGTGTGGTGTGTGTGAGGCACTTCTCCACTCCAAGCCTCAGTTTCTTTATCTGTAAAGTGGGACCAAAACCAGCAGCCCTGAACTCAGAGGGACACGGGAGGCTTAGGATGTGTGAGGCCGTAGTTGAGGGACAGGAGCACTGGAGCTGTTTCCTGAAGGTCGGCTCCGCTTCGCGCTGGGAGCTGTTTTGACATAGTTGTTGCCCTTGTCTACCGCTGAGGTGTGTCTTCCTAAGCTCACCCACAGTTGTCACCTAGGAGGGCTGAGCCAGTGCTGCTGAGCACCGAGTACCTGGAACACGGGCAGCTGTGACCATCCTCCGCGGTGGGGGCGTGCAGGGAGCTGCCAACATTAACAGCCGAGTGACGATAGGCAAGTGATCTGCCACAAAACAGGGACACTGCACATGGACAGACGGCTCAGCAGTTAAGAGATTTCACTGTGCTGGGTGTGATGTCGCACGCCTGTGATCCCAGCACTCGGGAGGCAGACGCAGGCGGATCGCTTCGAGGCCAGCCTGGTCTATAAAGCGAGTCTAGGACAGTCAAGTCTACACAGGGAAACCCTGTCTCGGGGGAAGAGAGAGAGAGAGAGAGAGAGAGGGAGGGAGGGAGAGAGGGAAGGAGGGAGGGAGAGAGGGGGAGGGAGGGAGGGAGAGAGAGGGAGGGAGGGAGGGAGAGAGAGAGAGAGAGGGAGGGAGGGAGGGAGAGAGAGAGAGAGATTCCACTGCTCTTCCAGAGGACCCCAGTCAAGTTGGGGAGCTCACAGCCATCTGTGACCCCAGCTCCACGGGATCTGATGTCTTCTTGCCCCCAGTGGAGCCTCACACTAAAGTGAACATGCGCACATGGACACACACACGCACATGGACACATGCACACACACGTATAGACACATGATAAAATGAAATAAGCCTGTAAAAAATTGATTGATTGCCTCTTATGTTCTAGAATCTTTTTTTGCTTTGTTTTGTTTTTCAAGACAGCGTTTCTCTGTGTAGCCCTGGCTGTCCTGGACTCGCTTTGTAGACCAGGTTGGCCTCGAACTCACAGCGATCCGCCTGCCCCTGCCTCCCGAGTGCTGGGATTAAAGGCGTGCGCCACCGCGCCAGGCTCACATTCTAGAATCTTGGGCTCTTGATGGTCACCAGTGGAAGGGGCTTGGCAGTCAGTGTCTGATGCGTCCTAAGCTGTACGGAGCCCACGGTGACGGTGGCGACAGCAGCGACCCTCAGTCTACTCTCTCCGCTTGCAGGCCGGCGCGATGCGAGTGGTAGTGATCGGGGCTGGAGTCATCGGGCTGTCCACCGCCCTCTGCATTCACGAGCGCTACCACCCAAGACAGCCGCTGCACATGAAGGTCTACGCAGATCGCTTCACCCCACTCACCACGAGCGACGTGGCCGCAGGCTTCTGGCAGCCTTATGTCTCTGACCCCATCAACCCACAGGAGGCGTGAGTGAGGGTTCCACGTGGTAGTCTGGGGGCCCATGGAGCTCAACCCACAGAGGGAGCCTTTCAGCACGGTCCACATGACCGAGGACAAGTCCCCCGTGGAAGCTCTGACCTGACAACCATGTGTCCCAGTGCTTGCTGATCGAGGGTAGCAGGTTATAAATTTGAGGTCATCCAGGGCTTCCATAAGATTCAGATTAAAGGGAGGCAGAGGCAGGTGGATCGCTGTGAGTTCGAGGCCAGCCTGGTCTATAATGCAAGCCTTGGACAGCCAAGGCTACAGAGAAACCCTGTCTCGAAGAAAAAAAAAAAGATTCAGATTAAAAGCCAGGCAGTGGTGGCGCACGCCTTTAATCCCAGCACTCGGGAGGCAGAGACAGGTGGATCCCTGTGAGTTCGAGCCCAGCCTGGTCTACAGTGCAAGTCTAGGACAGCCAAGGCTACACAGAGAAATCCTGTCTCGGAAAAACAAACAAACAAATAAACCACCACCACCACCAACAACAACAAAAGATTCAGATTAAAAAATAAATGTCCAGATGAGTACAGCTACTTGTAATTCCAGCACTCAGGAAGCAGAGGCAGGCAGAGTCACTACAAGTTGGAGACTAGCCTGGTCTACATAGCAAGTTCTGGGTTAGCCAAGACTACATAGAAAGACTGTATTTATTTTTCCCCAAAACAGGGTCTGTGTAGCCCTGTTTTTGTTTGTTTGTTTTTTTGTTTTTTAAGTAAATACACAAGGAAAGAAAAGGAAACAACAACAACAACACAAGCTGGGCAGCAGACATAACTGTGGTCCCAGACCTTACAAAAGCCATCCTGGGCATTGTTGATCCCACCAGGCAGGAATGAGACCACGGCCACAGTTACTGAGCCGATCTGAAGCAAGCTTCACGAAACACCGGCCAGGAGGATGGACACAGGCCATGTCCATCCCAGACAGTGGCCACACACATCCTGACATCCATCCTGCCCGAATACCTCCCGCCTACCTGGGATCAAGCATACCAACTATCAAAGTGACTTTTTGTTTTCTCTGGTTTTTCTAGGCAGGGTTTCTCTGTGTAGCCTTGGCTGTCCTGGACTCACTTTGTAGACCATGATGGTCTCGAACTCACGGAGATGCGCCTGCCTCTGCCTCCCAAGAGCTGGGATTAAAGGCGTGCGCTACAGTACCTGGCTGTGAAAGTAACTTTTTTTTCTCCCCTGGTGTAATTGCCATCTCTGAGATTCTAGGCCTAGTCCTGGAATCTTCTGGTTTCTGTACAATCTAACCTAGGCCTAGAATGTTTTCAGTCTCCAAGACTTATGGCTGAATAAGCTCACCCTCACTTTTTCTTTCTGAACTCTGGCTGGCTGGTTCAACTCAGCTATTTTGGTTCAAACTCCTCTCCAAGCTGACTGATTCAAATTGGCTTCTTTCAGCTCCTGACTGCATTGCTCTGCTTGGACTTATAGTAACTTTGGCAATCTGTTATGATCTTCTGGCTCCTTCTCATTCCGCCTTCACCTGCGTCTAACTTGTTCTCTCTTCAACCTGTCTCTGTAAAACTGCCTCTGAATTCCACAAACTGAACGACCATGAACTCAGCTCTGCTGCACCGCCTCTTAACTCACTGACTCAACCAAACTGCCTGAACAGCACTGACTAGAGCTCCACCTACCTCTGTCTCCTGAGGGCTGAGAGTAAAGGCATGTACTACCACGCCTGGACCTAAGCTTTTCTTTACCTGAAACTTGCTCTATACCAGACTGGCCTTGAACTCAGAGCTCTGCTAGCCTCTGTCTCATAGGATAAAAGGCATGTCTGCATGCCAGCCGGATCACGCAGACCTACCTAGAAGGTCTTTGGATGCGATCTCTTGCCAGAACAGCCATGTTTTGAATTAAAATTTCTCTGTAACCAACCTTTTTTAAAGAAGTGAAAACAAAACACACACAGCTTGTTGTCTTACATAAACAACAGCCCCCGGCATCCTGGAACGTTATCTGTCTTTTTGTGAGTGAGGGCTTACAGGTTAGAGGAACAATTTCTGTTTTACAGATCTCTCTTTTTTAGATTTATTTATTTATCATGTATACAGTATTCTGCCTGCAGGCCAGAAGAGGGCACCAGATCTCATTATAGATGGCTGTGAGCCACCATATGGTTGCTGGGAATTGAGCTCAGGACCTTTGGAAGAGCAGTCAGTGCTCTTAACCTCTGAGCCATCTCTCCAGCCCTGTTTTACAGATCTCTTAAGCACAGTTAGAACATAACTTTAGCTGTCACAGGCTTCAGAGCAAGTGGTGCCTGGAGAACGGCTCAGAAGATAAAGCCTTTACCATCCAAGCCTGACCATGGGGGGCGCCCAGATCCCCAGAAACCCACATAAAACTCAGGCGTAGTGACTCACCTCAGTAATCCCAGCCTGTCCTTGTTGGGGGTGTGGGGGGACCACAAGAGAGCTGCCCGAAGCCCACATCGCTCACACAGCAGCAAACAACAGACAAGGTAGAAGGGACGAGCCAGCACCCAGAGCTGGGCTGTGACCATCTCATGAGGACCACAGCAAGTGCGGGAGTGTGAATTGGCCAACCGGAAATAGGAGTAATGACTGCGGCAGGCCCGTTCTGTGACCAATCCCGGGCACTGGGGCCTTTGCTGCTTACCACAGCATGAATGGCTCCACAGAGCCTCAGAGCTGGAGGCCTGATGAAGTTGACTGGAGAAGGCACAGAAGGGCATTGTGGGAAATGACATCACGCAAACCCTAATGCTCACCCCTGTTAAGAAGAAACTGAAGCCGTGTGCTCCATCTGTGGTATCACTTCCACCTCATGCTCCCGCCCTTGAACACAAGGCCACTGACAAGGTTTGCTTCCCTCCAAGGTTGCCCCACCATGTAGCCTTGGAGCCTGCAATGTAGATCAAGCTGGCCTCGAACTCACAGAGATCTGTCTGCCTCTGCCTCCTTCTAGGATTTTTTAAGGCATCTGCCCCTATGCATGGCATTGATGTTAGCTGCTTGAGGACCAGGAACTACAGGGAAGGACCAGGAAGCACTCCCAGAAGCAGGCTCTGGATGGCTCTACCTAACTAGAACGGAGCCTCTGAGCTGTGTGTCTGGAGAGCAAGCCAGGGTCTGCCCCTGGTGCTTACAGTGGGCATGCTCAGTCCCAGGCTACACTGTGTGGTGCTAAGTTCCCAAACCCGGGTCAAGGCCTTCACAGCGGAAGCCCAGGCCCCAGGCACACTCCTCAGGGGTGCACGTGAGAATGGTCTTCACCTGGGAAGCCAAGTGAGGTTGAGCTGTCTGGAGCACTGTGGGCGTGAGCACCGTGGGTGTCAGGGCTCTGCGCGCATGCCTGTCAGCGTTACCACCACCCTCCACAACCGGCATTCTGAGCAGTTCCTCCGCCCCGGGGTGTTTAGTGACCAAGACTGGGGTGCCATTTTGATCAGGAATAAGTTTGAGGTCACAAAGAAAGAGATCAATATTCCAAGTGAAGTGTCTGGACAAAGCCCCTGATCAAGAGGGCATGCTCAGAAGAGCAAACATGGGGGGGGGGGAGAGACAGACAGACAGAGAAAGAGAGGGAGACAGAGAGAGGAGGGAAGTGCATTGGAGGTTTATTCTAACTCAGATGGTGACTGTATCTTTTCCCCATTGCCTGGGGTCTGACCAGTCATTTTATTTTTCTCTCAATGGCAGTCTTTCTCTGTTTAGCCTTAACCTGTCCCGGAACTCACTCTGTAGACCAGGCTGGCCTTGTGCCTCCCACGTGCTGGCATTTACTTGGACAGTCTGAATAGAATCGGTGCCCAGGAAGCAAAGGAGGAAGGGGGGAGGGGTCACAGTCCCAGATCATCAACTTCTTAGCAAAGAGCAGTGGGTCTTTGGGTAAACAAAGGTTCTACTGCGGGGGTATGGGGGGGGCGGGGATTTAATACATTTACATAAAAGTCTAAAAGTCTTTGAAGGTGGGGAGGTGAGAAGATGTAATTTCTTGACCTAAACTCGGGTTTTATGGTAGTTGGTGGGACGAGCCCCTCACGCCGTACGCCTTACACTTCCAGGGAGTGGAACCAGCTGACTTTCGACTACCTGCTGAGCCACCTCCATTCTCCCAACGCTGAAAAAATGGGCTTGGCCCTAATCTCAGGCTACAATCTCTTCCGAGATGAAGTTCCGGTGAGCCGAGAGTCCTTGACCAGGGCGGGCATATAAGTGAGGGTTCAGAGAAACTACAGAACTAGACCACTCCCTGAGTAGAAAGAAAGTTTGTTGGTGGCCACATTTCCAATGCTATTATCTTTTCTTTTGGGGGGGAGGGGGAGGAGAAGCCAGAAGACAAAGAGAAAAGCAAAATGGGAGAAGAGCAAGTAGATTTTATGTCAGCAGGGTGAGGATCTGGCTGATAAAGATTGTCTGGATTGACCAGGAACTAGATGTCTTTGCCCAAGACAGTTGATCCTTGAGGGAAGGTCCGGGGAGGTGCCTGGTGGACTAACGGATGGCTCCTGCTCTGCTTTTCTGGTCAACTGAAGGCCACCTTTAGGGTTGTCTGCCCAGTAACAATCCTTCTGTTTACTCTGCCTGAGTCCTTCCGTTTAGGACGATGTCACCAGCACTGCCATTTGGATGGGTGGGTAGGTGGAGGATTTGGGCCTAATGGGGCACAGACAGCTGAGACCCTGAGCTGGAGGGATGCTCAGAGACGTGGGTCCAAATTAGTTTTTATCTATCTGTCTGTCTATCTATCTATCTACCTATCTATGTATTTTGGTGGAGCTGAGGATCAGGGCTTAGTACATGCTATGCAAATGTCTTCCCACTGAGCTACACCCCAGCCTCAGGTCCACTAAGACCCCTAAGGCCCTACTCCTGGCCTTTACCACACCACTTAGTCTTACTCCGCCACCCTCAGACAGGGTTTCTCTGTGTAGCCTTGGCTGGCCTGGACTTTGTAGACCAGGCTGGCCTCAAACTCACAGAGATCTGCCTGCACCAACGTGCGCCAAGGCACCCAGCTAGTCTTGCTCTTACGTTAAGTGGAGTGAAAGGAAGACTGTAGCCTAATTGTGAGTTTGGGTCTCGGCTCTACCTCTTAGCTGTGTGATTCAGACAAATTACTCCACCTCATTTGGCCTGGTGCAGAGCATCCACCCAAGTGGCTGCTTCTAAAGATCAAACGACAAAGCCAGAGAAGTCAGTGCCTCGGGCAGTGTCTGCCACCCAGCAAGCATTGTGTGCTTCTGTTATCCTGGCCGATCTCGGCCACCTGCCCCTGGGAACCTGTCTCTGCTTCCTCCTCAGGACCCTTTCTGGAAAAACACAGTTCTGGGATTTCGGAAGCTCACCCCCAGAGAGATGGACATGTTCCCCGATTATGGGTAAGACTGCTGTTGAGTGAAAGTGAAAATAAATAAATAAATAAAAAGGAGAGGACATGACTGCCCCCAGGTAAGGTGGAGGAGAGAGTTTGATGTAACAGAAAGGGGGAGAATGGCAGCGTCAGAGACATCTGGGACAGGCCAGAAGGAGCTGGGCCATGTGGGGGGCCGGAGGAGGGGAGGGGAGAGGGGAGACAGGGGGATCGTGTGCAGCAGCCAGGAGAGCAAAGATACAAAAGGGGCAGGGAACCAAAATGGTTGGATTATATAGAGAAGGGCAGCCCAGACCCCCTGGGTTAGAGAGTTCAGGGCAGAGGGCGGGCATGCCAGCCATGCACTCTAACAGGCGGGGACTGAGGGATGCTGGGAGAACCTGGAGGCCAGGTCTGCTTTACCTCAGGGTCTGAGACTTACACCTGTCCTGGGGCATGACAGCTCGGGACAGAACTGCCTAGAAGGCACCTAAGAATGGAAGCACTGACTTGGCATCCCGTCTCGGTGCTAGAGCCCCTGGTACCCCGTCCTTCTGGTGTCCAGCCTCTTCCTGGACCTCCAGGTGTGCTGGGCTTTGGGCAGAAGTGTCAACCAGCTTTGTATAGTAGACACAAGCTACCTATGAAAAAAGGCTACTTCAGCTCAGGAGGGCGCTTGTCACAGCTGCTGGTGTCACAATTCAGGAAGCAGAGAGAAGGGACGATGGAGTCCCACGGTGGCCTTTGAAGGAAGCACCTCATGGCTTAAGGATCTTTCCCGAGGCGTCACCTTCTAATCCGGTCACCTTTCAGTTCTGCCCCCTTAGAGACCAAGCGTGGGCATATGGCCTCTGAGGGACGTACAACATTTAAACCTTAGCACTCACATTGTTAAACCGCTCGGAGGGGCTAAGTGACGTCCCAAGGCCACACAGCCACGTGACCAAGCTCAGCCTGTGTGATTCCACACTCCTGCCCTCTGGGCCTCTCCTCACCTGCCCTCATTCCCAAAAACACACATCCAGTTACTATTTACATATCCTGGGGTGCCATGACGTGTCAGGGAATTCCTCTTTGCACTGAGCTGAACCCCACAAATGTCACCTGGTGGCTCAGAATAGCACCAAGGGGACCTTCATACAGCAGATTCTGACCCCTTCCTCCCCTCCCCCACTCTGTCCCCAGCTATGGCTGGTTCAACACCAGCCTCCTTCTGGAGGGGAAGAGCTATCTGCCGTGGCTGACTGAGAGGTAAGACCTCAGCCTTGCTTTGAGATGGCCCAGGGACCAAGCTGTGGAACAGCAGTCCCAGGGACAAGTGCCAAGGCTGTCCCTCGGGGTGCCGTGTGGGAACTGTCCCTGGTCCTGATCACCACCGTGGGCTGAAGAGATGGTTCTGCATCCCGCAGAGCATCAAACCTCCTGGGCAGATGTGGCTTGTTAGGCTTCTTAGCGACGTCAGGAACCAAGCATTCACGCCCATTTAAGAGTTTGAAATGGATTTAGATGTTTTTCTAAATATATTTACATAGTTTGTATACATTATCTTGGGCAGTGGTGGTACACCCCTTTAATCCCAGCACTTGGGAGGCAGAGGCAGGTGGATCCCTGTGAGTTTGAGGCCAGTCTGGTCTACATTGCGAGTCCAGGACAGCCAAGGCTACACAGAGAGACCCTGTCTCGAAAAACCAAAAATAAATAAATAAATAAATCTCTCTTTCCAGGCATGGTGGTACACCATCTGGGAGGCAGAGGCAGACAGATCTCTGAGTTCCAGGCTGGCCTGGTCTACATAAGCAAGTCCAGGACAGCCAGAGTCTCTGTTGCACAGAGAAACTCTGTTTGAGGGGAAAAAAGTTTTTTTTTCTCTCCCTTTTATTTGTCTTTTCTTCTTTAAAAAATAATTTATTTAATTTTATGTGCATTGGTGTGAAGGTGCCAGATCACCTGGAACTGGAGTTGCAGACAGGTGTGAGCTGCCATGTGGGTGTTGGGAACTGAACCCAGGTCCTTTAGAAGAGCAGGCAGTGCTCTAACCACTGAGCCATCTCTCCAGCCCCTGCTCTTCTCTAACTGCTCTTGCCCGTGTCCCCAGAACAATGCTAAGTGCTGCAGGTGACAATGGACGCCCTGTCTTGTTCCTGATGGGTTAATATGCATCCCTCAGTGCTCTGTGGTAGCAAGCATTCCTATTAAGACAACTTTATATATTTCCTGTGTTTTACTAAGCTTTTGTAAAAATTCTAAAACAAATGGAAACTTTTGCAATCTTGGAAGACGTTTTAAACGATGGGTTTCAAGCCGGGTGGCGGTGGTGCACGCATTTAATCCCAGCACTTGGGAGGCAGAGGCAGACAGATCTCTGTGAGTTCGAGGCCAGCCTGGTCTACAAAGTGAGTCCAGGACAGCCAAGGCTACACAGAGAAACCCTGTCTCGAAAAAACAAAAACAAAAAATCCCAAAAACAACAAACAAACTTATGGGTTTCAGGTCCTACTCCACGCTCACTGAATCAAAAAATGTTTGGTTTTTTGTTTGTTTTGACTTTTTGTTGTTTTGAGGTTTTTGGGTTTTGTTTGGTTTTGGTTTTTGGTTTTTGTTTGTTTTGTTTGTTTGTTTGTTTGTTTGTTTTTGAGACAGAGTTTCCTCTGTGTAGCCCTGGCTGGCCTGGAATTCTCGATGGAGACCAGGCTGGCCTCGAACTCACAGAGACCCACTATCCCTGCTTCCCAAGTGTGTGTCTCCTGTCTAGTAGGCCCAGAATTGTGTATGTCAATGACTTCCCTGGGTGAGCATAGCTGTCAGCCAAACTTGGGGACCGCGCGGCGTGAGACCTTTCCTGGGGGACACAACATACACAGGACGACTCACCCCACACAGGGACCCCCAACAGACTAAGACTATTACCTCAAAGTCCAACCGGTAAATTCATTGAGTCAGTAACAGGAGTATAGGTAAGGGGTCATTTACGGGGGCAGGGATGACTCGGTGGCAGCTGCAGCCCATCCCAGCGCAGGTGGGAGATTGGACCCGGAGGAGCTCTCATCTTCAGGCAGCTGTGCAAGCCTCAAGCCGGAGACTCTCCCCTGGGCTGCTCAGCTGCCCCAGTCTCCTGCCTTGGCTGGTCGTTGCCTGTTGCTTGCGTAACCTCAGGGATGGGCCTCCTCATGAGTTTTGTGTTTCATCTTCCCAGAAGTGTGAAGTTTGTAAACTTCCCACTCCTTCCGGGAGGGCATGTTACAGATCTGAGGAAATCCGGGCAGGGCAAACCACTGCGCTCCTGTTACTGCTCTTGCCCTGGGGACATAGTGACCCCTGACCAGCCACTTCCCAGGTGTTCCGTCATGAAGAAACGACATAGTTAGGACTCCCTCCCAGGGAGCCTGTGGTAGTTATGATCTCTGTACTTTTTGTTTTGTTTTGTTCTTTTTTGGTTTTTCGAGACAGGGTCTCTCTGTGTTAGCCTTGGCTGTCCTGGACTCACTTTGTAGACCAGGCTGGCCTCGAACTCACAGCAATCCGCCTGCCTCTGCCTCCCAAGTGCTGGGATTAAAGGTGTGCGCTGCCACTGCCTGGCTGGTTTCAGTACTTTTGATGGATTTTCAGAGCCAGGATCAAATCCCGGGCCTTACATACTCTGGGCAGACATGCCACCACTGAGTCCCATCTGCAGAGCCCATCTCTGGGACATTCAAAGAGAGAGAGGGGTGTACCAGCACTGACAGAGGCGCATACGGCACTTGCCCAGTTCTGCCTCTTCCCCCAACTCCCCTAAGTTCATCATATAAAGCAACATGGCAGCTGCAGAATGTAATGAGAGAGAGAGAGAGGGAGGGAGAAGCCTGGATTTGTGTCCCAGTCGCTCCGTGACCTTCAGGAGACCCTCCTCCACGGGCTCGATGATGGGCTAGGGCCATCTGAGAGGACCTCGTCTTCAAAGGGATGCTTTTCAGACCCCTGGTCCAGCTGGGTGCTCGTGAGCTGAACTGCTACACAGGGGCATCGCGGGGCTAATATCCAGCGGACCGTCCCCAGTGCTGCCTTCCAGGGGGGATGCATAGAGAAGTGAACTCAGGGCTGCTCTGATGCGTCTCCCTATCCCAGGTTA
Organism: Acomys minous; assembly: GCF_964271855.1. Taxonomy (NCBI): domain Eukaryota; kingdom Metazoa; phylum Chordata; class Mammalia; order Rodentia; family Muridae; genus Acomys; species Acomys minous. Next base: position 94,366,419 of record NC_140498.1, read on the forward strand.
ACAGAGAGGGGAGTGACGCTCATCCATCGGAAGGTGGAGTCTCTTGAAGAGGTGAGTGGCTGGACGTGAGGGGGATTGGAGGTGCAAGGGATGAATCTTTTCTGCTGGTGTCTCCGGGGCCCCTGTAGGCCTGCCCCAGGCTCTAAGCCTTGTCTCAGCCACAGCAGGACTTGGGCATCCCGAGGATGGTGTCAGTCTTGATGTCAGTGCTAAGAAGGGAACAGTGGAGCTGGGCATGGTGGCGCACGCCTTTGATCCCAGCTCTTGAAAAGCAGAGGCTGGCGGATCTCTGTCGGTTCAAGGCCAGCTTGGTTTACAAAGCAAGTTCCAGGACAGCCAAGGCTACACACAGAGAAACCCTGTCTCGAAAAAACCAAAAACAAAAAAACCCAAACCAAACAAAGCAATTTATGTGTCCATGTTGGCCTTAGGGGGGGTCACCAGGGATGGGTTGGAAGCATGGGGGGTGATTACTGTGTCTAAGTTGATGAGTGTCCTGGGCATAGGCAGAGCCAAAGCAAGTGTCCTGGGCATAGGCAGAGCCAAAGCAAGTGTCCTGGGCATAGGCAGAACCAAAGCAAGTGTCCTGGGCATAGGCAGAGCCAAAGCAAGTGTCCTGGGCATAGGCAGAACCAAAGCAAGTGTCCTGGGCATAGGCAGAGCCAAAGCAAGTGTCCTGGGCATAGGCAGAACCAAAGCAAGAGTCCTGGGCATAGGCAGAGCCAAAGCAAGTGTCCTGGGCATAGGCAGAACCAAAGCAAGTGTCCTGGGCATAGGCAGAGCCAAAGCAAGTGTCCTGGGCATAGGCAGAGCCAAAGCAAGTGTCCTGGGCATAGGCAGAGCCAAAGCAAGTGTCCTGGGCATAGGCAGAACCAAAGCAAGAGTCCTGGGCATAGGCAGAGCCAAAGCAAGTGTCCTGGGCATAGGCAGAGCCAAAGCAAGTGTCCTGGGCATAGGCAGAGCCAAAGCAAGTGTCCTGGGCATAGGCAGAGCCAAAGCAAGTGTCCTGGGCATAGGCAGAGCCAAAGCAAGTGTCCTGGGCATAGGCAGAGCCAAAGCAAGTGTCCTGGGCATAGGCAGAGCCAAAGCAAGTGTCCTGGGCATAGGCAGAGCCAAAGCAAGTGTCCTGGGCATAGGCAGAGCCAAAGCAAGTGTCCTGGCAGAGAGAAGGCAAGAGGATAGGCTAACGTGGTCTCATGGAGGATGGAGCCTCCTTGGCCGACTGTGAACTTTTCCTTAAGGTTTCTTTTTGTTGTTGTTTGGTTTTGGTTTTTCAAGACAGGATGTTTTTGGGTTTTTTTGTTTGTTTCTGTGAAGCCCTGGCTGTCCTGGAACTCACTCTGTCGACCAGGCTGGCCTCAAACTCAGAGATCTGCCTGCCTCTGCCTCCCAAATGCTGGGATAAAAGGCGTGTGCTGCCACCTGGCTTCTTTAAGGCTTCAGGAAAGCTCTCCTTCCACAGCGCTCTCTCTCTCCAGAGCTTTCTTCAGGACCACAGGGCAGGCGTTCCCATGGTAACCTGTGAACATTGTTGGCTTTGCCAGAAAGTTTTTGTCAAGCGAGAGCAGCTGAGCCTCGAGGAGCTAAAAGCACATTTCTGTGCTTAGAAACTGAGTGAACAGTGGGGGGTGCTTGATTTGGAGCCAGAGTCATTGGATCCACAGCAGCACACCTCACCTCGGTTCTCCAGGGAGCAGACAGCTGTGGTGTAAGAGGCTGGAGGAAGGAGGGGACAGGACACAGCACAGTCCTCAGTCCTCCCTGTCGTTGCCTGACTTGTTTTTGCTGCCAGGTGGCAAGAGGAGGCGCAGATGTGATTATCAACTGCACCGGGGTGTGGGCTGGGGCTCTGCAACCAGACGCCTTGCTGCAGCCAGGCCGGGGCCAGATCATCCAGGTGAGATGCTGGCCTCCCTGATAGCTTGCCCTGCCTGCTCCTGCCACTCTAAAGCCTGTAGACGGTCACGCTGATGGAGTGACTCCAGATGTTGAGGAAGCAACTCATTGAAGAACTAAGGCCCATACTCCCTGCCCCGCAGCTGTTCTGTTCTGGAATCTCTTTCCAAGTAACAAAGTGCGTGTAAAGATGTTTTCCCCACATGGGAGCCGTAGAGCAGGCCCGAGTCATAAAGAAAACAGCAAAGCTTTATGAAGAGCGCCAGATGTGCGCCAAAGTGCTTGAGTTGACCATTTTGTCTTTGCTGCAGCCCTTTGAGGTGGTCCTTTGGTATCACACAGCCGTCTTAACTAAAGTGCAGAAGTTTCAAGTAACACGTGTAAGAATGCACAACAGAAAATAGTGAGAGACTGGGGTTAGAGCCCACGTCAGCTGGCATGTGGGTATGTCACCCTTGTCCTAACCCTCTCATGATATGTGGGGACATACATGTACACGCTTGCGTATTTGTCGGCATTCTGATGGGTACGCTTGCCTATTTGTGGGCACTCTGATGGGTACAGCCATATGCACACATGGATGTGTGCATGTGTGTTTATATGTGTTCCTTGTGTGGCTGGTGTGTGTGTGTGTGTGTGTGTGTGTGTGTGTGTGTGTGTGTTTGCTCTTGTGAGTTAAGGTTTTCCTGGGGACATGTGTGAGAATGTGGGGTACTCCCAGGAGTAAGAGGAGCTGTCTTTCAGATGTCCCTCCTGCAGTCCTGGCTCAGAGGGACCATGAGAAGGCTGACCCCTGAGGGGGCAAGTTAAGGGGAACCCCTGACCTCCCTCCCTGACAAGATGTGTCTGTCTTGAACCAACAGGTGGAGGCCCCTTGGATGAAGCACTTTGTCATCACCCACGACCCAGGCCTTGGCGTCTACAACTCCCCATACATCATCCCAGGGTAAAGCTGACTGACCTAAGGTCACAGAAGGGTCACCTGTGGGCAGGGCATGGTGGCACTCAGGCGGCCGAGGCAGGCGGATGGCTGTGAGTTTGAGGCCAGCCTAGTCTACAAAGCGAGTCTAAGACAGTCAAGGCTACACAGAGAAATCCTGTCTCGGAAAAAAAAAAAAAAAGAAAAAGAAAAGAAAAGAAAGAAGGGGTACCTTCTTGGCATCTTGACGCCAAAAGTGGTTGGGATGGCGGCAGAGGGGGTGGGAAGCAGGATTGGGTTAGGGTGCCTATAATGGTGGCAGAGGTGACGGTGTTCATGTGGCCCTGTTGAGGAGATGGCAAGGCTGTTGCTATTGGATGACAGTAGCTCAGTTATCGATGGGGTAGTGTTGATGGGGGTGTTGACAGGTACAGGGGTGTTAGAGCAGTGGTTAAGGAGATCAATGTCATTGATGGTAATGACTTTTCTGCTGATGAAGACGAAGCATGTTTCTGGCATGGCAGAGACGCTGGTTTCAGAGGCAACGATGGTGGGGCGGGGCGGGGCAGCGCACTGGCTGCCTTGGTGGTGATGTCACTGGCACGCTGGAGATGGTATGGTGCTGTTGCTTTGGTGGTAGAAACAGTGACAGGGTTGGTGGTGTCGAGCACATGGCTGGCTGTAGTGAGATGTTGACAGAGGTGCTGGTACTGTTGGCCACGGTGATGCCGGCGATGGCTGGCATGGCGGGTTGATGGAGCCACAGTTGGCACAGGTGGCAACGCTAACAGGAGTGGTTAACTCAGTGGAGGTGATAGTGAGGGAGAGAGGGGAGAGATACCGCTGTCTGCCAGGCTTCGTTTTCCTTATTCTCTTTCTTTCTCTCTCTCTTTCTTTTTTTTTTTTTTAAGATTTATTTATTATGTCTGTAATATTCTGCCTGCATGTACTCCTGCACACCAGAAGAGGGCACCAGATCTCATTGTAGATGGTTGTGAGCCAGCATGTGGTTGCTGGGAATTGAACTCAGGACCTTAGGAAGAACACCAAGTGCTCTTAACCTCTGTGCCATCTCGCTAGCCCAGCCCCCTTTATTTCTCTCGAGGTCCAGGACAGTTACTCTTGGAGGTGTCTTCCAGCTGGGGAACTGGAGCGAGTTAAACAGTGCCCACGACCACAACACCATTTGGAAGGAGTGCTGTAAACTGGAGCCCACCCTGAAGGTGAGGGGTGTTGGCGCCCTGGACCAGGGCGCTTGGTCCTGGTGGGGGATACCACCGTGGGGACATGTGGACAAGTTAACCCCAGAGAGGGGGGAGGAGGATGGGAGGGAGGGAGAGAAAGAGAGAGAGAGAGAGAGAGAGAGAGAGAGAGAGAGAGAGAGAGAGAGAAGTACGCAGTATATAGCAGCATTTGACAGTGCTCTAGAAGTCCTTGCTGTGATGCCGGGCATGGTGGTGCACGCCTTTAATCCCAGCACTCGGGAGGCAGAGACAGGCAGATCGCTGTGAGTTCGAGGCCAGCCTGGTCTACAGAGTGAGTCTAGGACAGTCAGAACTGCACAGAGAAACCTTGTCTTGAAAAACAAACAAACAAACAAACAAACAAGCAAACAAACAACAAAAAAGAAGTCCTTGCTGTGGACAAATGACACCTAACTGAATGCCCCTCATAGGGTGGCATCCTAGTGGGTCCCCACAGACAGCAGGTACAGTTGATGCCTGTAAGTCTCCATTTTCCCATTTGCCTGATTGTGGTGATGGTGACAAGAGCAGTGTGAAACCGTGTGTGTGTGTGTATGTGTGTGTGTGTGTGTGTGTGTGTGTGTTGACAGAACTGCAGCGGTGCTGACAGAGACATGGTGGTGACACCAGGACAGTGCCTGGTGGTGATGGTGGTTGTTGAAACAGATGAACCAGTGTGTGGTGGCAGATGGTAAAGGAGTTGGCTGGCGAGGGGGCGGCGGTGAAGGACTTGCTGCCAAGCAGTCGGGACCTGAGTTCGGATCCCCAGAACTCATGTGTGACAGACACAGCAGCCGACGTCTGTAATCCAGCACTGCTGTGGTGATGTGGAAGGCGCCAGCCAGCCCAGCATACAGAGTAGTGAACAGACCTTGTTTCAAACAAGGCGGGAGGTGAGGGCTGATATCTAAGGTTGTCCTCTGACCTCCATATGCGCACTGTGGCATGCATGTATGCATCTGCACATGACATACGCACACTCATACACACTCATGCACATACTCACACAATACACTCACACATACTTACACACACTCACACTCATACACTCACATACAGTCACACACACACTCACACATACTTACACACACTCGTACAATCCGCACATACTTACATTTACACACATGCACACACACATGCACACACACATACACATACACACGTATACTCACACACATACACACACTCACACAGATACATTCACACACACTCACGTTCTCACATACACACTTACTCTCATACACGTACACTCACACACTTACACATACACACTGACACTCATACATATACACATACACTCACACACACTCACACACATTCACATTCACACACTTACAGACATACACACTCATGTACATACACACATACATTTACACACATGCACACACATATACCCATAACACTCACATACACTCACACACACATACACGCTCACTCACGCTGAGAGAGGGGGTGGTAACCGATAACTTGTGATCAAATACTGTGGTGACTAAGGAGGGGGGCGGCCATAAGATTCTAACTCTAGCATGTCAACAGGGCAAACAGTCTAGGTAAGTCCTTTTTGGTTTTTTGTTTTTCCCCCAGAATGCAAGAATTGTTGGAGAACTCTCTGGCTTCCGGCCAGTGCGGCCTCAGGTTCGGCTAGAAAGAGAGCGGCTTCATTTCGGATCCTCAAGTGCAGAGGTGTGTTGTGCGGAGGGAAGTGGTGCTCCCCCTCCCCCTCCCCCTCCCCCTCTCCCCCCTCCCCCTCCCCCCTCCCCCTCCACAACCCTCCCCACACCCTCTCCTCCCTTCCCCCAGCCCCACCCGTGCTCCAACAACAATCTGCCATTTCCCGGGAAAAGTCACATCTGCTGAGACCCCATTAATGGGGATACTGAGACTTGGGGTGGGAAAGGATTGAGTAGAGAGAAATGGTACTTTATGTCAGCCGGCAAACACACGACCTTCCGCAGTCAGCCTGGGGAGCTCCTTTGGATAGGAACAGCCTTGTCTGTCCATCTGAGAAAACCAAAACCACCCCAAGCCCTACATTGGCAATCTTGCTGCTTAAGCTGACTGACCGCCCCTGAGGGGCAGGGCTGAGGTATAACAGGAGGGGCTCCTCTGGGTCCCCTCACCAGGGGTGTGAGCATGTGTGGCCCCCCCACCCCCCTGACCAAGGTTAGCTTTCTCCTCCATCTCAGACAGACAGTAGTGTGTGGAGGGCACAAACGCAGGTGAGTGTGTACAGATAATTGTGTGCGCGTGTGTGGAGGGGCCGTGTATGTCTCTACAAAGCTGTGTGTGTGACGAATGATGACAAGGAGCACGCAGCAGACGTCCCCCACTTCATGGTTCTGTGTTTCCTGTGCTGGGGGATGAAGCGCCCTCACCTTCCCAGGCCCCACCCACCCACTAACACACTGCTGGGGCTCCTGGCATCCGGCTTACCCAAGGCTTTTTGTTTGTTTGTTTTGTTTTGTTTTTCGAGACAAGGTTTCTCTGTGTTGTCCTGACTGTCCTGGACTCGCTTTGTAGAGCAGGTTGGCCTCGAACTCACAGGGATCCTCCTGCCTCTGCTTCCAGAGTGCTGGAAAGGTGTGAGCCACCATACCTGGCTACTCAAGGCTTTTAAGACAGTGTCTGGTCTTCCCGTGTGGCCAAGTTTTCCTGACCCCTCCCTGACGTCACTCCCGCACCTGACCATCGTCTCTCTTGTTTCTCCTAGGTCATCCATAACTATGGGCATGGAGGCTACGGGCTCACAATTCACTGGGGTTGTGCAATGGAGGCAGCCAACCTCTTTGGGAAAATTCTTGAAGAAAAGAAGTTGTCCAGGATGCCTCCCTCCCACCTCTGAGGACACTAGTGACCACCACGTGCCCCAGAGGGCACCCTAACCCCTTCAGCCAACAGATTCACTCCTGGATGATTCCCCCTCCTCCCCCCTTAGTTGATGACCACTCCACCCCCACCCCCACCCCTACCCCCATCCTCTCACCCCTACCCACCCCCCAACCCCTAACTCCCCCATTCTGGGCCCCCCTATTCCTCTGGCAAAGGTGTGAAGTGAGAAACTCCTGCTCCTTTGCATTCCATCTGGCACCTACAATGATGCCAGCTGGTCCTAACCCAGTCTGAGTGAGACAGGCGAGATCTGAGACCATGATGCAATTGTTCTCACAGCATAATGGCTGTACGAAGGCTGGTTGTATTGGACGGCAGGGCTTGTGCCCACACTTGCAGTGATGGGCGGCAGGGACTCTCTCCCTCAGCACTCGCTGGTCGACGTTATTAAAGCACTGGCTATCCAAACCCTCTTCAGGATTGATCCTAGGGCATGTTCTCTCAGTTGCACCTACTCGAATGCCATCCTCACGCTCTTGAGGAGGCCTGATCTGGGTTGTATATGCATGTGTGAGGGGACGGGAGAGGGGGGAGGGCATGGCTCAGGACCTAAGGCATGCTGGGTAACCCCAGCCTCCTGAGACCAGAAATCAGGGAGGGAAGCCTCCAACCTTGGGTACAGCGATCATCTCTGTTTACGTTTGTTAGTTTATTGTGTCTGTGTGTGTGGGTGAGGATCCATGGTGGTGATGTGTTGAGGTCAAAGGGCAACCCATGGCAGGCAGGCAGACAGCTCTCTCCTCCTGGTATGGAATGCAGGTCATCAGCTTTCGCCACAAGCACCTGTCCCCACGGAGTCATCTCCCTAGCCCACCGAACTTCTTTTTGTTTGTTTGTTTGTTTGTTTGTTTCTGAGACAAGGTTTCTCTGATTATCCCGACTGTCCTGAACTCACTCTGTAGGCCAGGCTGGCCTTGAACTCACAGTGATCCGCCTGCCTCTGCCTCCCGAGTGCTGGGATTAAAGGCGTGCGCCACCACCACCACCCCAGCTAACTTTAAACTTAAAAACCCTTCAAGAGTTAATTTTTCTCCCTTGAGTAGAAACTACAACCCTCTTCACCATAGGCCCTGGAGAACACTGCTACCACCCCACCCCTAGCTTCTTCCCTACTGGAGCTGGATTGGTTGAAGATGAAGAGAAAATGACCATCTGGTTGGAGGGAGGGAGGGAGGGAGCAGAGCAGAGGAGAGTGAGGAGAGCAGAGCAGAGGAGAGTGAGGAGAGCAGAGCAGAGGAGAGTGAGGAGAGCAGAGCAGAGCAGAGTGAGGAGAGCAGAGCAGAGGAGAGGAGAGCAGAGGAGAGTGAGGAGAGCAGAGCAGAGGAGAGTGAGGAGAACAGAGCAGAGGAGAGCAGAGCAGAGGAGAGTGAGGAGAGCAGAGGAGAGTGAGGAGAGCAGAGCAGAGGAGAGTGAGGAGAGCAGAGGAGAGTGAGGAGAGCAGAGGAGAGTGAGGAGAGCAGAGGAGAGTGAGGAGAGCAGAGCAGAGTGAGGAGAGCAGAGCAGAGCAGAGTGAGGAGAGCAGAGCAGAGGAGAGCAGAGCAGAGGAGAGTGAGGAGAGCAGAGCAGAGGAGAGTGAGGAGAGCAGAGGAGAGTGAGGAGAGCAGAGGAGAGAGAGGAGAGTGAGGAGAGCAGAGCAGAGGAGAGTGAGGAGAGCAGAGGAGAGTGAGGAGAGCAGAGCAGAGTGAGGAGAGCAGAGCAGAGCAGAGTGAGGAGAGCAGAGCAGAGGAGAGCAGAGCAGAGGAGAGTGAGGAGAGCAGAGCAGAGGAGAGTGAGGAGAGCAGAGGAGAGTGAGGAGAGCAGAGGAGAGTGAGGAGAGCAGAGCAGAGTGAGGAGAGCAGAGCAGAGTGAGGAGAGCAGAGCAGAGCAGAGTGAGGAGAGCAGAGCAGAGGAGAGCAGAGCAGAGGAGAGTGAGGAGAGCAGAGCAGAGGAGAGTGAGGAGAGCAGAGGAGAGTGAGGAGAGCAGAGGAGAGTGAGGAGAGCAGAGGAGAGTGAGGAGAGCAGAGCAGAGGAGAGCAGAGGAGAGTGAGGAGAGCAGAGCAGAGTGAGGAGAGCAGAGCAGAGTGAGGAGAGCAGAGCAGAGGAGAGCAGAGCAGAGGAGAGTGAGGAGAGCAGAGCAGAGGAGAGCAGAGGAGAGTGAGGAGAGCAGAGGAGAGTGAGGAGAGCAGAGGAGAGTGAGGAGAGCAGAGCAGAGGAGAGTGAGGAGAGCAGAGCAGAGGAGAGTGAGGAGAGCAGAGGAGAGTGAGGAGAGCAGAGGAGAGAGAGGAGAGTGAGGAGAGCAGAGCAGAGGAGAGTGAGGAGAGCAGAGGAGAGTGAGGAGAGCAGAGGAGAGAGAGGAGAGTGAGGAGAGCAGAGGAGAGCAGAGGAGAGTGAGGAGAGCAGAGGAGAGAGAGGAGAGTGAGGAGAGCAGAGCAGAGGAGAGGATATATAAAGCAAAGGGAGGACTGTTTCTCTGGAAAGTTGAGCAGCCCAGAACTAACTTGACATACAAGAAAATATGGCTGGGTGAAGAGAATTGGGCTAGCCTGGGCTACACTCGAAGGTCAGTCTCAAATATCAATGATGATGATAAATAATGTGACTGTCATGCCGGGTGGTGGTGGCTCACACCTGTAATCCCAGTACTCGGGAGGCAGAGGCAGGAGGATTGCTGTGAGTTCGAGGCCAGCCTGGCCTACAAAGTGAGTCCAGGACAGCCAAGGCTACACAGAGAAACCCTGTCTGGAAAAACAAAACAAACAAACAAAACAAGAAAGAAAGAAAGAAAGAAAGAAAAAGAAAGAAAGAGAAAATGTAACTGTCGGGACAGGAGAGGGGGTGGACTTCGAACTGTCCTCCTGTCAGCATGTTGTCTCCATCAAACTCAAGGTCCCGAAGCTGCCCGCCAGCCCAGCCGGGGTGACTGCCCCCCTCTTAGAGTGGAGGTTGTGTCAAAGCACTTCCTTGGATGGAACAAGTTAGCAGGCTTTAGAGTGAACTGTCACCAATGACCAGACTTAGACCCCGTAATGTCCGTCACCAACATTTTAATAAGAGATGAACGCAAATCCGGCTTCCTTGCAATGTCGCGTTGAGCAGTGTGGGTCACTTTCCTCTGGAGAAGACTCGCATGTCCCGGGATCTGGGAGCACATGTGAAATGCCGAGACCTACCTCCAACCCTTCCTCCTGAGGCCATGACATCGGCCTCTCCTCTCCCTCTGACGTGGACTCTCCTGACCCTCATGCCAGGCCTTCCTCTCAGGACCTGCCCCTGTAGGGCCAGCACTGCCCCTGTCAGAGGAGCATGAGAGAAACAGAGGCAGACCCGGAAAGGGCAATGGGCTCCTGGTGCCCAGACTGAGTGGGCCTCAGCCCATGCCACCATCTACAAAGCCTGAGTAAGTGGGGTCTCACTGTCCAATATGGCCGAAGAGGGAGCCAGAAGATGGTCCCGAAAGGCCTTAACTGCTTCCAGAGACTCTGGCTTTGGCTTTGAGCTTGAGTCCCCACCTACCCAACCCTTCCCCTCTGCTAGGCCTCACCCTCCAATTTCCACGTTGGCGAATGGGCAACTGTTCTCTGACTCCATTGCCTGGTGGGTACCTGGCTCTCCCAGAGATATAACAGGCCCCTCTGCAGCCAGAGATGGAGACTCCAAAAGGGGCCCGGGGAGGGGGGCTGCTTGGCTCAAGTTCAAATGCACACTCATCTGCCACTTTCTACCCAGCAGGCCCTGGAGAGGCATCAGGAGGGCCCAGCCAGACACTAGCTCACCTTAATCCCAAAGAATTCAGGGACAGAAGAAGCCTACTGGACAAAATGGCAGGTGTCACAGGGGTGTGGACCCGGACTGTATCTATGGAGATCTTTGGGCTGTGGCTCTCCAAGGGTGTAACTGGTAACTCTATGACATCTGCTCAGCTGCCCCTATCCTGGGACCCTCCCACCATAGCGGCTTCCCCATGCAGATCCACAGTGGCGTACAAACCTTCCCCCTGGAGTGAATGGCACCCCACCTTGCCGAGGTGGGTGACCATCGATGAACATGGCCAAACACAGTGAAGACACAAAACCCTGCTGGTCCACATCACCCTTTTAGGTAAGTTCTTGGTGTCGGCAGTGACCACAGGTCGCCCCGCTGGGCTCTGCCAGCTCCTGGGCTCTATGCCTCAAAGACCAGCTCAACCCCCAGGGGTCATTCCTGAGAGCCGGAGTTCGACCTGGGGACACCTGTACTGTTTGTCCCTCGGCCAACCATCTCCTGGCCCCACTCCCGTTGGCTGGATTCCTGCAGTCCTCTGCCTTTGGTCTCGATGGGCAAAAAGCAGGAGGCCACGGCAGCCAGGAGGCAGCAGCCACTGTAGACGGCCAAGGTCAGGTACACAGACGATTCCAGCATCACCTACGGAGGAAGATGCAGAGAGATCAGTGGAGCACTTCATCCCCCCCAGGGGAGCACTTCATCCCCCCCCCAGGGCACTTCATCACCACAGGTTGAACACTTCCTCCCCCCATTCATTCCTACAAGGGGAGTACTTAATTCCCCAATGGGAGTACCTCATCCCTACAAAAGGAGCACCTCATCCCCCCAAAGGAAGTACCTAATCCCTACAAGGGAGCACTTCATCCCGCAAGGGGAGTACCTTATCCCCCCAAAGGGGAGCACTTCATCCCTACAAGGGGAACACTTCATCCCTACAAGGGGGCACTTCATTGCCCTGTAAGGGAGCACCTTCTCCCTAAAGGGTGCACTTTATTCCCCCCACAAGGGTAGCACTTCACCCCTACAAGGGAGCATCTCATCCCTACAAGGGTAGCATTTTATTCTCCCCAAGGGGAGGACTCCATCCCCACTAGGGGAGCACTTCATTCCCCCAAGTGGAGCACCTTGTCCCTACAAGGGGAACACTTCATCCCCACAGGCGGAGCACTTCATCCCCCCCAAGCCAAGCACTCCATGTCCATTTCAGACAGGAACCTGAGGCTCAAGAGGCCAGATGAGCCACCAGATATGGTGATGCACATTTCTACTCCTAGCATTGAGTGGCTGAAGCAGGAGGATTACTTGAGTTCAGGGCCAGCCTGGGCTACAGAGTAAAACATATCTCAACACACAGCAGACTAAGGAGCTTATTCAAGCTTATCTAATGAGGATGAGGCTGAACCCAGGCCCATCGGGCTTAAGATTCTGTACCCTGCCAGGCACAGTGGGTGCCCATGGCCCCAGGACCCAGGGCAAGGGGATCCTGAGGCCAAGTTAGTCCCAGATGCATAGTAAAAGCCTGTGTCGAAAAGCCCAAAGGGGCCAAGAAAGAATCCAAAGTCATAGCTGTAGTCTAGCCTGTGCTACATTCCCAGTCTGATGACAAATGTCAGACCACAGACAGGGCAGAGCTCAATGCCCTGTCCCCAAGGAACCGGCACAGAATGAAGACACCCCGAAGAGACATGTGCTGGCCTCTCTGGCCACACGTGCTTGACACATTGGCCCCTGAGAATTGAGAATTGGGATTGCTTAAGGGGTCTTGTGCTGGAAGGAGGAGGCTGGAGCCTGGGGCGGGTCAGAAGGAGCCGCGTGTCTCCCAGGAAGAGGTCACACAGAACTCCAAGGACTTACAGACTGAGCAGGCCAGAGCTGAGCTGATGACAGGCCAGTGCTGGGGAGGACCACACTGTGACCAGGACCACTTAGCTACGTGAACCTCTTGCCCTCCGTGTAACCCCAAATCTCACATCAGGATAATGACAACGGCCGTGGAGGGGAGAGTCACTGGACCCCTGCATTGGTTCCTCTTCCCAATGTGGCCACAGTGAGTGAACCCGTGCCTTTCCACATGTCCATCTCTCTCTCTCTCTTTTTTTTTTTTTATAACTTATTTTATTTGCATTTGTGTTTTGCCTACATGGATGTCTGTGAGAGGGTGTCGGAACCTCTGGCACTGAAGTTACAGGCAGTTGTAAGCCACCATGTGAGTTCTGGGAATTGAACCCAGGACCTCTGGAAGAACAGCCAGTGCTCTTAACCTCTGAGCCATCTCTCCAGCCCCCCCCTCTTTTTTTTTTTTTTTTTTTTTTTTTTTTTGGTTTTTCGAGACAGGGTTTCTCTGTGTAGCCTTGGCTGTCCTGGACTCACTTTGTAGACCAGGCTGGCCTCGAACTCACAGTGATCCACCTGCCTCTGCCTCCTGAGCGCTGGGATTAAAGGCGTGCGCCACCACGCCCAGCATCCATCTCTTTAATTGGTGCACCGAGACACCTTGTGAGGATTTAGAGGATCCAGGCTTTGGCCCTGACAACTCTGGTGACATATAGGGGACAACAGTGCTGAAGAAGATGCCAGCACCCCAATTTTCTCAACTACCAAGAACAGATAAGTCTGCATGGACAGGATGCAGGCTGGGTGTGGGGCGGTGACAGGGATGTGTGGGGGGTAATGAGAATGCTTTGGAAGTAGACAAAGTGGGGTACAGCACCACGAATACACTAATACCACCAAATTATTTGCTAGAACACTGCCCCTCCAGGCGCTTTTGGAAAGACCCTCAGAGACACAGTCCCACACCTCTGCAGTTTCCTCCCGCACCCCACCTCCACCTCTGTAGTTGCTACGAAGAGCTGCCTGACCACGGTCAGCTGCTGCCCGAGCTTCCTAGACCCCATAGGCTCCACCCCTCAAGGCTCTCAGAGAGAGTCCAAGCCTCACCTCCTCCTGAGAATCGGGGCACCCTGTTCGCAGGTGCATAGAGAGCACATTACCTGACCCTACTTCCTGACAGTCCAGGACCTCCTCCCCACTGGAAACTTGAAGGAGACCCAGCATTATTTGGCGGGACTGAGCCTCTTGCTGCAGACCCCACTGTGCTGTGTGGCCTGTCTGCTTGCAGAATTAATAGGGCCTGAAGGACACCTGACACGGGCTTTTCTTTTGAAACTACCCACTTCCTTCTCTCCCCTTCTGGAAACCTAACATTGTTGTCTGTGCACGAGCGAGCTCCTGTGTGTGTGTGTGTGTGTGTGTGTGTGTGTGTGTGTGTGTGTACATGTGTATGGACACATGCCCATGCACAGCCCACGTGTGGAGGTCAGAGGCCAACCTATAGGAGCTGGCTCTCTCCCCTTCTTCCTTGTATGCTACCAGTTATCAAACCCAAGTCATGGTCAGACTCATCCCCACCTGCCATCTTGTTGGGCCAATTTATCTTTAGGGCAACTAAGTCTAATAATGGGACCGACTCCTTCAAAAAGTGACAAAAGTCTGTGGGTGTCACGGCACAGGCCTTTAATCCCAGGACTCGGGAGGCAGAGGCAGGCAGATCACTGTGAGTTCGAGGCCAGCCTGGTCTACACAGCGAGCCCTGGGCAGCCGAGGCTACACTGAGAAACCCTGTCTCAAAACAAACTGGCGAAAGCAAGAAAGCTGGATATTTCGACCCTGCACACGGACAGGAACGCTCTGCGGCAACAAAGTCAGCAGGTTTGGTAGCTCACCCATCAGCCAGTTCAGAAAGGAAGACAGACAACTGGCCTGCTGCTCTCTGGGGTCTTGTTCTTTGGGTCGATGGCCCGAGGTTACCTTGGCCCTGAACTGTGCTCCTCCCACCCCGGCCTCCCCTAAGTAGCTGGGACTGCCAGAGCATGCCGCCACACCCAGTGCATCCACCTTACTCCAGTACCCTCACGGTCTTCTGCACAGGGAAGCCCTGGGTTTGACTCCAGGCTCTCTGAGTCCAGGCCTGATGGCCTTGGACCCTTTATCCTGCGGAGGCTCTTCCGTCCTCGGGTGGGTTGCTAGGAAATGCTGTCCAGCCTACAGTCACAGCTGGCCGCCCCCTGGATCTGTATTTGGGGCGACACTTACCTGAGCAATGAACGGGGTGATGAGGGCGCCCACTCTCGCCATGCCGCTGCAGGTCCCCAGGCCCAGTGCCCTTGTCGCCGTGGGGTACACCTGGAATGTCAGTGTGTCGGGCGGGTGCCATGGGAAACACAGAAATCCCTCCCCCCTTCCCGCTCAGGACTCACGGGACTGCTTGTGGGCAGGAGGGGACACAGGCGAAGGAGGTCAGGGGTTCGCCCAGTGCAGAGGGCGTGAGGTTGGCTGCAGGCAGGAGCCTATTCTGGCTAACAATGGTGGGGGCGGGGCGTCTACAGAGTGCTTGCCTGGCGTGGTGAGGCCCTGGGTTCTATCCCCAGTATAGCAGAAAAGCCTGTGCAGACAGTTCCGTAGGGGTCAGTGGACACCACACACAGTGCACAATACACAACGTAAACTGCCGGTTGTGCACCACACCTGGCACACGGAGGCTACTCAGCATTAAAATGCACAGAGGGACTCAGTCTACAGTTCTTTTTCTCTGCTGGAGAGCTTCAAGGGCTCCAGGCTGAACTTGGCAATGGCCTCTGTCCTGCAGGCGCCGTGACCAGTGCTGTGTCAGCCACACCACACGCACCTTCCTCCAGAGCTAATGGAAGCGGGACACGAGAGCGTGCACAGCACCCGCACTGACCCTGTTTTGAGCAACTTGGTGTGCCGTGAGTGTGTGTGTGTGTGTGTGTGTCTGTGTGTGTGAGAGTGTGTGTGTGTGTGTGTGAGTGTGTGTGTGTGTGGTGAGAACCTCTGAAGCTGAGGTTATAGGTGATTGTGAGGTGCCCCATGTGGGTGGTGAGAATCAAACTTAGGTCCTCTGGGAGACCAGTGTGTGCTCTTAACCACTGGTATCTCTGCAACTCCTAGTGTGGGTTTTCAGAGGCTACACAGAGGCCTAACATGAGGATGAATCATCACCTACTTGATTACTTCATGGTCACCAATAGCCAGGTGACTGAGATTTAGCCAGGCTTAGAAAATTTTAAACTTTGGAAAAAATAAAAAATAAAAGGCAGGGCGTGATGGTGCACGCCTTTAATTCCAGCATTCAGGAGGCAGAGGCAGGAGGATTACTGTGAGGTGGAGGCCAGCCTGGTCTACAAAGCAAATCTAGGACAGCCAAGGCTACACAGAGAAACCCTGTCTCAAAAAAAAAATGTTTTGTTTTGTTTTTTAGTACTGGGAGGTCAAATCCAGGGCCTTGAGCAAGAAAGGCAAACACTTTAGCACTGAGTCACACACCCATCTGGAGAACACACCAAGCTGCCTTCGAGAAGGGAGGGCATGCCCCCCCCACCCCCATTGGCTTTGCCTCTACACACTTAGGCAACCTCTGGAATTCTTACATTGAGCTTAAAGCATGTATGAGCAGGGGAAAATGGATGATTATAAAATAAGTGGGAGTACTGAGGGCTACGGGTGCCACCCAGAGCCAAGAACAATTGATGTTCTGGGCAAACATCACTGCCAGCCCCACCCCCACCCCCACCTCCCCACCCCCAGCCCTCGGGCACCTCTCCTACCTCTGGCGTGTAAACATAGGCCGCTTGGAAGCCTCCAGAAATAAAGGCTCTTGCAATGAAGAGTAAGAGGGTGAGCACATTTCTGGGGAGGAGAAAGGAGCAGGAGAGAGGGGTGTTTGTTTGTTTGTTTTTGTTTTGTTTTCTGTCAGATTCTCTCAGCACAATCCCACCTTCCTGGGAAGAACGGACACCTGAGTGGGCAAAGGTTTTCCTACCCAGCACACGGGCACAGACGCACCTCCAGGTGCTGAGCACTGTTCTCCATCTGGCACACCTGCTCACAGATGGCACATCTGTGGTACACTACTCACAGATGGCACACCTGTGGTACGCCTACTCACAGATGGCACACCTGTGGTACACCTACTCACAGACGGCACACCTGTGGTACACCTACTCACAGACGGCACACCTGTGGTACACCTACTCACAGACGGCACACCTGTGGTACACCTACTCACAGACGGCACACCTGTGGTACACCTACTCACAGACGGCACACCTGTGGTACACTACTCACAGATGGCACACCTGTGGCACACCTACTCACAGATGGCACACCTGTGGCACACCTACTCACAGACGGCACACCTGTGGTACACTACTCACAGATGGCACACCTGTGGTACACCGCTGTGGCGAGTGGGGGAACGTGGTCAGAGTGATTAATATTCCCGCTGAGGCTCAGCGATGGAGCACTTGCCCAGCGTGTGTGTGGCCTTGGTTTCTAGCAGGACCGTATGTTTGTTTGTTGTTTTTAAATTTTGACTTTTTGAGACCTAAGTGGCGTTTTAAGGGCACTCCAGGTCCCCAACGCTCTGCTCAGCTGTCCTCCTTGGTGACCTGTAATACCAACCCTTCACACTCTAAGCCCCATCTCTCCCGCTTCCTGCAGCCCACTGATTCCTCATCGGGATTGGTCTGGGGTCCCTCAGAGATCAGGTCTACATTCAGGGGCTCCTAGGAGTTGGAAAACTAGAGAAATAAATGTGTCTTCAGTAGGAACTGTTTGGAACAAGGTCTCTTTCTATCACACAAATCACTTTAACACATTCACAACTTCTGTGACCAACCACGCAGGGCTCTTGTTTGGGTTAAGCCACGTGGTGGTTTGGATAGGAACAGGCCCCACGGGCTCGCGGATTGGAACGCTTAGTCGCCAGGGAGCGGCACTATTTGAGAAGGATTAGGAGGTGTGGCCTTGTAGGAGGAAGTGCGTCACTGGGGGCGGGCTTTGAGGTGCTTTCTTTTCCTGCTGCCTGCAGATTCCATGCAGACCTCTCAGCTGCTTTCCAGCCACCACATCTGCCTGCGTGCTGCCCTGCTTCCTGCGTGAGGATAACAGACTAGACCACCTCTGAAAACTTAAGCCAGCCCCAGTTAAATGTCTTCCTTTATAAGCGTTGCTGTGGTCACAGTGTCTTCACAGCAATAGAGCGGCGGTTAGGACCAATAGAAACGGTCCCTTGCTACCCTGGCAGAGGTTTTGACCTTGAGCCTGACTATCCGGCCCATCATGAGATCCCCTGGGCTGGGGGTCCTCCCGACACCCACCTTCCGATGCAGATGAACAGCAGGAGGCTGCAGAGGGAGAAGGTGATGAAACACAACGCCATGGTCTTCTTGCGGCCCAGGCGGTCGATGACCCACAGAGTCACAAGGACACCTGCCAGCAGAGTGGGGACATGGCAGGCAGCTTCTCAGCTGGTTCCCAGTGACCCACCCTATGTTACCCTCTGCCCCTGAGAGTGGACCAGCCCAGCGAATCCAAGAGTCTTGCTCTCCCCACCCCCACCCCCTTTTTAAAAAAAGATTTATTTATTTATTATTACATATACAGTGCTCTGCCTGCATGTACACCTGCACACCAGAAGAGGGCACCAGATCACATTATAGATGGTTGTGAGCCACCATGTGGTTGCTGGGAATTGAACTCAGGACCTCTGGATGAACAGTCAGTGCTCTTAACTTTTTTTTTTTTTTTGAGATCGGGTCTCTCTGTGTATCCCTGGCTGTCCTTGACTCGCTGTGTAGACCAGGCTGGCCTCGAACTCACAGTGATCTGCCTGCCTCTGCCTCCCGAGTGCTGGGATTAAAGGTGTGCGCCACAATGCCCAGCCTCGAGTCGAGTCTTGCTCTTTTATCAGAATACCCGAAACCAGACAGCATAACTCCTTAGCCCTTGAGTAGAGTCAGACCTTCAGGCCTCTCACCACTCCTTGGGATGTGTAGCAATGGACCTACTTTTTAAATGTAACTACTCAATTGAAGGCATGCCCCAGCCTCACCTGGGAACTCGGACAGGGTGGTCCACAGAAGGTCCATGTAATCCTCCTTGCTCAGGTACTCACAGGCCAAGCTGCATTTGGCCTCCACAGTCTTCTTCCGGCTGGAGACTAGGGTGGGGAAAGCGGGGCAGGGGTGGTCACACAGTTTCTGTAATTTCTGTACCCGAGCCCTTCTTGCCCGTAGAGCGGCGAGCTGGGAAAGATTCCAGTCTCCAGGGCTTGGGTTTTGCAGGGCTATGGTTCGGATCTGAGACACCACAGTAAAAGAGGGGAGACCCGCAGGCTCAGGGGTGAGCCTCAAGCACAATGCAGAGGCCTGGCTCAGCCCCTCTGCACCCTGCTTCTGCACACTTGTGAGGTTTTATGCACTTTCTCCAACTCTGAGGCAGGCTGTGTAGAGGCGGATGCAATCCCACAGATGCATCAGACCTGCTGAAACAGGCAGGACCCACTAAGGTGACTGCTGGTTCCTGTCACATGATAATGACCCCTCTGTGTAATTAGCCTCCCCAAAATGCCTGCTGCCGTGGTGTGTGTGCGTGCACGTGTGTACACATATGTACATACATGTGTGTGCGCATGTATGTGTATGTGTGTACATGTGTGTGCATGTATGTGCATGCATGTGTGTGTCTGTGTACACACGTGGGTACGTGTGTGTTGGGGTGGGAATGGGACCCACAGGAGACAGTCAGGGCATTAAAGCCTCTTCCAGGGAAAGTCCTCACTAGGTCCTGGAATTCTCATCCTCTTCCCCCTCCCCAACCTCAACTCCTGAATAACCCTCCTCACAAAGGTTTACCCATAAAACCAGCCATCCCAAAGTCCACCTATGTGGGTGCAGCTCTCTCTCTCTCTCTCTCTCTCTCTCTCTCTCTCTCTCTCTCTCACACACACCCCACACCTACTCTGGGGTATGTACCAGTGTCTTCAACACATTACAACTCTTATGTCCAACCAAGTCACCCTGAAATACCGTCACTGACAAGATGCAGCCTGAGTACTGGGGTTAAAGGCGTGCGCCACCACAGCCAGCTCTCTTCAAATTCCTATACCATTTCATGAGTGAATGCTTGAACACACTGTGCTGGGTATCGAACCCGGGGCCTTATGCTTGCTAACAGCACACTTTACCTCTACCCATCGTCACTCACAATCCCTTAGGCTTTACATGCAAAAGAGAGCAGGCAAACCCTGAAGAAACTTGGTGCCTTTGTCCTCTGCCCTGGACTCAGTGTCAAGAGTTCCAGTGTTGCCTTTGAAGCGGAGCCAATGGCTGAACATCTGCACACTGCACATTTCTTCTTATTTCTTCAGTTTGTTTGGTGATCCTGCTTCATGAAACAACCCTCCGCCCCTTAAACCTGACCAATGCGTGGGCCTCACCCATGCTGATTAAACTGGTCTGGAGAAGGCTTAAATGGTGCTGGCATTGTGTCAAAGTTCCTGGGTGGGGGCGGGGGCTGTGGATGGCTGTAGAGCCCTTGCCTAGCATTCGGGAGGCCCTGGGTTCCACCCAAGTCAGGAATTCCCTTGGGCAGGGCAGAGACCTGTGACTCCATCTCACAGGCAAAGGGCACATTAGCCACTGCCCAGGATCACATGCGTAAGCCTGGGAACTGTGCTTTGGGCCCTTTAAAGGGGGGAGGGGCTGCAAAGGTTGTTTTAGCTGTGTGCAGTGCTCACCTTAAATGCTGTTAGTGAAAAATAAATCAGGTGACCCCGTGACTGAGGCAGCCCAGAGCTTGGGGATCCAAACTGCTGCATTTCTGACCAACTGGAAGCCGCAGCTCCCAGGGGTGGGGAGGCGGGGGCGTGGGGGCAGGGGAGATCCAGGACACTCCGACCTATCTGAGCTATGAGTGAGCCCTTTGCCTGTGACATGTGTCTATGCTGCTGATGTTCATGGTCCCCAGAGCTGTAAGCTCCTGCCTGGCCCCTGCATCAGACGCAGCCCCTGGGCAAAGGGACAGATCTAAGTCGGGAGAGTCATGGAAACAATGCATTCTGTATTGTAGAGGGAGGTCTCTTCCAATCCTACAACTGCTATTTATCAGTCTGTATATCTATCTATCTATCTATCTATCTATCTATCCATCCATCCATCCATCCATCCATCTATCTTCAAGGCAGGTAGCCTTGGCTGTCCTATAACTTGCCCTGTTGACCAGGCTGGCCTCGAACTCACAGAGATCCACCTGCCTCTGCCTCCAGTGCTGGGATTAAAGTCATGTGCTACCACGCCAAGCTCTGATGCTGTTCTTTAAAAGCCCAGCTAAAGGCTAGGCATGGTAGCCTCTGTGAGTTTGAGGCTAGCCTGGCCTACATAGAGAGTTCCAGGCTAGTCTGGCCTACATAGTGAGACATTATCTAAAAACATAAAAAGCCTACCACGGAGCTGACGGTGGTGGTTCATTCCTGAAATCCGGCATTGATCTAAGCGTGGTGGTGCCCATATATAATCTCAGCACTTAAGAAACTGAGGCAGGGGTAAAACAAAGCAAAACAAAAGTTACGTCTTTATTTTATTTATGTAGCTAGCTATTTCTTTCGTGGGGAGTGAACCCAGGGTCTCACACACACTGAGTGGGAGTACCCCCCTCACTCTTAGAATGTGTTTTCCTCGGATCTTTTGACAGATGAAAGTTCCCCTCATGTCCCTTTCAGCCAAACAGACTGCTCTTTTGGCAAGTGAGATTTCTCAGTGGTGCCTCAGTTTACCCCTAAACACTGCTAACTTCAGAGCAGGAGCCCTGACTTAGGGTGGATTTATGCCACGCCAATGACAGCAACGCCCTGTGGTGGGGAGAGCAAGTGGCTGTGTTATTAGGGGTGGGGGTGGAGGGCCGCGTGGTTGGGTACTTACTGCTGCAGACGTCTCCCGCCTGGAAGAGTTCCGTGGTGAGCAGAACCAAGCCGTAATAAGAAAAGGCATTGGAGAACCTGCGGGGCGGGGAGAAGGAGGCGTGGAGGCATCAGAGAGCGGAGCGCAAGGCCCCTCCCAGCCCCAGGAGTTCTCGGAAGGATAGTGAGACATCCCAGGACAGACAGCACAGCATTCACGGGGCACAAGGCTTCCAGGCTAATGTGAGGGGTTGAACATGAATTTTTGAATATGATGACACTTCACTCCCGCCTGGACCTGGGGTTTTAATTCAGAGTGAACAGAGCCAGAAAGTTCATAAAACAACCACGTGGAGACCCAGACACGACCAGAGGCCGATGTGCGTCTCCTGGGTTACAATGACACGAGCAAGCTGTGGCTTCTACTGTTCAGTATGAACTGTAGAGATGAGCCGGGCATGGTGGCGCACGCCTTTAATCCCAGCACTCGGGAAACAGAATCAAGCGGATCACTGTGAGTTCGAGACCAGCCTGGTATACAAAGCAAGTCCAGGATAGCCAAGGCTACACAGAGAAGCCCTGTCTCAAAATAAATAAATAAATAAATAAGAACTGTAGAGCTGTTTGGATTGGTTAAAATGGCCATTTCCTTTTCTTTCTACATCCCGTGTTCTCAGCCTGTAACTTCAAGGATAACATTTCCCCATATGCTACATGCAAATGTCATACACAGAAGGTGGGGAAAACCCCTCCCTCGGCTCGCAATGACAAAGTCCGAGTTCACTAACTGCTGCCCTGTCACCCGGCAGTTGCCCTCTTGCCTGTCCAGTTTCATCTTGTCAGATTTTAGCAATGAATGAGCCCCTAGTGCCCTGGGATATAAATTAAAACCCGGTCTCCACTTACACAGAATGTGATGCTGGCTCAACATGGGGGAATATAAGCTAAAGTTGCCAGAAACAAACAAGGGAACAAACCACCATGCTAAAGACTGCGAGGCTGGTGGCCGACTGTGGAGAGCTGAAATCATCTCCGCATCAATTTACCTTAATAGCCATGCATCTGCAGCTGACCCAACGTCCTTTCAACTATCAGGTAAGACCACTGAGACGTACTCACTTACCAACCACCCACTTCCACCAAATAAATAAATAGGAAAAAAGAAAAAAATGAAAAGCTAGGAACGCCATCAGGTTGTAGTATCTGCGACAAGCAAGCAAGTTTTTTGGCAGATACCTTGATTTATGGCTTTCCCATTTAACCACTTCCACGGGGGAACACATATTTGCTTCTGAAAAACACTGTATTCTCTTTGAGGTAAGAACTGGGTTTAACATGGACTGACAGGATTAAAATCAGCCTCCCACATTATTTGCTGTTGGGATTCAAAATCAGTCCAAGGGAATTGCAGATTATTTAAAAATTATTTAAAAATGTTTTTGATCTATAGGTTCTTAAAGGTAGATATTTCAGTTCTGTCCAACACTCCTTTCTAAACACCCTAGGATGCCACTCTGTACCGAGCACACAGCAGGCGCTTAATAAGTGCTTGTGGAGGCAGAACTCACGCCTGGGTTCTGCGCTATGAAAGCCTCTCTTCCCTCTTCCC
The DNA here is from genome assembly GCF_964271855.1 of Acomys minous. Taxonomy (NCBI): domain Eukaryota; kingdom Metazoa; phylum Chordata; class Mammalia; order Rodentia; family Muridae; genus Acomys; species Acomys minous. Next base: position 94,389,476 of record NC_140498.1, read on the forward strand.
TGTAATTGACCATGCTGGGAACACCTCTCTTCTAATCAATGCCTCTGTTCAAAGGGGAAAAGAAAGGTTGGAACCAGGCTAAAAATAGGACACAGGTCCTCCCAGGGCTGTGTACCAGCAGGTGCTGCATAGGAGACCTGGGCGAGGGGCAGGGAGCGGGAGAAGAATGGCTGAAATTGGACTTTGGACTTGCTGCAAGGAGGAAAACAATTACTTTCTGCATCTGCCTCCTTTCCGGTCTCCTCCCACTGCTGTTGCTTAAGAAAAATTAAGCAGAGATAAACTGGGAGGGTCCCAAGAATGGCCCTGTTGACCACACCTCAGCGTTCAAAGGGTGGGCTGTGTCCAGGAGCTGTAGCCAAGGCAACAGGTGCAGAGAGGAGGGCCCTGGACCATAAACAGTGACCCCCTGTAGGAAGGGGAGTTTTCTTTCAGTTCCTTTGGTTGCTTCAAGCTCATTACATATTCTGGGTTCCTGAGCCCTTACCACAGCTGCCCCATCTCCAGTATGCAAGTTCTCTGCCTTGGACAGCCGCCCTGTCTCTCTGGTACGCAGGCTCACTGCCTTGGCACACTGGCCGCCCTGTCTCTCTGGTACACAGGCTCACTGCCTTGGCACACCGGCCGCCCTGTCTCTCTGGTACACAGGCTCACTGCCTTGGCACACCGGCCGCCCTGTCTCTCTGGTACGCAGGCTCACTGCCGTGGCACACCGGCCGCCCTGTCTCTCTAGTACACAGGCTCACTGCCTTGGCACACCGGCCGCCCTGTCTCTCTGGTACACAGGCTCACTGCCTTGGCACACCGGCCGCCCTGTCTCTCTGGTACACAGGCTCACTGCCTTGGCACACCGGCCGCCCTGTCTCTCTGGTACACAGGCTCACTGCCGTGGCACACCGGCCCCCCTTTCTCTCTGGTACACAGGCTCACTGCCTTGGCACACCCGCCACCCTGTCTCTCTGGTACACAGGCTCACTGCCTTGGCACACCGGCCCCCCTTTCTCTCTGGTACACAGGCTCACTGCCTTGGCACACCGGCCCCCCTTTCTCTCTGGTACACAGGCTCACTGCCTTGGCACACCGGCCCCCCTTTCTCTCTGGTACACAGGCTCACTGCCTTGGCACACCGCTGCCCTGTCTCTCTGGTACACAGGCTCACTGCCTTGGCACACCCGCCACCCTGTCTCTCTGGTACACAGGCTCACTGCCTTGGCACACCGGCCCCCCTTTCTCTCTGGTACACAGGCTCACTGCCTTGGCACACCGCTGCCCTGTCTCTCTGGTACACAGGCTCACTGCCTTGGCACACCCGCCACCCTGTCTCTCTGGTACGCAGGCTCACTGCCTTGGCACACCGGCCGCCCTGTCTCTCCAATGCACAGGTTTTGTACTGGCGACCTGTATCTTTACTGTATCCACCTTTGCAAGTCATCGTTAGGGATGTGTTTTCTTGAAAAGCTGAAATAGAAACGTCTCCATTAAAAGCTACTTATCTGAGTGGCTCCAGGCCAAGTTCAAAACCTGAAGAAGAGAATGAGAGAATAGCTGGATGTGAGCGCTGACTGCACGGACGGTGGCCAGCCTGGAATCCCAGCACTCCAGACACAGAGACCAGATCTCCATAGCAAGCTGCCTAGCTTCAAGCAAGAGACACCGCCTCGATTTATTAGGTTGAGAGAGGCTGTGCGACAGACCCCTATATCATCTTTGGACCTCCCATGTATACATGTGCATACACACATGTGCACACATATGCTTATACACAAACATTCATGCACACATGCATCAAAATAAATAAGTAAATCTCAGGTCTCAACCATGTGCACTGGGAAGGGCTGACAGTGGGTGGGCAGCCGGCAGCTCCTACCATATAAACCACAGCAGCAGAGTCGTCCAGCGAAAGTGGGGTGTGAAAAGGTCCCTCATTTTGCCTCGGTCTTCCTGTTTCGAAACAAGGACATAAAGGTTATTGGCTAACAGACACCCACACCCACACATATGCACGTGCACGCGCACGCGCGCGCGCACACACACACACACACGGTCCAGACACTCACCTGTCTGGAGATGATGAGTTTTCCCAGAGGCATGGGGGCTCCATTTTCTGTTGCAATCCGCTTTAAGGTAGCAATTGCCTTCTCCTGGTTTCCGGAGAGCACGTCGTACCTAGCACTCTCTGGCAGCCACTGAGGGGACAGGAGGCCCAGGTGTGGCTGGTCACTGTGGATCAGAGCAGGCCCTCCCAGCCACCTCCTCCCATCTGTGTGGGCGTCTTTGGAGTCAGTGACCTGGCTTCTCTGCAGGTGACACGGTTATAGGAGCCTGTGCAGTGATGTCACTTCCCTGCGCCTCTGTTTCCTCGCTCAGGTGGTTTGAGGGGTAAGTGGGGTATGTAAGTGCCATCACTGCTGTGGTTGCTTTTAAGTCAAAGGACAAGTGGAGTAAATGAAGACCGCCATGAGAAAAAAACCAAAACAAAACAAAAATCTCAGTTGGGCATGGTGGCACACAGGCCTTTAATGCCGGCAGAGGCAGGCGGAGATGTGAGTTCCAGGACAGCCTGGTCTACAAAGCAAACCCAAGACAGCCAAGGCTACACAGAGAAACCCTGTGTCAAAAAAAAAAAAATCTCCTTCTCAATTCTTGAGAAACTCTGTAATTTGGGGGCTGGAGAGATAGTTAAGAGCACTGTCTGTTCTTCCAGAGGTCCTGAGTTCAATTCCCAGCACCCACATTGTGTCTCGTGACCATCTACACCGGGATCTCATGCCCTCTTCTGGCCAGCAGGTGTATGTGCAGATCAAGCCAGAGCATTCCTCATTAAATAAATAAATCTTAAAAAGAGAGAGAGAAACTCTACCTTTGTGTGACTAGCACCATCTTACAAACTAAATCTGAGGGAGAGAAGTCAGAAAGTTTTAAGCCTGATGGAGACCCAACTCCAAGCATCGAAGGCAAGTGCATGTCTGGGAAGGGAATCTGTGCTTTGCACACCAGCTGACTTAGTAGAGAAACCATGGGGCTGGGACTCAACCGGTCCAAATAAGGTCTACTTGGAAATCTCACTGGCCTCTGGAATTTGGTTTCCTCTTTAGTAAAGTGAGGCTATAGCAGACTTTGTCAGTGTCCAATAAAATTTACAGCACTATGTGTAATCCTCTCTGGACAAGGCTGCTCAGCCATGGACTACATTTCCCAGCTTCCCTTGCAACCACAAGAGCCCACATGGCTGGCAAGGGTGTTAGCCTCCACTTTGGTTCCTCTCCCCTACCCCTGGCCCCCTTACCCACCCTTCACTCCCCTCCTCTAATGACCTGGGGTCGTGGGGTGGGGGTCATGGGGGTGGGGGTGGGAGTCGTGAGGTGGAAGGCTGAACCACAAGCTGCAAAACCAAACCCAAACAAAACACATTAACAACTAAACCTGGGCCGAGATGCCCCATGGGAGCCAGAACACTCTAGAATGCTCTGCGGCAGAAAAACAACCTCCTCCTGCTTTTGGCTACGAAGCTGCGGCTTTGTTACAAGAACAGATGTCACCCTAACTCATATGGGCTTCGTCACTGCCGTACCCTACATGGTTATAAGGGGAAAGTAATGTCAAAAGCGAGCTGGTAAGCCGGGCGGTGATGGCGCACGCCTTTAATCCCAGCAGCACTCCAGAGGCAGAGCTCTGAGTTCAAGACCAGCCTGGTCTACAGAGTGAGGTCCAGGACAGCCTGTCTCGAACAGAGCCTGGACAAGCAAGGAGACGGCTTTTAAGATACTTACGAAGCACAGGACGGCGAAGACGAGGAGCGGGGCCGCGGAGAGCATGAGCAGCCAGCGCCAGCCCAGGCTGGGCATGACGAACACAGCCAGGAGGACCTCCAACCCTGTCCCGAGGGCCCAGAAGACCTGGCAGGGGGGGGTGAGAGTCAGGAATGGGGCAGTGTAGTCCACTCGGGGACAACTGTGAGGTGCTGTGGACGTTAGAGCGGTCGCCCCTTTCCTTCCCGTGTGGAGGCATCCCGCCGTGATCGATCCCCGCCCCCGCACACACACAGGATACGACATCACAGCGAAATAGGAGGACGAGGTGGAGAGGATCAGTATTTTGTGAATTCTATGATACAGGAGCGACGGGGGGCATTCAAGGGACTTTGGCTTGGGTTCATTTCTCTCTCTCTCCCCGCCCGGCCCCCCCCCCCGTTTTGTTTTGTTTTTGTTTTTCAAGACAGGGTTTCTTCTCTGTGTAGCCTTGGCTGTCCTGGACTCACTTTGTAGACCAAGCTGGCCTTGAACTCACAGCGATCTGTCTGCCTCTGCCTCTGCCTCCCGAGTGCTGGGATTAAAGGCGTGTGCCACCACCGCCCGGCTTAAAAATGTTTTCAGACAGGGTCTTGTTATGTGGTCTTGACTGGCCTGGAACTTGCTAAGTAGACCAGGCTGGCCTGAAACTGACAGGGATCCTCCTGCCTCTGCCTACTGAGTTTGCAGATCACAGATGTGAGCCACCACTTTAGCTACTGGATCTCGGCGGGAAGCTTGCAGGGGCCTAAGAGAGAACCGAGTGTGACCAGGGCCAGCCAAAATTCAAGATCCGGGGTTCTAGGCCACCCAGGGATACGTAGTGAAAGCTTGTCTCAAAACAAACACATTGATTCAGTATTTACACAGCTGATTAGCCATGTCCATGTCACGGTTGAGAGTTGGCCGCTCTGGTTGACCAGGGGAGGGTGTTGTTAGAGGACCTAAGTTCGTGGTAACGATGCACCACGTGATCTTGTGGCCGAGGAGCCACCACTGTGGCCACCACATGATCCTGTGGCCAAGGAGCCACCACTGTGGCCACCACGTGATCCCGTGGCCGAGGAGCCACCACGGTGGCCACCAGTGTGCAGCAGAACCGGATGTCCTGTACAGTCCTTGTATGGCCTGGCCTGACAGCTACCGAGTAAATTCAAGGCCCGCCTGGGCAATTTAGCAAGACTGCCTCAAAATAAAAAGGACAAAGAGAGCCCCATGGTGGAGCACGTGGTCCAATGTGTGTGAGGTCCTAGATCAGTGGTTCTCAACCTGTGGGACAAAACCCCTTTGGGGTGGGAGGTCAAACAACCCTTTCACTGGGGTCACATATCAGATTATCCTGCATATATCAAATATTTACTGTTATGATTTATAACAGTAGTAAAATTACAGTTGTGAAGTAGCAATGAAAATAATTTTATGGTTCAGGGGCAGGGGGAGGTTCCCCACAATGTGAGGAGCTGTATGAAGGGCCACAGCATTAAGAAAGTTGAGAACAGCTGTTCTAGATCAATCTCCAATTGGAGAAAGAAAGGCAGGAAGAAGTAGGAGGAAGAGAGAGGGAGAAAAAAGGTTTTACAGTGTATATGCATGAGCGTAGTTGCTTATTAAGCCTGCTGTGTTTTCCTTAAACTCCGCTTCGCAGTCCTGTGGCTCCGCGCATCCAAGAACCATTTGCCAGCCACCTAGTGCCCCCTGGAGACCCGTCACCAGCTCCTTACCTCAATCAGCAAAATGCACTTGGCTCTGGACTTCATGGGAAGGAACTCGGCGTACAGTGTCACCCTAGGTGAGCAAAGAGACAGGGCTCAGAGGGTGGGCAGATGGCGGACTCTGAATTTGCTCCAATAATGAGCAACATCCTCTAATAACGGTCTGTGGATTCCTAAGTGGTGATTTCCCGGGACAGTGGCTTTCCCGGGACAGGTTCTTCCTGTGGCTCAAGGCTACCTTCAAACTCACCATTTTCCTGCCTCCACCTCCTGAGCCCTGGGGTGGGGGGTGGGGGTGGGGGGGACACCCTCATCCTGGGTCCCTGGTTCTGTGTGTTCATCCCTGCCCAGTTGCTCCCAGCAGCTGCACCCTGATTGTGTGATGCCAGCCTTCTCCCTCACTGGCATGTTATTATGCATAGATGGATGGAGTTGGTGTCTGACAGGTCTCTCCACTCTAAGCTACCATTTTTACACTCGTGACTAGTCGGTAGTTTGCCAGGACATACCCAGATTTGCCAATACCTTGTTCTCCACAGAACCTCTACCCACTGGCTGTAGTAACTAGCTATTTCTTCCTGAAATGATCACCACTGCATTGAGGACAATCATTGTTTTTTTTTTAATTTGTCTTTCTTTTGTATTTATTAATCACAACCTAGTATAAGAAAGAGCTCTTTTGGGGCTGGCGAGATAAACCAGCTGAGAAAGGAACCTGCTGCCAACCATGGTGAGCTGAGTTTGATTCCTGTAGTTCCACACGGCAGGAGGAGATAGCTGACTCCTACAAGGGGTCCTCCTCTGACCTCCATAAGCATGGTTGCCTACTAAATCACCTGCAAGGTGTCCCGGACCTGCGGACCTGCGGACCTGCGTTTGTTCCCCTCTGCCAGCTGTGACTTTACCTGAAGGACGCTATATGGATGTTCACAGCGCCCCCTACTGGACACAAAAGCTATTGCCCTTCACGGGTCACCCTCACTTTTCCTTAGTCTCATGAAAAGACACTTGAGGCTTTAGCGAGATTTTTGTCTTCTTTTGCATTTTATAACCTAAAACGACACTTGTCATTGTGGTTTAGGGCCCTGGCGCACATGCCCAGGGTTTTATATGCTGACAGTTCATCCCCATCCTGCAGCTGTAAACTTGATCCAGTTTTGGTGTTTAGGGGCGGGGGACTCAGGGCTGGGGGAGCTGACCAGGGTGAGACAATACCTAATGGGCCAGCCTCAAGATTGAATCTGGGGGTGAGGTGGGGGCAAGAGTCTCCTCGCGAACCTGGCATTCATTATGTAGCCCAGACTGGCGTCAACCGCACAGCACAGTGAGCCTTCTTGGTCCCAGCCCCTGAACACTAGGATTATGGGAGAGAGCCACCGCATTCACCTTGAATCTTGGTGTTTCGGTGAGGAGGCCTGAGGTCATGTGTGTGCCTCCTGCCTCCTGCCAGCTCAGTGGCTGCTAGCACCACCCCTTAGCCTTGAGTCTGGGCTATGAGCCTAGAGCAACCTCATTTCTTTATAACCCGCCCTACCTGTGGCATTGTGTGCTTGAGACATCAAGCCAGCTGCTGCTGTTACACTCTGCCTGTTGACTTATTTGAAAATAAGACCCCAAGATGTCATTGTTCTGATTTTCTGAGGAACTCTGTGGGTAAAGTTACTCTAAATGAATGGATTTTTTTTTCTTTCTGTGTAGCCTTGGCTGCTGGCCTCAAACTCACAGAGATCTGCCTGCCTCTGCCTCCCTGAGTTCTGGGATTAAAGGCATGGTAACACACGAACGGAAACTCTTTTTTTGTCTGTTTGTTTTGTTTTGTTTTTCGAGACAGGGTTTCTCTGTATAGCCCTGGCTGTCCTGGACTCACTTTGTAGACCAGGCTGGCCTTGAACTCATAGTGATCCGCTTGCCTCTGTCTGCCCAGTGCTGGGATTAAAGGCGTGTGCCACCTCGCCTTTGACTGGAAACTCTTAATGTTACCTAACTACCTAAAAATATTGTCACCTGGGTGTTTCCCAACAAAGCACTTAGAGGTGCCATGTTTATAACTACACGAGAGTGCTGCCTAATTACGAGATAATTTAGGTTTATGCAAATGACTACATCGTAAGTGCTAAGGAGCCAGAGCCCTCTTCAGTGGCATAGTAGTCTGTAATTTTGCCTGTGGTTTTATTTGTCCTCCTCACAGATAAAACCAGCTATACAGTTGAAGATGTGGGCAGACAGCCCAGAGAGGTTTTTAATCTCAGGCTGGCCACTACCTACCTGTGGGACGGGGGCACATATGTCACTTCACTGTTACTGTGACTGTTGTTGTTGTTATTTTGGCATACGTGGATGGAGTTTAAGTGATTTTACTGAGTGCTTTGCTGAGGCAAAACCTTTATAAAGTACGGAAGGCTTGGGCAGATCTCAGTGACTTAGGCCAGAGGTAAAGAGTGTCCTTAAAGTGAAGGAACAGCCTAAGAGAGATCCTTTTCTTTCTTTTTCTTTTTTCTTTCTTTCTCTTTTTATCTTTTTTTTTTTTTTTTTTTTTTTGAGACAGGGTCTCTCTGTGTAGCCTTGGCTGTCCTGGACTCGCTTTGTAGACCAGGCTGGCCTCGAACTCACAGCGATCCACCTGCCTCTGCCTCCGAGTGCTGGGATTAAAGGCGTGCGCCACCACTCCCGGCTTGACTCTTTTTTAAGGGTAAAACAGAAAGAGGTCTGTCTGGGTTGCTCAAAGATAAATGTGACAAGATTTGTGGCGAGCAGGAGTTCCTGAGGAGAAAACTGATAGGAAGCCAAATTGTGCACCCAGGAAACTCCCTGAAGGCTCTAAAGCCAGAGGAGCAGTTCACAGACGACATCTGTGATAGAGCAATGCAGGCGAGGATGATCAGGCTTGTCCCAGGGGTGGGTAACTCCTGCCCCCCCCACCCCACCCCCCAGACTAAGGAGGGCACATGTCCCTCTTTCAAACGGCTATGCTAGGGGTGGCCATGGCTTGCCCAGCCAGGAACTCCCCAGACCACCGGGTATGGTGGATGGACAGATGACTAAAGTCACATCCACGGTGCCAACCCAGGGCCTCTCTGACCCAGTGAGGCAGCAGATGCAGCTGCGAAGAGCAGAGCCGTGTCCCACTGGGTCCTGAGTAGGTCTGAGCAAATGAAGTCAGGCCCGGTGACCTCATCGGGCATAGAGGAGAGCAAGGAGGCGCCATGGAAGCGCTCCGGGATACGGAGCTAAGACGGCTCAGAGAGAATGACCAGGGCTGAGGGTGAGCTCACTAACTCAGCACCTTGGTGTGCCCAGCCTCCATCTGTGGAGGAAGCGGACTGGCACAAATGGACTGAGCATTGGCACAAATGGACTGAGCATCCATGCCGCCTTAGACCTTGCTTATGGTTCACGTTAGTATCGTTTCTGTTGTGAGCTTCTGGGATCTCCTGACACCTGCGGAGAACAGATGACAGGCGACAGGCGTTCAGAGAGCTTCACCAACGTCATCTTTGTAATGAGACGGTGGTTTCTGAACACTGTCTTGTCATGCTAACCTCTGAGTGTCCTGCAGCTTTGGAAAGCCCTCGGAGAGATGACCAGGCACAATGGTTACTTCAACCTTACGACCTACTGGGGCTCAGTTAATTGAAAGAAAACATAGGTTGCTAAAACGACTACTACATCTGGGCATGGTGGCGCACGCCTTTAATCCCAGCACTCGGGAGGCAGAGGCAGGAGGATCGCTGTGAGTTCGAGGCCAGCCTGGTCTACAAAGCGAGTCCAGGACAGCCAAGGCTACACCGAGAAACCCTGTCTCAAAACAACAGCAACAACAAACAAATCACCACAACGCTTATGTCTAAAAGGTGCTCTACACAGAAAAGCGTGCTCCAAAAGCCAAAAGGTTACTGAATGCCAACCTCAATGCCCGGGCTGGGCTACCTCCCTGTGAGCTGCTGCCCAGAGAAGCCCCTGAGCCCCCACCAGCCATAAAGGCCATTGCTGCTGGTGGTGGTTATATGGCAGAATGAGATGGTAGGCACCGCACACGCATGCTCTGACTTGCCGGGCAAGACGTGCCTGTTTGTGCAATCGTGGCTCAGCTGTCATGGGCAAGACCAACTGCCTTCCGGTTGGATTTAAGACCCTACTCCACAAGACGGAGTTCCAGGACAAACAAACTGTGGCTGGGAAGGTCACATGACCCGACGGGGAAGCAGCTTGTACGGTTTCTCTAGAAGGATGTGAGGGACCTATCAAACTGCCTTCTAAATGTGCGTGCTTATGCGCATCAATCACTACATAATCAGCCTCAACTCACAGCCACTAGTGAAGTTTCTGGGAACAAGTGGCTGTTACGTTTGGCACGGTGGCCTATTGCATAGCCATTGGTGGACTTTTATAGTCACCCTCTCCACGCCTCAGGGATCGCTGGGGAAGAGGAGGCAGGAAGAAGAGAGGAGCTAGAGGAAGGGATGGAGCGCCTTGTGTAACAGTTTCCTCAGAGGTTGAAACATTCCCTGCTACGGGTCAGCTCCTAGGAAGGAAGACAAACAACTCAAAGTAGCTTCAGGAAGTCCCTGAAGCTGAGCAGACTCACCAGGGCCCTCTCCCTGACAGAGTAGATGACAAAAGCTGAGATTCCTTCTCAGACAAGCCAAGCTGACCTGTGAGAGAAGGCTCCTGAGAGGAGACCAGCTGCCTGGAAGAAACAGAGACCAGCCGAGCTGCCCGGAAGAGCTTTAGACCAGCTGAGGCACCCAGAAAGGATGCTCTCCAGCCTGTTGAGCGGCCTGCAGGCTGCGTAGTGCGCTCCGGGTATCCAGCCTTCATTAGCTGTCAGCCTTGCTGGAGTGGGCCCCGGTGTTGCAGCTGTCTTTGAGTCAGTTCTGATCCAGTAAGTGACCCCAATAAAATTTACTGTTCACCAGGTTGGACTTGGATGGTATCTGTACCTCGGCCTGTAGTGGGATGTGTGTCTGGGGTACAGATGTATAGACATGTGTGTTGTGTCTCCCCAGGTAACATTTTGTCACACAACACCTGCTGCGCTCTGCTCCCTCCCTGTGCCGGGGACTCTGGGAATGACGCTTTTCTCAGATGCTGGGGAAGACCCCTTTTTTATCATGTGGCTCTGCGTTGCTGGTTTGGGGGGTATTCTTTCTTTGATCTAGTTACTCTGCCTTGTAATTCCACTTACTGATCCGCTTTCGGAAATTCCTCAGAATTTCCGCATGTTTGACAGCATCTTTTCCTTGTTTATGGACTCTGTTAAGGATTCCTATCACTTTTAGGCCATTTCCAGGTTTCTGAGCATCCCTGAGCTTCCCGGGAGGAGGAAGTTTGACCTGAGCCGGGATAGTTCCTCCAGCCACCAGGGGGCGCTGCTCCATGGCCAGTGGTTCACCTGCAGAAGTCCCTGGAGCTGGGCCACCATCACGCCACAGGTTACCAGCTGCCGCCAGCCCAGGTTTATGGCTGTGTCTCTGTTAATGGCCTCTGCTAAGAGCTCCTGTGATTTTTAATCCATAAACAGTGTGAAATTACACTTTTCTACTCCAGGAAAGCATGTCAGATGCCAGCTCTACATGGCCCTGGAGGAAGCCATGGGGAACTGGACTCACTGACCTTCCACGGGACAGGAAGCCATGCGTGAGTGAGATCTGTGTGGCCAGTGTCCCCTTCACACTACAGTTGGTCCACCCCGCACCGTGTGACTTTATCAATGCCCTGCGGAACTGGATTCCTGCCAGACTCTTGACTTCTTAGGAAAATGTTGGTTTGTTTTGAAGCATAATCCCAAGGTAGCCTTGGAATTGTCACTTAGTTGAGGATGACTTTTAGCTTATGATCCTCTTGCCCCCAACTCCTCAGTGCTGGGACCACAGGGATGAGGGACCGAACTGAGAGCATGCCGGGCAAACCTGAGGATGAGCAAGCCCTTCATACGAAGGGACACAGTGTTTGGCAGAGCATCTGTAATGGCCCAGGAGAATACATGGTAGGAAAGGAATATTCTCCCAGGCATTGTCCTGGGCACCTTGTATGTGGAATCATAATCTAAGAGACCCAGGAGGGGGCGGGTGCTGACAACACAGATGTGTACAAATCATCAGTGATGCCGGGTGTAGTGGGCAGAGGCAGACGGATCGCTGTGAGTTCAAGGCCAGCCTGGTCTACAAAAAGCAAGTCCAGGACAGCCAGGACTGTTACACAGAGAAACCCTGTCTTAAAAAACAAAAACAGAAACAAAACCGGGCATGGTGGTACATGCCTTTAATCCCAGCACTTGGGAGGTAGAGGCAGGTGGATCTCTGTGAGTTTGAGGCCAGCCTGGTCAACAAAGAGAGTCCAGGACAGCCAAGGATACATAGAGAAACCCTGTCTCGGAAAACAAAAACAAAACCAAACAAACCTAAACAAAGGATCAGCGACTCACAGAATCAGAATTGAAACCCAGACAGAGCCGGTGATGTGACCGACTTGGGATGAAGCTGTGCCTATCTAGACGGTCTCTCCACACTTGTCCCAAAGGAGGCCCAGCAGGAGGTTTATGATGATCAAGTTCATGGGCCATACGTACTGCATGCTGTCCCACCCCTGGCACTGATGGCTTAAGCAATGCACAGACATCAGCTCGGACATGACACTCTGTAAGAACAAAGCGTGCAGCATGTGCTTTCTAAGCCAGCATTCCCATTGCAAAGGATAGATGGTTCTAGAAGTCAAGGGGTTGGAGTAGGAGCCGTCCTTGCTGTTGCCATAGAGTCTGGAGGTGGATTTGTGTGGACAAGCATCTTCCAGAGCCCCCACCCCGCCTCCCCTCACTAGCTCTGGCTGTCCTGGACTCGCTTTGTATAGACCAAGCTGACCTCAGACTCAGGAAGAGCCACCTGCCACTGCCTCCTGAGTGAGTGCTGCGGTTACAGGTGTGACATTCGGGAGCCCATAGGGCCATCATGATGTAATTGGGTCACCTGGATGGCATCGTGGATGTCTCTCAGTGTCCCCGGGTGAGACTAGAGCTGTGGCCTGAGAAGGGCATGGTGACCAAGGAAGGAACCCCTCTGCTGTCAGGTCTGGTCACCCACCTGATGGACCTGCTACCTCAGCAGCTGCATAAGCTGAGGGCCGGGGGTTTTAGACTGTGTGGTACAGGAGGGAGGGAGTCGGCACCCGAGGCAGCCCTGAGACCAGCAGCCTGTGGTCCATCCCTCCAGCTGTGCATGAGGAACTCCACAGGGAGAGACCGGCCAGGTCCTGGGGGCACTCTTCTCTGATGGCCACAGTCACACCAGGATGCTTGGCACCCTAAGGAGGGCAAGAGTGGCACACTCTGCCACTGGACCAGTTCAGGAGCAGCGACTGACTGAGCTCACTCCTGCTGGCACCAGCCAGGAGTGTTACCTGCTGGAGTTCACAGCTGGACCCTACAGCCTTTGCCTTGGCCCAAGGCTTGTAGTGGGTCATTTGGGACAAAGAATTTCACATTTTCAGAGTCTTAGTGTCCTTTACTGAAAAACGGAGCTCCTGACACACACACACACACACACACACACACACACACACACACACACACACACACCCCTGCTGGCCACCATGATGTGTGGACATTAAATGTGTCATCAAAGTTGAGTCTACTTCATTATGACTTCACTTTTGGGGCCTCTGGATGCTATGCTGGCACTGTTGTTATCTGAAGGCTACTGGTGCTGATGCTGCCTGTCCTATGTGGCTCCAGGTGGTTCCAGAAGCCCTGCATGGCCAGCCAACCCCACATTCCAAGGCGGTGAAGACACACAGCCATCCCGCTTGTCTCCAGGGCACTGGTACTCTAACCTGAGGCTGCTCAGCTCTCTCCTATGAAGCAGACACGCTCACACCTCCGCATGCTATAAACCGTCTCCAGGTGGCTGTTAGCACAGAGCACAGTCCAGACGTTATCCGCATGGCCAACCATCCTAATACTCTTTAGCAGCTAACGGAAAGGGTGTCCAAGCTGTGTGTACAGCTCTGGGTATTTACTTACGACTGGGGCACCCCTCCGATCCCAAAGCCCACCAGGCCTCGGAGTACCAGGATCCAGCTATACACGGGCGCGAAAGCACTGAGGATGCCGTAGTACAGGGTCCAGAGCGCACTGATCTTCAGCCCCTGTGGAGAAAGGGAAACAGGGTCGGGAGTCTTGAGCACCTCCAGGTGGCCTGTGCCGTGAAAACTACCAATGAAGGGCAGGTGCAGCCCGGGCCAGAGAGCCTGCTCTGGGCTCTGTCACTGGCATGGTCATTTTTGTTTGTTTGCTTTTTTGAGACAGGGTTTCTCTGTGTAGCCTTGACTGTCCTAGACTCACTTTGTAGACCAGGCTGGCTTCGAACTCACAGCGATCCGCCTGCCTCTGCCTCCCGAGTGCTGGGATTAAAGGCGTGCGCCACCACACCCAGCTGCCCAGCCTACTTTTTGGGAGTTTTAAGTAAAAGGTATATGATGATCATTGGGGTTGAGAACCAGACAGGGACCTCGTGACAAACATGGCACAAAGTGTTGAAAGTGTTAATTGATAGAAAATCAAATGCAGGATGTGTGTTATTCAAGGGATGACAGATATCACTCATTTACTGATATATTCACTTCCTTATCCAGTGTATTCATATGGTGAACACTTACTGTGTGCCCAGCATAACAACATGGATATAAATGTGTGTGTGTGTGTATACACACACACACACACACACACACACACACACACACACACACATCCTCTCCTTCAATACACATATATTGAGGCCCTGCAGTGAACCTAGCCACAGGGCTACTAAAATATACCACCCACCCATACCCACCCACCCATCCACATGGCTTGTAGGCACTGAATGCCTGCAGCTTGCTTGGCACAGGAAAGGACCCGGCAGCTGGAGGGTCTCTGACTACGCAGGACTCTTCTCCACAAATTTAAAAACCGTCCTCACGCTCTTACAGGGCTCACCGCAGCGCGCCTGCAGGAAGAGGATCTTCTCATTTCTGCTTTATAAACTACCAAGGCAGAGTGGCGGGGTGATTCCTCAAAATCAGAACGTGACAGGGCTAAACCTGCAGCAGGGGCTTCCAACACCAAGACCTCCTGTGCTTTGAAGGTGCCGCTCCCCACCTCCAGGGCCTTCGGTAGCCCCCGTCCCGCCCCCTCTCCTCCCAACCCCCTGCCCTCCTTCCCACCGCCCTGAATCTCCCATAGACTGTGGACCTCTCAGGCGACTGTGGGGACTGTGTCAGCGAGAGAACTTGCCTACTCCACTCTGGCCAGAAGTCACCATGACAGATTATGGATCCAGTCACTAGGTAACCCAGGTTTTCCAAAGAAGCCACACACCACGTGGTGATGGCTTATTTTCATGCAAAAAATGTCATTTTGAAAATGGAGGCAACTGATTACAAACCCCATAAAACCCCGAGAGAGATGAGTAAAACGTGGGGCTGGGGTGTAGCTCAGGGTTAGAAAGTATGGTCAGCACGCTGCAGGCTCTGGCGTCAAGCCCCAGCCTAAAATCTGGAACTCGGCCGTGCTTCTGTCTCTGTGTCACCAGTTTGTAACCAGTAGCCCAGAAAGCCCCGGGCACCCTCTGAATCCCTCTCTGCTATGAGGACAGTGTTCACAGGTCACAGAGACTAAGGGTTCCTCGGAGGCAGAGTCCTAGTGTCTGCCTGGAACCTCCTTCTCCTCCTCAAAGATGGCATGTTGCCAGGTGCAGTGGCACACACCTGCGGTGCCAGCACCTGGGAGACTGGAGGATAGGAGTCATGAGTCCCCACCCTGGATTCGCACTCAGTCCCTGTCTCAAGAACAAACAACAACAAGACAACACACGGACAGAGTGGCCGGATTATAGGACCCACACTCTGCACTGTAGCAATTACAACCAGAACACTCTAGGGCACATAGGCAATCATGTGATTTTGCTTTTTGAGGTAGTCTCATGTAGCCCAGATGTATGCCCTCCCCCCAGGCCCATCTGTGAATTTCTAAAGTCCAAATTCTTGCGTCAGTGAGCTGGCTCAGTGGGTGAAAGTGCCTGCCACCAATCCTGACCACCCGGGTTCCACCCTTGTCACTCACATGATGGAAGGAGAAAAGGGAGTCCTTGAGTGTTATCTCCTGTGTGCTGTGGCGCGCGTGCGCGCACACACACACACTACAAAATAATTAAAATAAAATGGAGACTGAAACTTATAGCATCCTTCTCTGTTCTACAGAGCCATCTCTTGATACCCAGATATGAACCATTGGTCTCGGCGGCAGGGTGTGCACGCTCTTCCAACAGGACATCAACTGAAGACTGCTGTGAACCAGGAGGCATCAGAGAGCTGCGGGCTTCCCTCTTGTGAGAGTCTGGGTGAGAACGACCCCCATAGGCTCATATATTTGAATCCTTGGTCCCCAGTTGGTGGAACTGTTTGGGAAGGGTTAGGAGGCGTGGCCTTGTTGGCAAAGGCGTGTCACTGGGTGTGGGCTTTGAGGTTTCAAAAGCTCTCAGTTACTGTTCCAGCACTGCGCCAGCCTGTCTGCTGCCGTGTTCCTTGCCATGGTGGCCGTGGATGGGAGACTTGCGTTCACTTGTACAAATGAGGTCACTTGAGACAGGATCTCCCCTGCCCCCCCATCTCTCTCTGTAGCCCAGACTGACCTAGGATTCTTTGCGATCCTCCTGGCTCGTCGTTTGGAACTCTAGCATTACAGATATCCACTGCCATGCCTGTCTCAAACAGTTAAGCCAGCAGGGCGGTGGATATGGAAGGTAGGCCAGGGAAGGCTCATGCCTGGCAGACTGTGACAGGACCCCATTCCTCTGGGACAGCGGTTCCCTATCTGTGGGTCACAACCCTTTTGGCAAACCTCTATCTCCAAGAATATTTACATTACAATTTGTAACAGTAGCGAATTACAGTTAGGAAATAGCAACAAAAATAATTTTATGGCAGGGGGCGGGGCTGTCACCACAATGTGAGGAACTGTAGGAAAGAGTCGCAGCATCAGGAAGGTTGAGACCTGCCGCACTAGGACAATAAAGCTGATGTCATCTACCATCCTTCGGCCTGCTCTGGCCCCATGAAAGGGGCACAAATTTGCATGGAAAGCATCTGCTGGCCCTGCATGCTCCTTCAGCCCAAGAGACTGCACAGCCACTCCCCACCCCTGCGGGACCCATGGAGGCGGGAACACAGCAGCATGCGAGGCATTTAAAAGAGGAGCCTTACTGTTTTCCTGCCGTACTGATCCGAGATGTTTCCCCAGAGCATGGAACTGGACATCATGCCGATGAAGACCACCTGTGGGCAGATGGATGGCTTCCCTTAGCAGCAGGAAGAGAAGGGGACGGCAACCAGCCTCTGACGTCATCTGCTACAGAGCAGACAAACCTGCCGCTGAGCAGGCACGGTCCCACGGTTTTGAGACAGCATCTGTTTGCATAGTCCAGGCTGGCTTCAAACACTCAACGCTCCTGCCTCGGCCTCCTGAGAGCTCGGGTTACAGGTGGGCACCAGCACAGGCCTCCCACCACTCACACCGGGGAGGGGTGTGCCATTGCTACTCCCATTTCTCAGTAGAGGGTGCTGAGGTTCAGTAAGGGAAAGGCATGCGCTCCCCTGGCTGTTAAGTGACTACACTGGCTGGGCACGCTGGCTCAGGACCTGGGCCTCTACCAGTTTTCTTACAGCGGGATTATAGGGATGGTAGTTACCACATCCAGACATGTTTGTTTGTTTGTTTGTTTGTTTTAAAGACAAGGCCTATTTCTATAGCCCTGGCTGTCTTGGGAACACTTTGTAGACCAGGCTGGCCTTGAACTCCCAGAGATCCACCTGCCTCTGCCCACCCTCCCCGAGAGCTGGGATTAAACGTGTAGTTTTGTCTTTGTTACAGGCATGGACTATACAGCCCCAGCTGGTCTTGGACTTGCAGTCCTCTGAGCACGGTTTTCCTGTGTGCAGCTATGTGCATAGCTTCGCTGTCATAGTTCCTCCCTCTCCCTCCTCCCATTTCTCTCCCTCCTCCCATTTCTCTCCCTTCTCCCCTCCTCCCCTCCTCTTCCTCCTCCCCTCCTCTCCCTCCTCCCCTCCTCTCCCTCCTCCCCTCCTCTTCCTCCTCCCCTCCTCTCCCTCCTCCCCTCCTCTCCCTCCTCTCCCTCCTCTCCCTCCTCCCCTCCTCTCCCTCCTCCCCTCCTCTCCCTCCTCCCCTCCTCTCCCTCCTCTCCCTCCTCTCCCTCCTCTTCCTCCTCCCCTCCTCTCCCTCCTCCCCTCCTCTCCCTCCTCCCCTCCTCTCCCTCCTCTCCCCTCTCCCTCCTCCCCTCCTCTCCCTCCTCCCCTCCTCTTCCTCCTCCCCTCCTCTCCCTCCTCCCCTCCTCTCCCTCCTCCCCTCCTCTCCCTCCTCCCCTCCTCTCCCTCCTCCCCTCCTCTTCCTCCTCCCCTCCTCTCCCTCCTCCCCTCCTCTCCCTCCTCCCCTCCTCTCCCTCCTCCCCTCCTCTCCCTCCTCCCCTCCTCTTCCTCCTTTTCTCAGTGTAAGCCTTCTTACTGACTTCTCTCATCCTTGGCTTCCTTCTCCACAAAAAGGAGAGGAACGGCAGAACCTTAGGAGAGCGGCTTCTACAGGACAGCCAGGGTTAAAGAAACATGGTAGGCAAGCCCTCCACCCCGGCCCCGGCCCATCTAGGCTCCTCAACAACCTCCATGAGAGAGGTCGCTCCCCAGGGGGAGGGCCAAGGGAAGGGAGCAGTCTCCCTCTCATTTACTCAGCCCCATCGTTTTTCACTCAAGGCTGCTCCTCAGCCACAAACATGTAGGAGTGTGTGCAGTGCCTGGCTCCCACTGAGCTGTGACCTCATTACTCAAATCAGCCATGCTGTGCCTTAGGTAGCACTCCCAGTCAGGCAGCTAAAACCGCAGCAATGATGGAACTCAGTGTTCTGGGATCCGTCACTAATTAGCGACTGCTCTTGGCCGCAGCTGGGCTGTATGACCTGGAGCGAGCAGCTGGCTCTGTCACTAACAGACTTACGAGGGTTAAAGGGCACAGTAGAAGCTGTGTGTGGTGGTTGGTGGTTGGTGTTGATTGCCAACTTGACTCCAGAACCGCCAAGAAGGCAAGCCCGTGAGCCTGGCCATGAAGGGTTCCTGCGCTGAGCTGGAGAAGCCCCATCTAATGCAGGCAGCACCATCCCGTGAGCCAGGCTGAGTAAACAGAGAGGTCTGGACACCAACGATGGTCTCTTTGCCTCCTAACTGGGAACACCACATGACCAGCTGCCTGGCACTCCTACTTCCTGCCTTGCCCTCCAAGACAGCCTGGACTGTGCCTGCTCAGGCTTTTAACCACATCAACCCTGTCTCCCTTAAGTTGCCTCTGCTGCTGTGACCTTGGTGGCTGCTCTCTCAATCTCTCTCTCTCTCTCCCTCTCTCTCTGTCTCTCTGTCTCTCTCTCTCTGTCTCTCTCTCTCTCTCTCTCTGTGTGTGTGTGTGTGTGTGTGTGTCTGTCTGTCTGTCTGTCTGTCTGTCTGTCTGTGTGTGTGTCTGTCTGTCTCTCTCTCTCTCTCTCTCTGCCTTCCTCAGCCCTTCTATCCCCTCCTCTGAATTCTTGGAGCAAAACTTCTGGGAGCATCTACTATCTGTGAGGGCCACGTGTCCGGCCTTCACATCACCCTCCCGGGAGGCAGGATGGCATCTCCTGTCTATGAGTGGGAAAGGTGAGGCTTGTACAGTGCCCATGACACATGCTGGTGGGTTCCAGATTTTCTGGGGTCCCTAAACAGCTAAAGCACTGGGTGGGTATAGCTGACTGCTGACCTGCTAGGATACATACAGGGAAAGGGGAGCTAAGGGAAGCTGACATCTGTGTTTCCATCTAGGGCTAGTGTGCTGGCCAGTTTTATGTCAACTTGACACAGGCCTCAGTTGTTTCAGGAGAGGGGATCTCAGTTGAGAAAATGCCCCCACCAGATTGCCCTGTGGTACATTTTCTTCCTCCCTTCCTTCCTTCCTTCTTTAAAAAATTTTATTTATTTATTTACTTATTTATTTTTGTTTTTCCAGACAGGGTTTCTCTGTGTAGCTTTGGCTGTCCTGGCCTCACCAGGCTGGCCTCTAACTCACGGCAATACGCCTGCCTTTGCCTCCTGAGTGCTGGAATTAAAGGCGTGCACCACCATGACCATCTTGTTTTTGTTTTTCAAGACAACCCTGGCTGTCCTGGGACTCACTTCTGTAGAAGACTCGGCTGTTCTGGAACTCACAGCGATACGCCTCCTGCCTCTGCCTCCCGAGTGCTGGATTTAAAGGTGTGTGCCACCACCGCCTGGCTTTGTGGTACATTTTGTGGGAGGTCCTGGCTCACTGTGAGTGATCACTGCCAGGCGATCCTGGGTGCTATGAGAAGGTAAACTGAGCAAATCATGAGGAATAAGACAATAAGCAGCACTCCACCCCAGCCTCTGTTTCAGGTCCTGCCTCCATGTTCCTGCCTTGAGTTCCTGCCCTGACTTCCCTCAGTGATAAACTGCTACGGGGCTGTAAGCAGAGATAAGCCCTTTCCTTCTGGAATTGCTTTAGGTCAGCTTTTAGGACAGCCTGGCTCTCTTCTACAGAGCCCTGGCAGCAGGAGAGGGGCAGCATCCCACAGGACACAGGGGAAAATCTGTGAGCTGCCGGGTCACCTACCGAAGTCAGCAGCGCCACCTGCCAGCTGGGGAGTCGCCACTCACAGTGCAGCTGAGGTGCCAGGATGCTCAGGATCATCATCTCCATGGCGTCGGCCATCTGTGAGAGGAAGGGGTGCTGTGAGGCAGGGGTGCACCCCGCCCCGCCCTGCCCTGCCCCCGCACTCAGAAAGGGCGGCCAACCCTTCTGCTTCCTGCTGGCACCTGGCCAGATGTCCTCAGAGGAAAGCCTCTGGGGCTTAAACCAGTGAGCTCTTACAGGGCACGCCATGCAGTGCCGGTGAAGGTCAGAGGAGGATGTTGGTTCCCCTGAGGATAGAGTTACAGGCACTTGTGAGCCACCACATGGGAGCTGGGAATTGTGGGAACTGAACCTGGGTTCCTCTGGATGAACAGCCAGCACTCTTAACCACTGAGTCACTTCTCCAGTCTTTTTTTTTTTTTGGTTTTTCAAGACAGGGTTTCTCTGTGTAGCCTTGGCTGTCCTGGACTCACTTTGTAGACCAGGCTGGCCTCGAACTCACAGCGATCGGCCTACCTCTGCCTCCCAAGTGCTGAGATTAAAGGCGTGTGCCACCACGTCCGGCTTCTCTAGTCATTTTTAAAAATCCCATTCTGGGGCTGGAGAGATGGCTCAGAGGTTAAGAGCACTGGCTGTTCTTCCAAAGGTTCTGAGTTCAATTCCCAGCAACTACATGGTGGCTCACAACCATCTATAACAAGATCTGGTGCCCTCTTCTGACTTGCAGGTGTACAAGCAGGCAGAACACTGGATTCATAACAAATAAATAAATCTTTTAAAATTACATTCATTTATGTGTGTGCGTGTGTGTGTGTGTGCGCGCGCACGTGCACGTGTGTGTGTGTGTGTGTGTGTGTGTGCGCGCATGCACCATCTCACTGATACCTTTATGCGTTCTGCTTGTTTTGTGAACCAGGGTCTCATATTGTATCCCAGCCTGGCCCAAACCGCCAATCTTCTTACCTCCCAAACACTGGGATTACAGACATGTAGCACCACAGTTCCTCATATTTACAAATATTTTTTAAAATCCAGGACTTTGGGCCAGTGAGGCAGCTCAGCGAGTGAAGTACTTGCTGTCAAGCCTGAGGCCATGAATTTGACCGTTAGACAGAACGAACCAACTTCTACCCCTGCAACAAGCTGTGCTCTGACTACCATATATATGTTCACCATGGTGCACATGCAGGCGCATGCACACGCGCACACACACTCTCACAGCACATACACAATGCACATGTACACACTCACACTCATACACATATGGCACATACACAGCACACACATACACACACATGCCCTCCAAACTCACTCTCTCTCTCACACACACATGCGCACACATATGCACACTCACTCACACACACAAAAATGTAGAAATAAGTACAGATGCCCCCCAGACGAAGTGGCAGAGCATCACGTGTCTAACGTCTGAGCACACATTTTCTCAGACGCAGGACAGTGTGGTCCTTGTCGTCAGTGCAATTGCTCCCTTCTCTTGGTCAGTCACGTGTGCCTGAAGAACTGTCTGCATCTTTAATGAACACAATGTTTGAATGTATTGGGATATATCACGACGCCACAGTTACTAAGTGTATTGATACTACTTTATGCCTGGACAGGTAAAAGCAGACCCATGCACAGGCCACTGGCGCGTGGGGCCCAGCAAAGGTCTATTTCTCATTAGTGAGAGAAATGGCAGAGAAACTGGTCCATTTTGGAGAATGTGGGCTTAGATGACCCCTCGCATCACGCTCAGAGAGGCGGGTGCAGCTGGATCCGGAAGGCTTGCTGTGGGTCACAGCGCCATAAGGGGTCTTAGCCAGGGGTTGTGAACGCCTTGAATCAGAGGGCATTCTTTATTTCATTTTAATTTTTGCAGTGCTTGGGGGTGGAGCCCAGGGCCTTGGACACAGCTAGGTGAATACACCGAATTATACACCAGCCCAGATGACAAATGTTTATCGTGTCTGTTTCTCTGGGCAGAAATATGGCACCCGAAGCCATCACCTCACAGTAGCCTTGAGTCTCCAAGGAGATCCACTTCCATAGCTAGATGCTTTCTGGAGGGTGATGGCCAGCCATGTCCATCTTCCTCCCAGCATGCACCTGGGCCATCACCACACATCACCTCTTGTTGATTGGCATTCAGGCAACAGTTATGTGTGGAGAGAACTGTGTTGTTGCTGTGGCTCTGGTTCCCAGCTGAGCAGCAGGGGATCCCTGGGGTACACCAGATGCTGTGCCCAGATATTTACCCATGCCAAGCCAGTGAGAACAGAGAGCTTCCACTGAAATCGTCCAAACCCAATGGCTTCCACCGCATCTTCCACCATGAAAGTGTCTAGGAAAGAAAAAGGAGAAGAGAGGAGAGATCAACACATCTTTTGTTTGTCCTAGTGTGGCATCTGGAGTTGTCCCCAGCCAAGCTGATTGTCTGCAGCATGTACTGCTAAAAAAAAGTAACATCATAACCAGCATCATCATCACCACCATCACCACCATCCTCACCACCATCACCATCATCACCACCATCACCACCATCACCACCATCAGCACCACCATCACCATCACCACCACCATCACCACCATCACCATCATCACCACCATCAGCACCATCAGCACCACCATCAGCACCACCATCACCACCACCATCACCACCATCACCATCATCACCACCATCACCACCACCATCACTATCACCACCACCATCACCACCATCACCATCACCACCATCACCATCATCACCACCATCATCACCATCACCATCATCACCACCATCACCACCACCATCACCACCATCACCACCATCATCATCACCATCACCACCACCATCACCACCATCACCATCATCACCACCATCATCACCATCATCACCACCATCACCATCATCACCACCATCATCACCATCATCACCACCATCACCACCATCACCATCATCACCACCATCATCACCATCACCACCACCATCACCATCACCACCACCATCACCATCACCACCATCTTCACCATCACCACCATCATCACCACCATCACCACCATCTTCACCATCACCACCATCATCACCACCACCATCACCACCATCATCACCACCATCACCACCACCATCACCACCATCATCATCACCATCACCACCACCATCACCACCATCACCATCATCACCACCACCATCACCATCATCACCACCATCATCACCATCATCACCACCATCACCACCACCATCACCATCACCACCATCATCATCACCATCAGCACCACCATCACCACCACCATCACCATCACCACCACCATCACCATCACCACCATCTTCACCATCACCACCATCATCACCACCACCATCACCACCATCATCATCACCATCAGCACCACCATCACCACCACCATCACCATCATCACCACCATCACCACCACCATCACCATCATCACCACCATCCACCACCACCATCACCATCATCACCACCATCTTCACCATCACCATCATCATCACCATCAACATAATCATCACCATAATCACCATCTTCACCACCACCATCCCCCTCACGACCCTCATCAGCCAAGTGTGCGGTGATGCAACTGGCAGGGATTGTGATGTAATAGGACCCCCTGAAGTAAGCCTTGTGGTCCCAGCCTACACTTCCAGTGTCACCCTGGGGCCCTCTGCCTTCCCCATTGCCCCTTCACAAGACCTAAGATCACCACCCAGGCAGGCAACCTGGGTGCCAGGCTAACGCCTGAGCTGCTGGGCTTTCTTACCATCAGTGGGATTGGCAAACTCCTTGGGCACAGCCGCGCCATCATCCAGCTCAACCGCTTCTAGGCCCACTCGGACCCCCTCGATCTGGACATCATGGTCCTCAGAAGCCGCGTCGTCCTCTGACCTTGCACTCTCTCCTGTGCGGCGGAATTTCACCACCCTAGGAAGGAAGCACATGTGATCAAGATGGCCAGGGCTCCCTCCAGGTGGCTTTGCTGCACCCTTTTCCCACCCGAGATAGGCAGAGGGCCTTTTCTCACTGTCTAGCGCGCTGGATGGATGAGCCTGGCATTTATGTTGAATTTGGTTGGGCAGGGACAAGGGAGGGGATATTGGGAGTTACGGTTGGCACTGCGCAGTGGCAGTGCCCGGTGTCCTCCTGGGTGTGACCACTGCCTTTGTTCTAGGCCTGAGTTCTGTTTCTACTCATTGTTTTACAGTTCCCAGAATGCCTCAGGTGTCTGTTTCCCAGCTGTGGGAACATCATAGTATGTATTTACACAGACAGTGATGAGGTGACCTAACCTCGTGGGTCCACTGTCACGTGCGTCCAAGAGCACCACTGGGCCGTGTGTACGGCCACTTGTTGGGGTCTTTTGACTCTGTGACAGAAGTAACAGTTAACACAAGAGGCTTATGCAGAGAAGCTCTCAGCTTTGACTTTGCTTTGATTTAAAGCGACCACCCACGCTTTAAATGGGGAAGAATTCATACTAAAAGCGACATTCCCGGGGGGTCTGGACTGTGGTGGGCCTGTGTCCTGCCTCAGCCGCTTCTTCCGTAATGACCTCTAGCCCTGAGGGCTGTGCTGATCTCCACGTCCCACTGCTGCTCCTCGGTCCCCCCACTTTGTCTGTTTGTCTGGCACTGAAGACATTCGATCTGAGACTCCACAGACCCTGACCCCATGCCATCCGTTCCTCACTATGTATCCATCCCTCCCTCCCTCCCTCCCTCCTTCCCTCCCTTCTTTCCTTTCTTCTCCCCCGCCCCCACCCCTGCCCCTTTTGTAAAATAAAGACGGGGTCTCACTATGGAGCCCAGGCTGGCCTTGAACTCCAGATCCCCACTCCAGCCTCCGTGGCTTCCCAGCTGAGCGTCACCACTCCTGGCCCAAACTAAGCCATTTCTCAGCTCTCTGGGGGAGACACAGTGTTGAGAGGTTGTTTCTTTACCTGAGACTCAGGACAAAGTGAACTGTCTCCTTACAACCTTTCTCCCCCTAAACACAAGAACCCTGCTATCTGTTACCCCAGGTCTGAGGTAACAGCCCCAACAGTCAAGTGTGCTCTAGCGGGGTGGGGGGAGTGCGGGGAGTGCGGGAGGTGTGGGGATGCGGGTGTGTGTGGGGGGGGGGGTGCAGGGGGTGCAGGGGGTGCAGGGAGCACTGTCCAGTTCAAGAGGCTTATTTTTATGTCTTTGAAAAAATAATCACACACAGCAGAGGGAAAAATAATCACACACAGTGGAGGGGTGGCATGAGAAACTGGAGAGCAAGATGAAACCTTGGTTTGAAGAGGCAGAAGAGTGAGCCAACTCAGTACAAACTGCCGCTGTATTGTTATTACTATTGAGACAGCCTCACGTAGCCCAGGCTGGACCTGAACTTGTTATACAGCTGAGGATGGTTTGAACTTCAGGTCTCTCGCATCACCACATTCCATCTATGCTGGGACTCAAACCCAGGGCTTCACACATGCTGGGCGAGCCTTCTCCTCCCTGACCATCCCGCCGTGTTCAACGGAGACTCGGTGTGCCCAGGCATGCTTGTCTCAGAAGCACGGGGACGCTGCCCTGCTTGGGAGGCTGCTAGAGCACACACGTGCCTGAGCGCGATCGGAGCTACGCGAGGACAGCCAGAAACTCCATCCTTAGCCACAGTATGCCTGGAAAGGGGCCAAGTGTGGTGGGGGGGGGGCTTGGGGGAGGGGGTTGAGATTGAAGCCGAGAGGCCAACTGTCTGTCTCTGGTACTCCAGGGAACAGGGTGGCACCAGGGTGCTTTGTGGGGCAGCCTGGCTGGCATTCTCTGCACGCTCAGTTCACACGGCAGCTCTGTGAGGTTGTGTTACCCTCATTTTACAGACAGGGAAAATGAGGCCCTGAGGTCATATGTCATACCCATGGACACACAGCTCCTGAGGCAGGGAACCAGGCTTGCACCCCAGGTCGGCCTGGCCTGTTTTGGTACACTAGGCACTCTCTCTCTCTCTCTCTCTCTCTCTCTCTCTCTCTCTCTCTCTCTCTCTCTCTCTCTCTCTCTTCTCTCTTCTCTCTTCTCTCTTCTCTCTTCTCTCTTCTCTCTCTCTCTCTCTCTCTCTCTCTCTCTCTCTCTCTCTCCCCTCTGTCTCTGTCTCTGTCTCTGTCTCTCTCTCTCCCCCTAGATCTGCTCCTCATAGCTCCTATGTACTCCAAATCTTTGTGGAAAATGCTTTGGGGTGTTTTGTTTGTTGGTTTTGTTTTTGTTTTTAGTTTTTCAAGATGGTTTCTCTGTGTTATCTTGGCTGTCCTAAGCTCACTTTGTAGACCAGGCTGGCCTCGAACTCACAGTGATCCACCTGCCTCTGCCTCCCAAATTCTGGGAGTAAAGGCATGCACCACCAGGACTGCTTCACCCTAACCAATTTAAGTGTCCTGCTCAGTGGCATGTCAAGTACTCACAGCCATCACCCCTATCTCTGGACCTGTTTCATCTTTACATCTCAAACCCTGTCCCCTGAAGCCCAACTCCCCATTTCTTCCTGCACCCAGCACCCAGCACCCAGCACTCAGCACCCAACACCCAGTACTCAGCACCCAGCGGTTGGCATTCTCCACTCTCTGTGAATTCCACTCCTCTAGAGAGTTCACATAAATGAATCAGAACTTTATTCCTGTTCTTCTTCAGTCCTGAGAATTTAATCTAGGGCCTTGTGCATAGGAGGCTGTTTTTACTTTTAAAATTGTCAAAGTTTCACTAAGATACCTAGGCTAGCTTTAAGTTTACTTGATAGCCAAGGCTAGCCTTGAACTTGTGATTCTCTTGCCTCAGCTTCCTGAATGTCTAAGGTTACTGGCCTGAACCACTAAAAGCCCAGCTTCTGATGCCTTTGTAAAGGCTGAATAATATTCAATTGTATGGACGTACCACAGTCTGCCCGTTCACCAGTTGACAGAGACTCAGGCTGTTTCTATTGGGAAGAAAGCTGTGACAAACACGGCTGTACAGATTTCTGTTGGAGTTTTTTATTTTACTCCTTTAGGGTATAAACTGATGAACTGCCAGAGTGGCCTGTGCACTATTCCCACGGGTTCCTGTTTCTGTATGTATTTGCCAATTGCGGCTCATTCCCGTTTGTCTGAACACAGACAACTGACAAGTGTGCTGAGGCAGCTAGCTCACTGTGGCTTTCATTTGCATTTTTCTTTTTTAAAAAATACGTTATTAAAATTTAAAACTGTGGCTGTGTGTATGCACACACTCCACATCACACGCTTGAAGGTCGGAGGACAGTTCTCTCCTCCTACCACGTAGGACCAGAGCATCCAAGTCAGGTCGCCAGGTCGGTGGCAGCAGCCCTTTCTGGCTGAGCTGCCTGGCCAGCCCTTCATTTGCAGGCACTGAGCTGCCAGGGGCTCTTTAAACACCAACTTTGGAGCAGTATGCTTGAAATTAAATACCTGTTTTCAGATTCTCTCTATGTTGCCCGTGATGGCTTCAAACTCTCCCTCCTCCTGCCTCAGCCTGCGGTGTGCTGGGACTCGAAGCCTGTGTCAGCACAACCTGACTTCTTGTTCCCATTTGTCTGACTTGCAAATATTTTCTTGAGTCCCTGACCGGATGCGCACGTGCCTATATGCACAGCACCGCGTACCTGCGGGGGCCGGAGACAACGTGGCAGGAGTCAGTCCTCCCTTTCCACTGTGTGGGTCCCTAAACTAAATCAGGTCCTCAGGCTTGGCAACAAGCACCTTTGCCCTCTGAACCATCTTGCTGGCCCTTGGCCCTTCTTCTAAAGGTTTACAGGTTTTGTCTTTGATGCCCTGGGAGCTGGTTTTTGTAGATGGTGTAAGTTTAGGGCTGATTTTCTTCTGCTGCCCTTTCCCGTTTAGGCAGTCCTATGCCCATGTTGAAAGCCACCCATATCCAGGGTTTGCCCCCGGCTTTGCGGTCTCTTGAGGCAAGTGCCACACGGGTTTTACCCATTTAGCTCTGTAGCAGCTGTTCTTTTTAATTATTAAAAAATTATTTTTTATATCGGGACCCATGAGGCATCTGTGGTTTTTGCTTTCTGGCGTCCTCTTGAGTCTCTATGTGAATTCTACAATGGACCTTCTCCCTTCTGGAAGGAATGCAAAGTGGGTGTCTGCGCCAGCGATTTACTGAGAAATGGCCCTGGAGAGACCATGCGCCGCAGTGGGGATTGAGAGACAGCAGGAGACGTGGTAGAAAGACTCCACTAGCTCCCTGTGGAGGCTGCAGCAGGGACGGTCCCCACCAGAGGAGTAGGGACCCACATATGGGCCACCTCCATTTCAAAGGCCATGCATGACCTCCAGGATAGATGGCTGCCTTTGGCCATAGGTGGCCCTTTATGGGAGGGACCCTCTCAGCAGCCAACACTGGAAACTGCTGGGCAGGTGCCAGCCCAGGAAAGGGATCTGTGCGTCCCTGTCCCCCATTAATAAGGGAAATTTGCAGTGCTACACAATTGTGGAGAGCTGTTACTAGTACACCTGAGCCAGCACCAAGTCACATAGCTAGTGATAAATCAAGCTTGCTAGAAGCCAGGAGCTGTGTAAAGCCCTTGCTGGTGTGTGTGTGTGTGTGTGTGTGTGTGTGTGTGTGTGTGTGTGTGTGTGTGTTTTACGTGGGTTCACGTTCATGTGTGTGTGTGCGCATGCACGTGTCTTTGTGCATGCATATGGAGGCAAGAGGTCAACATCAGATGTCTTTCTCTGTATTGCTTTCCACATTATTGTTTTTAATGTCTTCTTGAGATTTTACTTATTTTTGCTTCATATATGTGGGTGTTTTGCCTGTATGCATGTCTGTGTCACATGCATGCAGTGCCTGTGGAGGCCAGAAGGGGGCATCAGAGTCCCCTGTTGCAGATGGAGGCAGATGGTTATGAGCTGCCATGTGGGTGCTGGGAACTGAACCTGGGTCCTCTGGAAGAGTCGCCAATGCTCTTAACCACTGAGCCACCTCTCCAGCCCCTCCATCTTCATTTTCAGTGAACCTGGAGTTCATGGCTGATCAGGTGTTTACCTGTCTGACTCCACCTCCTGGCACCAGGATTACAGGTGCACAGTAAACAAGCTGTGTGTTCTGGGGCGCAAACTCAGGTCCTCAGCTTTCACAGCACCCACTTTACAGGCTGAGCCATGCTCCTCAGACCCTGATGGCCCTGAGTTTTAGAAGAGTCACTCCCTGTTACCCTGACAACCAACCTATGTGTTAGGTTCTAGTTCACGGATGTAAAGTGCTCAGAGGAAATGAGTGCAGGGCCCGAGGTGAGCAAAGAGAACAGCGTTCTAGAGCCAGAAGCCAAGCACAGCCCTGTCCCCGCCTAACAGCCTCTCCAGTCGGCCACCATGGTACAGGGGTCGCCAGAAACCTAAGCTGTCTACAACACAGATGCCTGGCCCCAAAGCTCTCCCCTGCGGACTGAGAATTTTCACTCTGAAGTTCGTGGGAGCTGCCTGAAATCCGAGAAGAGTTTGTGTCACTCCCGGGACCCTTCACTATGAAGCAGGGCTGCCAGGGGGACCCAGTGCCAAAGAACCTCCCGGTCCCCTGTGGCTGAGCCGACTGTCTACAGCAGACCCTCAACCCAGGAGGCTAAGGACACCGGGGTCTGACCAGGGTCCCATCTGTGTGGAGCTGGACGGCAGGTGTCCCTTATGAACACAGAACAGGAGATAAACTAACCTCCTTCAACTGGGGTGGGGGTGGGGGACGCACAGCTGAGAGGGGGGTGCACGCCCCTCTCATCCCACGTCTTGAGAAACACCTGTCAGAAAGTGCCTGGTCTTGCTAAGATTGTGGGGTGGGGGTGGGGGTGGGGGACAACTCGGGCTGCTGGCAGAGGCCACACAAGCTAGGACCATGCTGAACCCTGATTCTCATGCACCCTGTCTAGATTGGGCCATTTGTCAGCACCAGTGGGCTAAGTGTGCCCGTGACAGCTGGCCAAGCTCAAGCCACCCGCGGGTAAACAACAGGCTCTGAAAAGTCCTGAGTGTTTCAAAGTCAGTGAGCCCCTGGAGAGCTGGCCCGAGCAGGCTCCAGCCCAGCACAGCTGTGAAGTAAGAAAGCCTTCCAGTTACTAACACAGGCCGCAGAGCACGTGGAATCTTCCCCCTGAGATAAAGCCAATTGCAAGAGGACTGTGAGTCTGGCACACGTGTTACATGTCCAGAGCTGGGGTAGGGGGAGAAAAGAAGGGCAGTTTGCTGGTTGCCAGGAGCCGGGCAGTTGCCAAGCAACACCGAGTGACTTCCTAGTGGGGACCAGGTTTCTGTTTTGGGTAAGAGTGATAAAGCTTTGTGATACCTGAAATTCCACTAAGTTGTACTTTTCTTTCTTTGTTTCTTTCTTTCTTTCTTTCTTTCTTTCTTCTTTTTTTTTTTTTCCAAGACGGGGTTTCTCTGTGTTGCCCTGGACTCACTCTGTAGACCAGGCTGGCCTTGAACTTACAGTGATTCACCTGCCTCTGCCTCCTGAGCGCTGGGATTACAGGCGTACGCCACCACACCTGGCGCAAATTTTTTCTTATTTATTTTTCTGAACCAAATGAACATAGTCTACCTAAACTCTCAGCTCTTAACACTGCACTGACACAACTGGAGTGCATTTGTTCATTTAGTTGACAAATACTTACTGACTGCACCAGGCAAAAAGGTGCTTTTGGACCAGGCATGGTGGTGTACGCCTTTAATCCCAGCCCTCGGGAGGCAGAGGCAGGTGGATCGCTGTGAGTTCGAGGCCAGCCTGGTCTATAAAGTGAGCTTAGGACAGCCAAGGCTACACAGAGAAACCCTGTCTTCAAAAACCAAAAACCAAAAACAAACAAACAAACAAACAAGAAAGAGGGGTTGCTTCTAGCATTTTAAAGGTGAAATAGAAATGGACTGACCCGTCCAGTCACAGCATCCTGCCCTGGAAGGGGACCCACAGCACAAAGCCAGATACCTGGCCTGATGCCGGCTCGATGCACCCGAAGTCCTGGTTACTCTGGAGGTTGAAGCAGGGCACCCTGAACAAAACGGTGAGACCCTACCTCAAAAACCAAAAGCAATTCACTCCCCAGGTGTGTGTGCACACGTGTGTGCGTGTATGTGTGCGTGCGCGTGTGTGCGTGCGTGTGGTCTGCTATAGTAGTCACAGAAAATGAAAACGTAATTATTGGAGGAGGGTTTGGTTTAACTTCTGTTGCCATGATAAAACACCCTGACGGAAAGCAGCTCTGGAGAGAAAGGAGCTTATTTCAGCTCACAGTTGCAGGTCATGGTCCAAGACTTGGGGGGAGTCCAGGCAGGAGCTTCAGACAGCAAGTGCACACCGCGCCCAATCAGGAGCAGAGAGAGAGAGGAATACATGCAGGCTCCACTGCTCCGCTCTTACACAGTTCAGGAGACACACACACACACGCACACGCACACGCACACGCACAGGCCTAGGGAATGGCGCCGCCCACAGTGGACTGCTTCTTCCCACATCAGTTAACAAGAGGACCCCTCACTGAGACTCTTCCCAAGTGACTCTAGGTTGCATCAATTACAGCTGACCAGGGGCTGGAGAGATGGCTCAGAGGTTAAGAGAACTGCCTGCTCTTCTGAAGGTCCTGAGTTCAATTCCCAACAACCACATGGCTCACAACCATCTACAATGAAATCTGGTGCCCTCTTCTGGCCTGCAGGTGTTACATGCAGGTAGAACATTGTATACATAATAAATCTTTTTTTTTTTTTAATTACAGCTGGCTCAGGGGTTAAGAGCACTACTTGTTCTTGCAAAGGAACAGGGTTCAGTACCCAGCCCCTACATGGAGGCTCACCATTTCCTTAGGCACCAGGCATGCATGTGGCAAATAGACATGTAGGCAAATCTTTAATAAAAAAGAATAGAAGAGTATATACCACAATGCACAATGTGCCAACAACACTATCCAAAAGTAGAAACAACCCAGGTGTGCACTGGTAGGTGGATAGATAACCTGTGTACATCCACACAATGGAATACTATACAGCCTTTAAGAGGAAGCAAGTTCTTTTTTTTTTTTCCAGAGCTGAGGACCAAACCCAGGGCCTTGCGGTTGCTAGGCAAGCGTTTACCACTGAGCTAAATCTCCAACCCCAGGAAGCAAGTTCTTAACATGTTACAACTTAGAAAAAAAATTTTTGGCTTTTTGAAAGTTGTTGGGTTTTGTTTTTTGTTTTTGTTTGTTTGCTTGCTTGCTTGCTTTAAATATCCTTGGCTGCCCTGGAACTTATAAAGACCCACCTGCCTCTGCCTCCCAAGTGCTGGGATTAAAGATGTGTGCCACCATTGCTTGGCTAAAACCTTTTGTTTTGTTTTGTTTTGTTTTAGACAGGGTCTCTCTGTGTAGCCTTGGCTGTCCTGCATTCACTTTGTAGGCCAGGCTGGCCTCAAAATCACAGAGATCTTCCTGCCTCTGCCTCCCGAGTGCTGGGATCACAGGTGTGCGCCACCATGCCTGGCGGCTAAAATCTTAAAATACTTAAAAGTAATTACACTAGGAGAACAAGTTAGACCGAGGATGGGCATTTCACGGGTCTGCTGTTATGAGGGGACCCAGAACAGATGACGTCATAGGTAAAAGAAGAACAGTGGCTCCCAGGGCCTGGAAGAAGACGGGGCACACAGTGGGTGGTTTTATTGCTTGTTTTACATTTATTCTTTTGTTTCTGAGACCAAGTCTCCCTAAGTAGTTCAGGCTGGCTTTGAACTCATCCTGCTTCTGCCTCTGGCTCCCGTTGCCTGGGGCAACAGGTGTTTGCTGCCTTGTTTTGCTCGGGGATCGGTGTTTAGTAAGGACTAGAAGGGTGAAGCTGTGAGGAGGGACACTGTAGGGGACGGGCTGTATGGCCAATGTATGGCCAATGTTCGGCCATCTTGTTGGAGCCTAGATTCTTCTTTCTCCAGCAGTCTGCCATTTACCAGACACCAGCTGACCCTGTCGTGGTTCAGCAGTTAGACTAAAGACAGGATTTAGACGGAGCCACCCTGTTGTAGTTTAACAGATTAGATAAAGATAGCAAAGTATTCGGTGTGGCAGGATGTTGTGACCTGCTTGGAATTCCTTGCGTCTTGAGATAGCCTGCAGCTGGGTTGCCATTGCAATATGCTTCCCTGCCCTCTGCCTCATAAAAACTCTGTGAAATTTTTCAAGAAACGGGGTTTGATCAGAATCCAGACTTGCCCCCTTCTTCGTGTCTAGTGTTCTGTCCCTATACAGGAAATTTTTCCTCCTGAGCATTAGTCGAACCCCGGCGGGCCGAGGCAGGATACGGTGGTGCCACTGTGCCCTCCAAAATGTCAAGACAATTTATGCATTTTTGGTGGGGGGTCTTTTCTTTCTTTCTTTCTTTTTTCTTTTTTTAAGATTTATGTACATGAGTGCTCTGTTTTCATGCACACCAGAAGAGGGATCAGATGGTTGTGAGCCACCATGTGGGTGCTGGGAATTGAACTCAGGACCTCAGGATGAGCAGCCATCTTCCCAGCCCGTGCCAAGACAGTTTTGCGCAAGGTTTTTCTACCAGGATTCTGAGACCCCACTGAAGGGGAGGTAAACCTGTTTCTGTTTTCATCCCAAGTGTGGGACGGAGAAGAGGGCAGGATTTTACCACTTAGATGTGAGAAAGCAGGATATTTTTCAACTTAAAAGTGGGACTGCTTAGTTGGGGAGCTTGGTTAAAAAACACCCTTAAACGGACTAAGAGGATATATTGATGAGCCGGAAACAGGAGAGGAGGCTTTTGGTTGGGACCTGGTTTTTGGCGGTTCAAGCCTGCACTTCAAGAGGCTCCTAAAGAGAACTGCCCCAGGGAAAGCTTCAAGGCTTTGGATTTCAGCTGAGGCTTGAGGGTCCTCCTGGTTCCAACAGCGAGTTTGGTGGACTTGCTGGCCTGCTGAAACTCTGCTGACTACACCAGGGACTGATATCCTTAAGGTTTCATTGTAGTGTTTTTTTAATATCCTTTTCTGGTTGTTTGGGTTAGTCGGGTTGTTAAAGAGGTAGGCTCATTTAATAAGTTCATAATAAAAAATAATGGATTAAAGAAACTGAGGCTATACCCGACCCTTGTGACTCAGGGACTTCAGGGTGACCCTGAACCAGGCTCCCTGCCTTCCTGAGGAGCTTGCAGAACCTGGCCTAAGGTTGTGGATTCCAGCCCCAGCACCCCCTAAAAACAGACTATCAGGTCTTGGCCCCACCCTCCTAAATCAATGTTTGTCATTTAACAAGAAGCATTGCCCTGAGGTGGAGGGCTAGAGGGCTATGTGAGGTCCTGAGGGGAGAAACCCCATTTTCTTTTCCTTTTGGACTCATTAATTTTTGGCATTTTAACCAGGACATCTGATTGCTTTGCTCCATTTGTTTCCCGGGCGCCGAGTCAGGCTATCTTTGTGCTGAGCATGCGTACAGATGACGGACTGTGAAGCGGTGGGGCAGTGGGCCGGATGGACAAACGTGAGGGTGATGAGTGGGAAATAACTCCTCCCCCCACCCCCGCCCCCTGCAGGCTGTTTGCAGTTTCTCTCTGGAGGCCTTCAAGAAGCAACTTTGATTGTCAAGACCCGTCTTCAGATATGAAAAAGAGATCTTTGAAGTTAAGTTAGATTCAGCCAGCCAGGCTATATTTCAAATCTGTTGGGCTCCAAAAAAAGTGTAAATCAACTGTGTGAGCCAAGGTTTCCTGAGGAGAGGGGGATGTTAAAGAGAAATCAAACAGCAGTAGCATATGCTGAGAATAGAAGGGTGCGTGTGTGTGTGTGTGTGTGTGTGTGTGTGTGTGTGTGTGTGTGTGCATGTGTGTGTGTATATGTGTGTGTGTGTGTGTGTGCGCGCGCTCAAGACAGGGCAGCTGTTGCTGTTTGGATTCTTGGCATTTAAATAATATGTGTGTGTATTATAATTTACCAAAATAGACAAAGACATTTGTTTTATCTGCCTTTGCTAGTTAAGAAAGGGAAGAGTGGGCCAGGCGTGGTGCCTTTAGTTCCAGCACTGGGGAGGCAGAGGCAGGTGGACTGCTGTGAGTTCGAGGCCAGCCTGGTCTACAAACCAAGTCTAGGGCAGCCAAGGCTACACAGAAAAACACTGTCTTGAAACAAACAAACAAACAAACAAACAAGAAAGAAAGGGAAGAGCTTGAGGAAACAGCTGTCCAGCTGGGTCTTGTCTTACGAGGAACCTTAAGTCCCTGCGCCCCCACAGTTGCTGGATAAGGACGTGGGTATCTGGCCCTCGTTCCTCGAGTCCAGGCTGGAAAACGAAGCCTGACCCCATCTGTGATCACCACAGGGTAGTGTTTAGCATCCTGCAGGCAGAGGGTCCACCTCAGAACAGAGTCCACAGTGCCACCACAGACTACGTTGGCCTTGACTCTCCCTCCCCACGCTGTCCAGGAGCTGTGTGACCCAGGGCAGGCTGCTTCACCACACTGAACCTGTTTCATGGCTTTGAAGTAGAGACAGCCCTTGCTGCCTCATGGGGTTGCCATGGGGACAGAAGGTATCACCGTAAAGACAGTGTCTTGAAAAAACTGGTGGTGACCATGCTACAAAGTGGGACAAAGGCCACGTGGTTCTAACCCTTTTCTCACAGGGACACCTCAGAGGTGGCTGCCCGTGAAGCGCTTGCCTAGAGAGTAGGGGGGCAGGGAGGTCCATGGTTGAGCTCCTAAACCCACTTTTAAAAACATCAGGTGTGCGAGCAAACATATATAATCCCAGTTCTGGGGAGCCAGAGACAGGCTTGACAGCCGCTTTAACTCGGCCAATGAGTGCCCGTCTCAAAGAAAAGGGGATGGTGGCCGGGACACAGCAGCCATATTGTCTCTGGTCCCTACACATGTGTACAGACATGCGTGCAGCACCGGTGTGTTGTTATAAAGGTATAGACAGGTTAAAAGACCCAGTGAGCTTTACCCGCTTTCTCTCTCCTCTCTCTCTCACCTCTTTCCCTCCTCTCTCTCCCTCTCTCTCTCTGTCTCTCTCTCTCTCTCTGGGGTACCCCTCCCCCCTTTCCTTCTCTCCCCATGCTCATACAATAAAACTTGTCCATCTTCAAAAAAAAAAAGCCAGGTGGTGGTGGCCCACGCCTTTAATCCCAGCACTCAGGAGGCAGAGGCAGGTGGATCTCTGTGAGTTCGAGGCCAGCCTGGTCTGCAAAGCGAGTCCAGGACAGCCAAGGCTACACAGAGAAACCCTGTCTCAAAAAAGCCCATTGAAAGGATGTGCTCTGCTTACAGCAGTGGGTGTCACTGGGAGTGGGGGACGGGGGACAAGGACGGGTGGACGTGCTCCACAGACTGAGAAATGGTGGTGAGTAGGGGCAGGAGGCCTCAGGACCCAGTGCCAGCTGAGCTTTTGCTGTCTTAGGACGAGTCCTCTCTGGAAGGGACAACATGGCGGCTTCAGTGTGAGATGCCCCTCTCCCCGCCCCCCACAGCTTCTGTTTGGGATGAGGTTTGATCCAGCTGCTGGTGCTTTCTGAGAGGCTGAGGGACCTTCAGCAGGGGCCTAGCAGAAGGAAGGCGGCTCCTGGGGTGGGTCCACGTGGCTATGTCCTTCCTGTCACCGTCT
Source organism: Acomys minous (assembly GCF_964271855.1). NCBI lineage: Eukaryota > Metazoa > Chordata > Mammalia > Rodentia > Muridae > Acomys > Acomys minous. The sequence continues at coordinate 94,426,253 of NC_140498.1, forward strand.
GTTTCCTGGACTCTGTGGTGTCGACAGCCTCTGTCACACACCTTTGCCACCATGAGCTAAGTCTTCCCACCATCCCTCCCTCACCACGGTGGCCCGGTAGCCACAGAGGCTGAAATGAATAAAAGAGTCATTAGGATGTCATGTCGGGCATCTGATCACAGCTGTGCAAGGGTACCTGGTACAGGTGACAGGCCTCTCAGATGTCAAAGATGTTAGAATCCAGGCTTCCAACATGGTCAATACTGGAAAATGGGGAGAGGGAAAGCCAGCCCAGGCCAGAGGGAGGCTGTGTGGGCCCCAGGTGACTGGGGTGGGAACCAAAGGGCTGTGGGGTAGGGGGTAGGAGCTTTCTCTCAGGACCACTGTGTCTGCTTCTGCAGTCTTCCAGTCTCCTGGGGAGATACCTGTAGGGCTAACGGTGACCAGGATCCCTGGCATACACAACCACTCCCCCTCAGCCTTGTCCCAGGTGCCCGTGTTGTTTGGCACTGGGGCCTCAGGAATCTGAAAGCCTGTGATAAGGAGGCTGTTCAAGCAATAGAAACTGCCAACATCACTGACAAATGGCCTCGCCTGGTCTCCTACAGAAATTGGCCTGAGGCCTTCTTTATTTTTATAATTTATTTTTACTTTACGTGCATTGGTGCTTGGCTGGCATGTCTGTATGTCTGTGTGAGGGTGTCGGGTCCCCTGGAACTGGAGTTGCAGACAGGTGTGAGCTGCCATGTGGGTGCTGGGAACTGAACCCGGGTGCTTTAACCGCTGAGCCCCGCCTCTCCAGCTCATAGATTGCTGTGGTTGGGGAAAGGTTGCTCAGGGACGGGACCTCTTTTTTTTTTTCTCCCCACTATCTGAGATTCTGACATAAGAAAGGGACCCTTGTTCAGTGTGAACCCAAAGAGTAGAGCACGAGCTGGGTGTATAAGGAGTGGGGAGACAGGCTGCAAGCTGGCGTAAAGCTGGCCCCTTGTCACCCAGAAAAATAGATTAAAAGGCTGTTTTAGGAGGTGGTGATGCAGCAGAGGATGTGGGGACAGGTGGGTGCCCACATGGCTGGATCAAGGGTAGTGCTTAAATATGTACGCATTGCTGCAGTGGGCCAGAGGCAAGCCTGAGGTGCTGACTGCATCAAGTCCTTAGAGCGCTGCACATGAGACTCTGGGTCCAGTACTGCAGCCTCTGAGGACTTAAAAAAAATAAAAAATAAAAACACTTATTGCTGGGCAGTGGTGGCACACGCCTTTAATCCCAGCACTCTGGAGGCAGAGGCAGGTGGATTGCTGTGAGTTCGAAGCCAGCCTAGTCTACAAAGTGAGTCCTAGACAGCCAAGATAACAGAGAATTCCTGTCTCAGGAAAAAAAAGAAGACTTATTTTACTTTTATTTGTCCATGCCTGTGTGCACGTGCACAGATCCATGTGTGCAAGCACAGGGGCCAGAGGGGAGTGTTAGATCTCCTAGAGGCGGAGTTACTGCCACACGCCCTGGGCATTGGGGACTGAACTTGGGCCTCTGTATTAACCCCATGGCCCCTCTAGCCCTGTGACTTTCCTTTTTTTTTGTTTGTTTTGTTTTGTTTATTTGGTGTTTTGTTTTGTTGAGACAGGGTTTCTCTGTGTAGCCTTGACTGTCCTGGATTCACTTTGAAGACCAGGCTGGCCTCGAACTCACAGCGATCCGCCTGCCTCTGCCTCCGAGTGCTGGGATTAAAGGCATGCGCCACCATGCCCGGCTGTGACTTTCTTAAAAGACAGGCTGGCCTCAAACTCATGATCCTCCTGCCTCAGCTACCTGCCTGCGCCACCGTGCTAGCCTTCAGCATGCATATTCTTAGCCCCATAGGTCAGTGTTTCCCCACCGAGGCCAACAGCCTCTTGGAGAGAGCCACTTAATCACTGGCTGCCTCTCCCTCCGGCACAGATGCCCTGCTCCCCTGCAGGGCGGCTCAAGGACTCCAAGTTCAGTGAGATGCTGAGAATATATGTCCACAGGAGCCAGAAACACACTGCTCATGTCGGATGCTATGCCTTTGAGGGTCCCCCCTCCACTTGTTTGTTGGTTTGGGAATTCTGGCTTTCTGTGGAGTTTTGTTTGTATTTCCCTGTCACACCCCCCCCCAGCACCCCTGTCACCCCTCGTGATCTCAGACCTGCGAAACCGACGACTACCTTATATATGCATCTGTTATCTTCTCCACTGTGGCAGATTGCTTGAGAAAAACAATTTAGGGAGGAGGAAGGACTTGTCCTGGCTCGTGGTTTGGAGGGACACGGTCCGTGATAGCTGGGGAAAGGTTTGTCGCCTGCTGGGAGCTTGCCTGTGCAGAATAGGAGACAGGTCAGAAGCAGGGTCAGGCTCTAACCTGAAGGCTGCCTCGGGCGCCTCAGTTCATCCAGCCAGGCCTTCCGTCCTAACCACCACCAGGACTTAGAGACCAGACATTAGCCCGGCCCTGCAGTGTGGTCTCCCACAGTCCACATGAGAATTTCCCATCAGCCTCTGCTTAGGTGTTCTAAGGTTTCCCCAGAACTCCAAAGTCTTCCAAATTCCTACAGCAAACCAGTTCCGAAGGCCAGGAACCCTCCAGCCAGGCTGAGCACAGCAGCACGTCACTTCCCGGAACCAGTTGGCCTGTGTCAGGGATGTCTCTCATGCTGTGATGAAACACCCGGAGGAGAAATTAGGGGAGGGAGGGTTTTCTTTGGCTCATGGACTGAGGGCATGCTGCCCATCACTGTATGCCTGTGGGCACTCACATCTGGAGGGATCAGGAAGGCCAGAGCAGGGCCAGGCTATAAACCTCAAGGCCAGCTCCCCAGTGACCCACATCCTCCAGCTAAACCTCACATCCTCAAGGTGCCACAGACTCCCAAGGCCAAGCCCTCAGCTGGAGAGCAAATGTTCAAATGAGTAAGCCGGTGGGGACATGTCACACTCAAACCAAATGATCACAGCTAGTGGGCGTCCATGAGGCCCATACCGTGTTCCTCTGTACTCACTCATGAGTGGCCACTCAAAGAAGCACTGTGCCCTGGAGGTAGGACTCCTTACTGTCCCCACCTCACAGAGGCTGAAGCTGAAGCCTGGGAGGAATTACAACCTGACCAACAGTCCTACAGAGTCAGCAGGAAAGTTAACTTTGAACCTGGGTCTGCTTGAGCAAGAAGTGCCCCCCCCCCCCCCGGGCAGCCCCGGTTGGGCCATCAGTGGAGCTGTCAGGAGGAGGCAGGCAGGGTGCCTGGCCTGAGCTACAGCTCCCGGCTCATTGTGGCGAGATTTTATTTATTTACTTCGACAGGAGCTCTCTCACTTGTGTAGCCCTGGCTGACCTGGAACTCACAGAGATCCTCCTGCCTCTGGCTCCCAGTTCCCAGGATTAAAGGACTAAAGGTGTGCGCCGCCACACCCAGCTGCAAGCTTTTATTTTATTCTTGTGTCTGCATGGTGACTGTGCAACAGGGACCATAAGACTGAGTTTTTGCCCTGTTGGCTCTCAGAATCTCTTGGTGACGGCATACAGGCGGTGAGGGAAGATGCAGGTGCTGGGACCGGTTGTGGCACTTAGTGGCCAGGGTCATGGCTAAATACTAACAGATCTAGTCAGAAACGTCAGTCACATCAAGGAAAGATGCCTCTGTTACATGTCAGGGAGTGTCATGGGAAGGGCAACGTTAGAGACTTGTTCACCAGCCTCTGGGAGGTGGTGGGCCTGTGGGAGGAAGTTAGGTCATTGGAGTAGACCCTTCCAGGTCCCGGCCATCTTCCTGTCTGTTCTCTGTGCTTCCTGGATTCCTTGAGGTGAGAGGCTTTCTCTGCCACACAAGTCCTGCTGCCAAGATGTTTGTCACCTTTCCACATTCCCAAGGCAATGGAGCCAATTAACCATGGGTTATCTCAAGACAATGGAGCCAACAAGCCATGGGCTATCCTAGGGCAATGGAGCCAACCAGCCATGGGCTATCCTAGGGCAATGGAGCCAACCAGCCATGGGCTATCCTAGGGCAATGGAGCCAACCAGCCATGGGCTAAGACCTCTGCAACCATAAGCCAATCATCTTTTCTACTTTTAGGTTGTTTTCTTAGGTAATTTTATTGGAAATAAGGAAATCTTACTAACCTGTCTGGACTAAAGAGTGAAAGAGCACCTGGCCGTGGCAGTGCACACCTTTTATCCTAGCATTTGGGAGCTAGAGGCAGACTGTATATTCTGTGAATTTGAGGCCAGCCTGGTCTACAGAGTGAGTTCCAGGACAGCCAGGGCTACACCAAGGAACCCTGTCATTAAAACACACACACACACCCGCAAAAAGACTGCTAATAACAACACAAGAACAGTCACATGATGTGAAATGGCACCAGGCACACCCCGAGAGAGGTTACAACCAGGGGCCAGCGAGATGGGCAGAGGCGCTTGCTGCCAGGCTTGATGACTGAACCGGCAGGACAAAAGTGCCGCAGTGCACGTGGGCTCAGCAGCACCTAGAATCTGAAGCAGACCTTGGAAAAGGAACATTCTGGTGGTTACCAAGGGCTGGGGGACGGAAGAGCTGAGGAGGTGTCTTCGAGGACACGGGGAATAAATTCAGGAGCACTTGAAGACGGTCAAAAATAGATTTTTAGTGTTAGCCCCACAAAAGTATAAAAGAAAGCAAGCACATGACGATGTAATGTGAATATGTCGAATTTGGTCTCTGTGTGGCAATGTGTACATCTTCAGGACAGTGTGTTCTACATGCCGTAAATACACTCAGATGCCCGAAGCTTTAGAGATAGTTATTCTGTCAGTAAAGTTCCTTGACTTAGTCAAAGGCAAACAGACCTGGGTGAGGAAAGGAGTCTGGGCCAGCAAGATGGCGCAGTGGGTTAAGAGGAGCTTGCAACCAAGCGTGATGACCTGTGGTTCCATCCCTCAGCACCACAGGGTGGAAGGAGCAGTTGTGTGACCCCCACATACATGGCCACACACATGAATGCATGTACACTAAATATAAATAGTAATTTTCAAATAGATAAGGAATCTGGTTTCCCCAGTGGCTGGAATCCCAGCAGTGCTGTGTAACCCTGTTTACCCCACTGTAAGGAAAATCCTGCGGCCAATGGATGGGCCTTTACGATTTGTTTTGTTTTGCTCTCATCACAAAGCTTTCTTAATCCTTTGGCATGCATAAACTGGTCTATATTGGAGTCCAGTAATCCAATGTGGGGTGGAGATTGTGCCTTGCCCCCACACTTGAAATGCTCAGTGGCTCCCGTCCCTGTGAACCAGTGTGGCTCAGGACGTAGCATTGACCTACAGAGTCAAACACCTGAGTTCAGTTCCAGCATCAAGATAGATGAGTCTGTGAGGGCAGGCAAGATGGCTCAGTGGGTAAGGGGGCTTGCCACACAAGCCTGCAGACGCAACTCAGTTCCTGGAGCCCAAGTGGACATGCAGAGAATTGGTCCACAAAGTTGCCCTCTGGTCTCCACACACACGCTGTGGCCCAGCACCTACACACACATCATGCACACACAATAATAATGGAACTTTTAGGTAATAAAAAACTACAAAACAGGAAAGGTTAGCTTGATGTCACCCTTGGAGGATGAATGGAGACTTCATTTTTTTTTTCACTTAGGCAAAACATATGTAACAAATTTTTTAAATTATGTATACAAATCTCATTATAGATGGTTGTGAGCCAACATGTGGTTGCTGGGAATTGAACTCATGACCTTTGGAAGAGCAGTCAGTGCTCTTAACCTCTGAGCCATCTCTCCGGCCCCCAATATGTAACAAATTTTATCTTGCTGCTTGCTCTTTTTTTATTTTTATTTTTTGGCTTTTTGAGACAGGGTTTCTCTGTGTAGCCTTGGCTGTCCTGGACTCTCTTTGTAGACCATGCTGGCCTTGAACTCACAGCAATCCACCTGCCTCTGCCTCCCCTGCTGCAATTAAAGGTGTGTGCCATCATGTCCAGCTCTCTTGCTGCTTGTTTTAACACACACCTGCAATCCCTGAACCCATGATACGAGGGGTAGGGGGCTTAGGAGTTCAAGGCCAGCCTTGGGTACATAGTAAATTCAAGGCCAGTTTGGGATACTCTGGACTTATGAGATGGTATGGGATTTGCACACATCCTCCTATACACTTTAATGTATCCCTAAATTACTTTCAGTCCATGTCAATGGGGTCACTGTCATAGAGACAGACTGTCATTGAGAGAATGACACCAAAGCCAGACTGTGGGAGCTCAGTGAGGGCGCAGTGCTCCTCTTTGTTTTGAACCCAGAGCTGGTTGGCCCCTACTGAGGCCCCACTCCCCTGTTTCACAGCAGCCATGCATTTCCCGCTCACACAGGCCGATGAGGGATTGTGACCTTTACAGGGTCTCATTGCCTGCATTAGGGCTTTGTCTGTTTAGGACTTACAGTGGACAACTGGTGTGTGTGAGGGAGGGAGGGTGACCAGGAGCCACAGGAAGCTCTTGAGCAGGTGGCATGATGGTGACATTCCACATGGAATAGAGGTGTGGCCCACATGGGTTGGAGGTGTGGCCTATGTGGGATGGAGGTGTGGCCCACATGGGATGGAGGTGTGGCCCACGTGGGATGGAGGTGTGGCCCACGTGGGATGGGAGCCTCTGAAAGAAGAGGGATTGTAGAGTCACTTTCGGGGGGCTGGAGAGGTACTTGATGGCTAAGGTCACTTGCTGATCTTGCAGAGAACCAGGGGTTGCTTCCCAGCACTGTGTTGTCCAGAGGGTCATCATAACTTTGGGAACTACAGTTCGGGGAGCTCCCACACACACAGTGCACAAAAAACTCATGCAGGCACACACACATATATTTAAAAATTAAAGTTATTTATCTTTAAGTAAATCATGCAACTGCAGGCATTTCTGCAAAGGAGACTAGCTTTTGCTTGCGTTATTTCCTGAACAAAATAAAGTCCAGGGACCCAAACCACAGCAGAAGACGACAAGAATTCCAGAAGCATCTCTTGGAGGCCCGCTGCCCAGCGCCTTTCCCTGCTCCTGCAGCAGGCCAGCCATGAGGGGGAAAGCAGACTCCCAACTTCCCAGATGAGCACCTAGCCTTGGGAAGATGAAGTCAAAGGCCAAGAAAAGCACCACAATGGTAAGTGTCAGAGGCAGGATTTGAACCTAGCACTGCCAGACTCAGATTCCCCCACTTTATTAGTTATTGAAGCCAGAAGAAACTGAGGTCAGAGTCATGCTCATTGGGAAGATGGGAAATGGAGGGGCTGGGGGTCCCTGCATGCCCTGTGGTCTTTTGTGAGACACACTACGCTTTTCCCACTCAGAACTTTCTCCTCATAAGGTCTCCTCTATCTGGAATGCGCCACAGCGGCATTGCTTCTGAATAGTTCCTGCCCGTGTCTGGAATCTCTCCTTTGATCTCATTGCTGTCTAGAACCAGGATCCCTGCACAGCCCTAGGCTATGCGAGCATATGAGGCTCCTGTTCTGGCTATGAGTGTGACACACTCGATGCCCACCTCTTCTCCCAGGCCCGGGCTGCACAGTTACAGGAATGGCCAGGATATATACCCCACGTATGGTGATAGCCCCTAGCCACAGATTTCGTGTTTTTATTTGTACTGTTTTTTGTCCCAATCAGCGTTAACTACCAACTGGTCACACAACCTGAGAGGAAGGCCTCAGGTGAGAAGAAGCCCCAGATCAAGTTGGCCTGTTTGCCTCTCTGTGGGGAACTGTCCCGATTGTTGATTTACATAGGGAGGTCCAGCCCACTGTGGGTGGCACCATCCTCTAGGCAGGCGGTTCCCAACTGTGTAAGAAAGGTGAGTATACCGCTGGGTGTCGTGGTGCGTGCCTTTAATCCCAACATTCGGGAGGCAGAGGCAGGTGGATGGCTGTGAGTTCGAGGCCGTCCTAGTCTACAAAGCGAGTCCAGGACACCCAAAGCTACACAGAGAAACCCTGTCTCAAAAAACCAAAAATAAATAAATAAATACACCAAATAAATAAATAAATAAAAAAGAAAGGTGAGTGTAGGCCAGCAGTCAGCAAGCAGCATTGTCCGTGGTTCCTGCTGTATTTCGGTTGTGAAGTGACGTCCCTGGTTGGAGGTGATGCTGTGTAGAACAGGAAGTGGGCCGCTTCAAGATCCTGCCCTGGCTTCCCTCACTGATGGTCTGTGATGTGGAACTGAGGCCAGATAGACAAACCCTTTCCGGGCTGGGGATTTAGCTCAGCGGTAGAGCGCTTGCTAAGAGCCTGGGTTCGGTCCTCAGCACTGGAAAAAAAAGAAAACAACCCAAACCCTTTTCCTCCTTGATAATGCAGGGGTGACACAGCTTATTACAGCTGCAGAAATGTAAGCAGAACAATATCACTCTGCGTGAGTTATTTCACGTGTAGATTATATCACCTGTATACATGGCCAGAGGCTACCATATTGTGGCTATAGACGGCAACACCTTTAAGGCGTGGACCATGTTTCCTTAATCACCCATCCAGTCCTTTGTACCAAGGATGGTATCAAAGTTAATTAGCCGGGCATGGTGGCGCATGCTTTTAATCCCAGCACTTGGGAGGCAGAGACAGGTGGATCGCTGTGAGTTCGAGGCCAGCCTGGTCTACAAAGGGAGTCCAGGACAGCAAAGGCTACACAGAGAGACCCTGTCTCAAAAACAAAAACAAAAAACAAAACCAAAGTTAAACTGTTGAGTGCCCAAGCATGGAGGCACACACTTTTAATGCCAGCACTCTGAAGGCAGAGGCAGGTGGGTCTTGGTAATCTCTAGGGCAGCTTGGGGCTCTAGGGCAGCTTGGGGCTCTAGGGCATAGTGGGGCTCCAGGGCAGCCTGGGGCTCTAGGGCAGCCTGGGGCTCCAAGGCAGCCTGGGGCTCTAGGGCAGCCTGGTCTACCTAGTTCCCGGACAAGCACAGTCATCTGAGGGCTGGGGATGTAGATCTGTGGTAGAGTTCTTCCTTAGCCTGCAAGGAGGTAGCCCTGGGCTGCTCCTTCATCACTGAAAAGAAAAAACATTAACCTGGAAAAGAAATCTCCTAAACTGGTCTCGCACAGGTTCATGATAAGAACAACAGGCAACCCCACACACACACACGTGTGTCCACTGCAGACAGCAGGTGAATAAGTGCTGTGTGGGGTCCTAACCGGGCCATCCTGGAGCTGGCTGTGCAACAGGGCCTCCAGGTGCACAAGAGGCTCGCTCGCTCCCCTGCCCAAGCCTGCAATCTGCTTACAGGCTTATGATCTATTAGTATCCACCGTCCCGCAGGAGCAGGTCTGTTTCAGAGTCCACTCCTGCCAGCACTCTGAATATTTTTTAAACCATATTGCTCAGGGAATCTGTTGCCTGCAGTCTGCGCATAATAATATGCAAGGTATGGTCTGAGGAATATCTAAGTCGTGACGTGTAACCCACCCACATTTACATGCCTGCCTGTTTCTTTTAGCTTCTTGTTTTTATAAATGGAGGTCAGGCTGTATAGGCTAATTCTGACTTCATTCAAATCTTATCCGTGGTTTGCTTTTTTAAAAGATTTCTGTTGTTTCAAGATGAGGTTTCTCTGTGTAGCCTTGGCCATCCTGGACTTACTTTGTAGACCAGGCTGGCCTCGAACTCACAGTGATCCGCCTGTCTCTGTGTCCCCCTGAGTCCTGGGATTAAAGATGTGCATCACTGCACATGGCTTAAAAGGAATTTTTTTTATATGTATGTGTGCCTGTATGCCACATGTGCAGGCGCAGGTGGCCTCAGGGCAGAAGAGAGTGTCAGATGCCCTGGAACTCGAGTTACTGTGATTGTGAGCCACCCAACATGGCTGCTGGGAACCAAACTCAGGCCCCTGGAAAAGCAGCAAGTGTTCTTAACCGCCACCCCCCCCAACCATCTCTCCAGACCCTGGGGTTTTAAAGCAGCAAACATAATTACCTTTTATAAATGTTTCAGACTTAACCAATGGTAAATCGCTAATGTCTGTTGCTTCGTGTCAAGCACTTAGCACATTCTCACTTAGCCTTCAGAACAAAAACATATGAGCCAAGTGTGGTAGTTGTTTTCTTCAGTAACTGAACCTGAGTGTGCTAACCACATACTGTGCCTCTGTCCACCTGTCCCCAATCAGTCCCTGTCTCCCTGTAGCTGGAGAAGCTAAGTCTTAGATAGGGGTCTAGACCCCTAATGACTTGGGGGTCTAGATTTGAACCCAAATCTGCCTGGCTCGTAGCCAGTGTTTCCTGACGGTGCACCATTTAACGTCTCCAATAGGTAGTGTATGCTCTTCTATCTATAAAAACATGGAGAGAATTTTTTTGAGGTGCGGGGGGTGGTGGTGGGGTGGGGGACATTCCAGACAGGATTTCTCTGTGTAACCTTGGCTGTCTTGGGACTCAGTCTGATCTTGAACTCATAGAGATCTACCTGCCTCTGCCTCCTGAGTGCTGGGATTGAAGCCGTGCGCCACCACTGCCCAGCTTACTGTTGTGTTATCACCATCATCATCATCACGCACGTTTTTGAGACACACTATGGCTTGGGCTGGCCCAGAGCCTGTACTTCTCCAGCCTCGGCCCCACAAATGCTGGGGTGACAGGACCACATCTCTAGACCCAGGTTCAAGGGTCTAGACACATGTCAGCTTCCCTTTCCTCACCGGTTCTGCCTATTTAGCTCTGGGGATGATGAGAGCCAAGGTCTTGCGCATGGTCGGCAAGCGTGCTGCATGAGCCCCGTTTTCACTCTACGAGCGTGGAATATCAGACCTACACGCGAGGAGGCTAAAAGCACACGTGTCTTTTGCCAAGCTCACCTGCTCTGAATGGTCTTTGGAAATTCCTCCCACTAAAGCCAACCGTGTATACGTGTTCTTACTCTGAGCACCAAACGCTGTTTCGGTTTGTGGACTATGGTGGTTTTACTTGGGGCAAATCACTTGGCTCTGTGAACTTAACGTTTGGGCTCCGTGAGAGGGGCATGGTTTCCTCAAGGGGTCTATACTCTTGACATTTGGGGGCGTCAGAAGCGGTGCCCTTTACCATTGTGAAATACAACTTTGTCACTAGTTGGGGGTAACTAGCGGAGCTAGTAACAAAAGCTAAAAAATACAATTACAATTAATGAGAATTAATATTACCCAGGCTGAGAGGCAAATATGATAACCCTGGGAGCACTCAGAGCCTCAGAGGGCAGGATCGGCCACACTAAAGTCGCCTGGGAGCATTCCTCAGTAGCTTGGGGGGGGGCAGTGCACACCATTTTTAAAGTCGGCAGCACACACACACACACACACACACACACACACACACACACACACTCTAACAATACCCAGTCCTTTCCAACAGACCCAAACGGAATTGACTTCCACCTGCCAAATGACGAGCGAGCCTGAAAATTAGAACAGGAACCTTGGAAACACTCTTAGTGCCCTCTTCAGACACTTGGAATTTGCTTAACAAATCACCATTGCTGGGGCAGGGAGGATACCTATAAATCCCTCTGAAGGCCTCTGGCTTTTCCACTGCCCCTCCCTGTGTGTTCTGCCCCCCCCCCAATCCCCTGCCGCCAAGATGCTTAAGAGTATGCCAAGGCTTACTCCTGCCAGCTCGCCCCAAACCCTTCATTCAGAAGGCAGAAGTCTCCAGCCGCTGCTCAGAGCCCTCTCATTCACATGCCTCACAAACAGCCATCGGTGCTGTTTAGAAAGCAGTTTGCAACATCACATCTTTCCAAAAGACCTTGCAGGGTGGAAAAATCAGGAATTGCACAGTAGGAGAGAAAGGCTCAAAAGGACAGATGTCAGCCCTCGCCAATTCAGCCCACATTTCCAAACAGCATAGACCTCAAAACCCCCTCTGGGCTGAAAGCCATTTCAAGGGAAAACACAGAAACTAAGGAGTCTCACAAGGTCCTGACAGATCTTGTTGGGGGCGGGGGGGGGGGCGCGCGCGGGGGAGAGGGTAGATGAAACAGAAGCTGGGCTAGGAAAATGGCTTGTCTCCTCCAGGCCCAATTCTTCCATCTGTAACAGCATTTTTCCAATTCAGGAGGCCGTGCGGGGATGCACCCCTGCAGGCTTCGCTCTTCTAAAGGGCACCCTGGCTGCCTCCCTTCGCCCCC